>NW_024882085.1:0-428754 GCF_019059575.1 Amphibalanus amphitrite
ACATCCGCAGGACGGCTCGAGGTCCGGCAGGAGGCCGACCGGCTGGCCAGGGGCTTCCTCTCGCTCGGACTGGAGAAGGGGACCGGATCGGCATCTGGGCGACCAACATATACGAGTGGCAGCTGACGCAGTACGCCGCGGCCAAGGCGGGCCTGGTGCTGGTGAACGTGAACCAGGCGTACCAGAGTCGCGAGCTGGAGTACTGTCTGCGGAAGGGGGCGTCCGGACGCTGGTGGCCGCCGCCGGCTACCGGACGTCCGACTACTACACGATGCTGACGGAGCTGGTGCCGGCGCTGGCGGACGGAGAGGCCGGCGTGCCGCTGACGGTCCGCTCCGAGCGGCTGCCCCAGCTGCGCGACATCGTCATGATCAGCCCCGAGCGGCGGCGCGGCGTGCTGCGCTTCGACGACCTGCTCGACGCCGGCATGGAGTCGCTCTCCGGCGAGCTGGAGCGGCGCCAGGCGCAGGTCGACTGTGACGACCCGTGCAGCATCCAGTTCACCTCGGGCACCACGGGCCTGCCCAAGGGCGCCACGCTGTCGCACCACAACATGGTGAACAACATGCACCAGCTGGCGCGCCGGGCAGGTTACGAGCGGGACGGGGTGCGGATCTGTGTGTCGGTGCCTCTCTACCACTGTTTCGGCTGCGTGGCCGGCTCCGTGCTGGCCCCGCTGCACGGCAACTGCCTGGTCTTCCCGTCGGAGGCGTTTGACGGCGAGGCCTCCATGCGGGCCACAGAGGACGAGCGGTGCACCCACATGTACGGCACTCCCACGATGTATGTGGACATGGTGAACATCGCCAAGCAGAAGCGCCACGACCTCAGCTCGCTGTACTCGGGCATCGTGGCCGGCGCGCCGGTGCCCTTCCACCTGATGCGCTCCATGATCGAGGACATGAACATGCGTGACGCGGTGGTCGGCTATGGTCTGACCGAGACCAGCCCGCTGCTGACAGTCGGCTTCCCGTCGGACGACCTGGAGCACCGCTGCGGCACCGTCGGCTTCCCGCTGGACCACTCCGAGGTGAAGGTGGTGGGCGGCGACGGCAGGACGCTGCCGGTCGGCCACTCCGGCGAGCTCTGCATGCGCGGCTACAACCGCTTCCTCGGCTACTGGGACGACGAGGCGAAGACGCGCGAGTGTGTGAGCGCCGCCGGCTGGTTCCACACCGGCGACGTGGCAACCATGACCGAGGATGGCTACGTCAAGATCGTGGGGCGTGCCAAGGACATGGTGATCCGCGGTGGGGAAAACATCTACCCCACGGAGGTGGAGGACTTCCTGATGACCCACCCGGACATTCTGGAGGCCTACGCGTTCGGCGTGCCTGATGACAGGATGGGCGAGGAGCTGGTGGTCTGGGTCAGAACCAGAGAGCTCGGCTGTCTCTCCGAGCACGACGTCAGGAGCTTCTGCAAGGGCAGGATCGCACACTACAAGGTCCCGCGCTATATCCAGTTCAGGGACGATTTCCCCAAGACGGTGACAGGGAAGATTCAGAAGTTTGTCATGCGCAATGTCATGTGCCGTGAGCTTGGGCTGGCATAGAAGCTTTTAAGTCTGAAAACAAATTTTGGCAAAGCACGTTTCTCTTCGTGCGCCCGCAGCTGTAAATAATTAGGTACTATCACAGTGTCAACAGACTTGACATTGCAGCCAATATATGACGTTATATTTTTTTTCAATGCAGGGTCACGAACTCTTTCATTTGTGTGTATTTGCTCAGTATACCTATGGACGGTTTTGGGGCATGTAAGTAGGGAACACGGATTAGAAAGTGATAAATATACAAATGATTGAATGTATGACTTATGAGACTGCATTTCCCACGAGCCACTGGGGAATGGGCATAAAGCTGCCCCCCCTTACATTTTGTGTGATATATTTCCATAACCTGATAAGATATGAACTTGAAACTTTAGCAGCTTTAAATGAATACTTATAGGCCATATTTAAAGTACGTTCATGAGCGGTTGAAACGTTGAAGATGACGTCACATTGACGTCATAAAGTTTTGTTGTTTTCCTATATGGAGCGTTCCTGATGTCACTGAGCAAAAAGCGTGACGTTGAATGAACGTGACGGTCCTGAGGGTCCCAACTCATGTTTCTGATGTCTATATATGGCCTTGTTCTGATGTCCCCCACGTATATATATATATATATATATATATATATATATATATATATATATATATATATATATATATATATATATATATATATATATATATATATATATATATATATATATATATATATATATATATATATATATATATATATATATATATATACATAGACCTCTGTATACAGAGGTCTATGATATATATAATATACGTTGCGATCGGCCGCTTTTTGCGCGAGTTATCCCGGCAGTTGCTGGGGTATTTGGCCACCCACCGTTTGCTGGGGGAGGGGGAGGCGTTAAACGCCCCCAGCCGATAACTCGAGAACCAATAGGCGCAGCGAAACGCACGAGGCGACAAACGAAAGAACGCGACGAGACGCTTCAGATGAGTATTTTTAAGTTGAATTTTGAGGTCACAGGTCGGGTCAAGGTCAGTTCAAACACCTGAAATCGGGCTTTCAGTAGCATGGACTTCAGGACTTCGCAATAGGCGCCTCTCGTCAGTAACTCTGTCAAAACGGTGCGCAATCCATCATATAAGGCCTACAAGAGTGTCAGCTCCATGTAGGGGTCAGTCAAGCATAGGTCAGGGTCAAGGTCAGGTCAACCGGGTAGGCACATATCCCCGAAAATCAAAACTGATATTCGCAGCCTGTGACACATGTTTTATGGGTAATATGGGGCGTAGAACACGATGGTGACATTCATTTTATCATATGTGTACGTGTTTGGCTCATAAAATTCAATTTAAGAAATGCATGTATCATGTCGTGAAGTAGTCACGAAAAATTGCCAACGATTCAGTTCAAGATTTTGGAAAATTCGGAATGATAATCAATAATCGAAGATAGCCATTTGATTGTTCATGGTATTGGCAGTCTAATGGCGTTTACGGCATGTCCGTATGCCTATTCTGTGATTTTATAGATTTTTTGAACATATGCCGTTTTTGGTCGAAAATTCAGAAATCATGACGTCACTAAAACCTCGATATCTCAAAAATTTTCCGACTGTTTTTTTTTTTTGAAACTTTGTCACAATAGGTAAACTTCAATCAATTTCCTACAGGTAGGTACCCAGAATTTGGCGCGCCTGCGGCGCGCCGTTTTTATGCTATGGCCCGGCGAAAAAAGGGGGGGCATTTAACGCCCCCCCCCCAGCAACTCGCGGGTTATTCGCGAACTTTTGGTCCATCCAAGGCCCTAAAACATAGGTCCATCCGACCCTCCTCCCCTACCGCTCCCCCTACACGTGCCGGAGGGTGGAGTCTTGTTATGCTGACCTCATGACCTCGAATCACCTTGCTTGACCTAGACACATGAAAGGTGTTATATGATGAATATTGAATTCGTAGTCGCTACGCTAGTTACGAATCTGGCATCCATTTTGCTCTAAGCTAAGCATCCATTTAGAGCGTCAGGGATAGGAAGAATACCTAGCAAACACGTCTGAATTATCCCAGCGCCAGTGATCCTCTTGTTTTGTTTTGTTGTTTTGTTGGGTTAGGCCCTTTCGGTCGACAAGACCATTGCAGGGCCGGAAGGATGATAGGAATTAGGGGGAGACATTGGTCTGGGCAGGCACCCTAGAGAGTCGCCGGGGCTGAGCCCGTCCAATGGACAGGCCGACCAGCCCCCCAAGCACTCTCTGCACCCGGCTACGGGGTGCAGCTCCCTCGGGAGCAGCGGTGCCGCTCCAAGGGAGCAGCCCGCATGAGATAAAGTTGCCTGTCCAGCCCGGAGGGGGGTTGCGGTGTTGGGGAGAAGGATTTCAGTATCCTGAGGATAGAAGCACGGAACGGTGTGATTGTAAGGAAAGAGGTCCATAGCTCAGCGACAGTGGACTTATCAGTTATCATCGTGAGCCGGTCCGCTCGTCGACCGGCGGCGGAGGCACAGCGCCACCGCCGCATTACCCGCAGACAGCTGGTAGCGGCAGTGCACTGACAATAGAGATTCAACGGCGGCCAACAGATGGCACGAAGAAACTCGTCGCTCGGAAGACGGCACGACTAGCTACACCGACACCACACCGGTCACTAAGGGTGTGGTGGCGCAGCCAGCAATTTGGCTTGGCTAAGTCCATTTTGCCCCGGCAACTACGACATGCGAGACTTGGGCCGGTGTAAATGGAACGCCGTCAGACGGCCAGAGCCGGGGTTGGGGTCGATATGGCTCTATATTCCGGTTAGCCAGCCTTTGCCGTAGCGCTCCTGAGTTGGTATGGTTTCGGACCGCCAAGTCTGGCTCAAGTCCGGCTCCCTACGGCCAGGTCCGGCTGTCTCGTAGCTGCTATGGCGTACTGTGGCTGCAGGTAGGTAGGTACGGTTGAGGTATGGCACGGCTGTCGGCTGATGCGGCATTAGTCCGGCTGTGGTGCGGGTGAGCTCCAGGATCGTGTGTCAGGCTCAGCTCCAGTAGAGCCACAGACTTTGCCAGTACTTTAGCCGGAGCTTAAGTAGGTACAGGCAGCGGACTGCGGAGCTAAACATGTTGGATGACCTATATGAAACGTCAAACGAGTAGATTTGATTTGAGCTTAGAGTAGAAATACACACTAAATATGATTTTCCCCCTAAATCAAAAATCTTTGGCAACGCCTTCGTAAATGCAACAGCAACATATGCCAGTCTCGACATAAGCAGGTATCCCGCAGCTGGCAGCAGTATGGGTGAATGCACGGTGAATGCAGGGTAACCGTGATTGTACTTATCAAAAAGTGGTCGCTCTAATTTGAGTTTTTTTATTTGTTTACTTTTTCTTTAAAAATGAAGGGATAAAATATGAAATAAATTTATTTTTTGTTCATTGATAGAACAATGGTTCAGCGTTTTTAATAGCTAAGGTGTTGTGATTTTTTTTATTAAATTGGCAACGCCGCGGATACTGTCTTTTCCGTCTAAACAGCAAGAATGAGGTGGGCATATATGTGCATTATTGTAATAATTCTTTGGTTGTTTCTATGTGCTTGTTTGAAATATCACCTAAGGTCGCGTTTTTAATACAACTTTATTTTCAGGGTCGGTCTCTGCATATTCAGCGGTTTCAAGATCTACCCAGGCCATGGGAAAACGGCCGTTAAGGCCGATGGCAAGGTGAGTGCCTTTGCAAGGATCTTGTAAATTTCATCCCGAACGAAGTTGGCTGATTGTGAATATGAGAACTTATTTGTATTAATTTTGGTGTGCATTTATTTGGGCATTAGTAGAGCAGATGTCACATGAAGGTGTTGTAGGGGACTGTGTATACCGCACGCAGCCGTGACGTCAGAACTGCCTACCCATCCCTTACCCCAGTCGGGGAAACTATGGTAAAATCGGTAAAAGTATACATTAAGTCCGAGTGACTGTTAATAGATAAAGTTTTCATATTCTTACATTATTTGACATCCTGAATCCAAAAATGATACTTATATGTCCTGGAAATAAAAGAAAAACATAATCAAACCTGACCTAACCTTACCTACTTACCTACAACCTACCAACCTACAACCTACAAACCTACAACCTACAACCTACAAACCTACAACCTACAAACCTACAACCTAACCTAACCTAACCTACAAACCTACAAACCTACAAACCTACAACCTAACCTAACCTAACCTAAAACCTAAAATTTTTGCTGTTACATATTTGTATCAACAGTGTCACAATTGTCCACTCGGACCTAATATATACTAATACCGTAAAATCTGCTATTTTTAGCAGTCTGCTATTTTTAGCAGAAATCTGCTAAAAATGGGTACGCATGTGACGTCATCGTACCCAAATATAGCAGATTTGGGTACGGCCCCATACAAAAGCAGATCTGCACCCTAATTGAAGCAAATGCGCATCAAATGCCTGGCAGATTCATGATTAGAATAGTGCTGAGAATGTCCTCTGATATTTTTGTTCTGATCCGACTATTTTCAAATAATGAATTTGAAAATAGTTTGATCTGAACAAAAATAGCAGAGATCACTCTCAGCACTATTCTCATCATGAATCTGCCAGGCATTTGATGCGCATTTGCTTCAATTAGGGTGCAGATCTGCTTTTGTATGGGGCCGTACCCAAATCTGCTATATTTGGGTACGATGACGTCACATGCGTACCCATTTTTAGCAGATTTCTGCTAAAAATAGCAGATTTTACCATAGTTTCCCCGACTGACCCCCACGCCTGCTACACACACAGCAAGTTTGACAGGATTGCATCACCTCTATTCTGATATCGAGTTCCAAAACGCACTAATGGAATTTATCTGGAATAATTCACGTTTAACTTTGGTGACATTCAATTTTCTCAGGCTCAGTTTTTCTGATTTTGCTGGCAAAAACACATGCAGTCAAAAAGCCACTTGGAGCCAAATCCCTTATGAATAAAAGCTATGTGTGTTTAAATATTTTGTTGGTCAATAATCAATATTGATATTGATCAGTAAGTTGTTGACTCCATAAGCGTAGGAACCATGGGTGCAAGGGTGCAGCTGCACCCACAATATTTATCCAGTGGGTGCAGACAATGTATTCTGCACCCACAATAATCTGAACCAAAAACCCCTTTTTCATCAACACTACTTCCCATGCAGCACGGCAAATTCAGGATATGTTGCCTACTATCCATCTTTCGAAGCATATGCTACTGTGATCAGTGATGGTCTTCAAAACTTACATTTGTGCTGAAAAAAGGGAAATGGAGCATGTGATTGAACACATACCGAACCGATGACCCACTGTCAAAAACTTTAGCCCGATATCTTCGAAAATGGCTAAGTTGGCCGCTTTTACTTTTTGCGGTAGTCAATATTGACAATATTAGCCCTCGAATGTGTGCAGCGTTTTCCAGCTTCTAATGTGTAGGGGGAGGGGGAGGGGGTCGGCCGGACCCCCTGCCGTTCGGCCCCTGATCGAGCTAGAGCTTCGCGGAAAAAACGAGGGCGTTGCCCGTGACGAGAGAAAGCCAATGATACCCAATTTTAAGGTCCTTCTTCATTGGTTGACCTTCCAGGTCAGGTCAATTTTCCAAAAGTCGGGAAAATCGGGACCTGCTAGGACTGCGTAAAGTGAAGCTGTCATCGGGTTTTTCGGGGTGCTGATCACAAATATCTGATGTAAGTTTTGATCACAGATGATTTCTTCATGCAATTAGGCCAGATCGGGTCAGGTCAGGTCAGGTCAACATTAGGCGTCCTACCGGCTATCCATAGTAGGTGTCAACTACCACTGACGGCGTCGTAGCATGTCACGAAAGCACTAAAACCACTTCGTAAACGTTCAAATGGATGCTAAATTCGAAATCAGCCCTATAAACTACCCTAGAAACCAGGGATGCGGAGCCGTGGAAATTTCAGACGGCTCCGGCTCCGGCTCCGGCTCCGGAGAAAAAAATCGGCTCCGGCTCCGGCTCCGGCTCCGGGTGAAATGTTATGGCGGCTCCGGCTCCGGCTCCGGCTCCGAGTAAAATGGTCCGGCTCCGGCGGCTCCGGCTCCGGCGGCTCCGGCTCCGACTCAGTACATCCCCTATGCAATCAATTAAATACGGGTGGAAGAAAAATTGGATTGGTACACGTTGCTTCTGTATTTGCATAACAACTAACAACTAAGGCTATTTTTCTCAACAGCACATGCAATCAGCGAACAGAGTATATAAGCACGTGGCGAAATGTTATGAGCATGACTTATGTGTTAAGTATCCTTCTCAGAAAAAAAAATACCCGAGGCATTAATGGCCGGAACCAGGAAACCCGTCTCGTCCTGCACTCACTCAGAGTTGCTGATAGTAAGTGACAACGTTCGCATAGTAGGTATGCGCCTGACTAGATCGAACTGACAGACCGCCCTCATTGTGTGCTGTTTATTCGCTGTTGCAGCGGATGAGAAGCATGGCCTCCAGAATGTCCTCCTTCAGACGCGATCGCAGGTCGGTGAGCAGCAGTTTCATAGCCGAAAACAGCCTCTCTACCGATACCTGCGTCGCTGGAAGGGCGGCCATCACCATGCTGGTTGACTTGAGGGGATCGGGATAGTGCTCTATGATGTCCCACACTGTGGCTCCCTTCATGCGCCCCATGTTTCGGAAGTCCATTTTGGCGACCTCCATCGTGGATGTCGATGCTCTTTTTTGCGCTTTGTGTCCTTGTTCCAGCCGATCCAGCTCGCGTTCAAAAGGATCATCCTCCTGTGGAGAATGTACGCAAACCGTTTGTTAGCCACGTTTTTTTTCATTGCAGTGGCAAATAGTACGTACGTATGCATTACACAGTCGCTTACACTTGCTACCCAGAATCCTAGACATGATTAGGTACATCAGCGGTGAAGGTGCTGGGTAGCATGTGCTGACGACTGTACAATGTAGGTACATATGGCATTTAATGCTGTTTACTGGGCTTCATGGAATAAATTAACATAACCACAGCCAGCTCATTTACTTTTCTACTTTTGACTATTGACTAAACCGCGCAGAAAAAAGGCTCGTAAAATACGCGGAACTATTAAGATGGAACTGTCAATATGCGATGTGATAAGTTGTAAAAACTAAAGCAAACATTCCTTTCATTTGAACACATTTTATAGTTATATTCGATGTCTTATGTAATAATAAAAGTAAAACTCCTGTATTGTATGCACAAAACAGCCGGGCATCAAATGTTAAACAACAATAGTAAATTAAATCAAAGGGGTACCTGTTCAGAAGTGATGCTTGCGTTGGGGGAGTCGACTGCTGGAGCTGTTCCATGCACCTGCTGAACCCGATCTGCGATGTTTTCGAATGCTTGTCCGGCCCTCTCGAACCTTTCGCCCAGAAGAATACGGTAGCGCGTGTCCGCGTAGATGGCAGCGAGCAGAACATCCGACTCCAGCATCTTCTCCTCACGTTGTTTCATGCTTGCCGCGATGGCAGAACCGATCGCACCTCCTTTCTCCAGCAGCTCTCGGAGCCTGCACCACTCCTTGAAGAACACTCCTGCTGTTAGGTCGGCGCTCTGCAGACGAATGGTGACGGCATAGGGCTGCTCTAGAACGTCCGCCAACTGCTGGACTTGTTGCCAAATCCTTTCTGGCATGTGAAGTTCGGGCGCTACCGCGGCATAGTCTTGCACCACATCTTTCAGGGTCAGCAGCCGCTTAAGCATCAGATAGCTGCTACCCCATCGCGTCTCGACGTCAATTATGGGATGCAGCTGACCCTTGCTTTTTAGGGATGATAGCATGTTTGGTGCTCGGAGCTTTTTCACGACGCTGCGTGCCTGTGCCAGGACCGTGCTTGCCCCTCGTTGCTTCAAACCATCGCGGATAGCCAGTTGTAGCGTATGAACGGCGCACCGCACCGTGTAGATAGTGTTGTCCAATGATGCGCTGGCGGACTGATCAGATGAATCTACAACCAAGGCCAGGATGTCATCGTCATCATCGTCAGCATCTTCTTCCTGTGTTGCATTGATGTTCTCGTGTTCGCCACTCTCCTGCTCTTCGTCATTCAGCAGCTCCACGGTCTTCAGCATTGACCTGGCATTGTCTGTTACAATAGCCAATATCTGGTCCTTCCTGAGCTCATACCTCTCCATCACTTCTTTCACCAGCTTCATTGTCGCTTCTGCCGAGTGTTTTCCCGCACAGTCTACGACGGCCAGCGTTTTGGTGGTCGACCTGCTGTTTTCGACGTACTGGACGTTGATGGCCAGATAGCTCGATCCCAGCCTAGTGGCTCCATCGACCTTCAGGAACACCGGCTTATTCTTCATCGCTTTAATTATATCGAGTTGCAATCGTCGGGCCTTGCTGACGACCATGTCACGGACCGCCTCTCTGTCCAGGCTGACCTTCAGCTTTTTGGCAATGGGTCCAGCGATGTTCCCGAATCCAGCAGAAGAAGAGAAGAATGAAAGAGGAACTGAATCATTGGCTACCATGCTTACTATATCTTTCGTGAACTCATCTTTCGTGATGTTCATGACAACCTTGGTGCTCTCGAAGTACCTGAGGACAAAAGGAAAAGCTATCTAGTATTTTGTACTTTAGGCCAAATACGATAGTACCCAACAAGCACTAGCATTCGACGATTTATCATTTTAGGGCCGAAAATGCATGACATGTCACCACAGGTAAGCGCTTTGCTCCAGGTAAGCGCTTTGCTTTTGGTCCGTTGAGCACATATATCTACCTATCGTACAATTCGAACCTAAGCTTCGTATTTGATCAGATCACAACTTTTATGACGTTAGAGATAATTAATTTCCGCCTCTTGGGACATATTACGAGTTACGACCTCGTTAGCCACAATTCAACTCGTTTTTAGCGATAAATGGATGCTAAAATTTCTTAACCTTAAAATTTGTAGTTTAAAATGAAATGAGCGAGTAAATATCCCAGGCAGCACTTAAACTCGAAAGCGTCATGTGACTTCATCTGACGTCATTGACCGCGGATGACTTTAGAAAGGTAACAAGGTCAGCCTATGCCATGACCTCGGCTTGATAACAGCTGGCAAAATGCATGTCGGCGATCAAACGCAAGCTGCAGGCACTGAAGCGCGCTAAGTACGCAAATCCCGATTGATGCGCCGTGAGAATGACCAACACTTCAGTTTTACAGGTCACGCTTCATGGGGATACGGTCTTGAAGTTTTCGGGGAGGGCATCAAATTAATTATGGTAACGCTTGCAAAATTTCGTGGCGATCCCGGCCGGTAAACATGAGAATTGAGAACTATACTAAAAAACTGGCGTATATAGTCCTCCCCCCTCCACCCACCCTCTCCACTGCCGACGAGCATGTAGTAAACGCAATAGGTGTACACTAATAAATACAGCAGAGGGCGATAAAACTGACCTGTCCAGAGATTGCTGCTGTTTTTTTTCCGGATTCGGTGGCTTGGCTTGTGCCTGCGCTCTTCGCTGGCAGTGCGTCCGCGTCCATGACACTTTGGTACACATCTGCATGGTAGCGCTTCAAATGGCGTTTCATGTTGTAGGCACGAGTGCTTCCACTTCCCTCCTTTTTTCCGCTGACGACCTTCCCGCACGACTCGCCATCGTCATCAGTAACACCGCATGTAAACGACCCGTTACCATCCGGCACGAAATGTTTATACGCGTTACTCTTTGCCATGACCGGCTCACCGCGTCCCCGCGCAAACGCACCTTGGAGAGAACTGGCAGTATTACAACTGGCAGTACAAAGGACTCGGAAGCGATGGCATTGGAAACGCAGTCGCCGCGAATCGGAGTTCACTGAACCATCGCAAGCTGACACCCGTCTCGGCTGCATTGGGGGGTGGGGGGGGGGGGGGAGACGGTGCTGGAAGTCGCAGTCCACTGCACTGGCTTCAAAACAATGGCCGTCACCTGATGACCGGTCCTCATGTTCTGGGGATGCAGTAGACGTGGGGGGGGGGGGAGGGGAGGAGCAGACAGGAAGTTGGTTGCGTACTGTGGGATACTGGGGATATTCGGCTTTTTTCATTCACTTGATGGCCCATGACGTACTTACCAGTCCATATGTTTTACTGCCTTGTACTGTCAAACCGAACTAGGTCAATTATTATTTTTTTCCTCTTCAAAAAATAAAAAGGAGCCGGAGTCGCCCCCTTTTTTGGCGGCTCCGGCTCCGGCTCCGGCTCCGGGCGATATTGCTTCACGGCTCCGGCTCCGGCTCCGGCTCCGGGCAAAATATGCCGGCTCCGGCGGCTCCGGCTCCGACTCCGGCTCCGGCTCCGCATCCCTGCTAGAAACATGTAAAACTCGAAAAAGTGAACCGAGGTCAATGGTCATCAAAGGTCAATGACCTGACCTGACCTTCAGGTTATCTTCACAACCACCGTGATGCATGGGAAGAACATCATTTCACATGTTTGGACGTCTGCAATCACAAAAAGACTGGAAACGCGCGGATAATGTGAGCTGACATACGCCAAATCGCGATTCCGGCCGAACATGGTCTTGAGAATCAGGTCACAGGTCAAGGGTCTTTTGGGTCAGGGTCATGAAATTTTTAGAGTAGGTGTAAAACTGATCAACTCGAGGGTACTAAAAGTTTCGTCGCGATCGGCCGCTTTTTGCGCGAGTTATTTGCGAACAACCATGGGGGGGGGGGGGGTTCATCCGACCCCCCTACACATGCGAGGGTCAATGCTTCCAAATGCACTTATCGGTTGGTACCTTTTCGACATGGTACACCCTCAAAGCTCGTAACGAGCCTTCGCTCGGGTGTCGCCCCCCCCCCCCCCCCCGCTTCACCGGCCATGGCTGGATTTCTGCACCCATGCACCCACAATGTTCCAGCCGTTCCTACGCCCATGGTTGACTCATTTAAGTTTCTTGTGTTTGCAGGCCTATACCTTCATCCACAAGAAGGCTGAGAGGTCCTTCAACATGAAGAGGAACCCCCGTGAGGTTACCTGGACCATCCTCTACAGGTAGGTGTCATTTGTTTCCTGTGGCTCATTCATCTTGGCAGTGGAGAGATTTTCTAGCCAAATATGCTGTGCTATGGGCTGCTGAGCTCTGAGGCTTTCCTTGTTGATGGGAGACCAGATTCTAAATGTAGAAGCATCAAGCATCCAAAAATAAAGTAAGAATACAGTGCAGAATCTGTTACTATTAAGACATGAGAAAGGTGGTGTACTGAGTGTTGCTCTATTTGAATCTGGGTGACATAACAATATCATTTTATTGTCTTTTTTATAAAGTCAGTCCAACCAGTTTGAATTGAAGGATTCAAAGGACAGGGCCTCTGCTAAAGCAGGGATTGTTGTGATGGCGCCTACCCTCATACTCTAATAATTTGTAGTCTTCAGCTGAATTTAGATCCCAAAGTTACATTATGATAGTGATGCACAAACAGTTCAGTGGTACTGTATATCAACCTGTGTACTCCTTGTTAGTAGCCATGCCAAGGTAAGACCAGTCTGCTGTAAGCAAGCAAGTAAGCAGTGTAAGTAAGCACTGCTAGAGGAAGGGCTATCAGCTGCATTTTTCTCAATATTTTAGGAAGTTTTCATTATGTCACATTTTTAGAGGACCATTCACTGTAAGTCTGACAGAGTGCCAATGACTGGCTCGTTTCAGGCGCAAGAACAAGAAGGGTCAGGATGAAGAGATGGTGAAGAAACGCGCGCGGCGCACGCACAAGTTCCAGCGCGCCATCGTCGGCGCCTCCCTCTCCGATATCATGGCCAAGAGGAACATGAAGCCCGAGGTGCGCAAGGCCCAGCGCGAACAGGCCATCAAGTAAGTGATATCTGCTTTTTGTCGGTATTGTCGTAAAGTACGTCTCGGACGCAGTGTCCCAAAATGTGTTGATTTGGTTTAGAAACTAACATTCAAATGAAAATCATTTTGTACTCCTGTCTTTCTAAGCGCAATTTTCCACTCCCAATTTTACCAAAAACCAAACATTTGCATGAAAGGTCGTTTTTCATCGCACGTTACCACACTTGAACATACATGTATGCCTTTGATCCCTTTTCCGCCTTTTTCAGCCTTAGCTGACGTCTGGCAATTTTCCACTTTAATCCCCTTTTTGGAGAGTAATTTCCCTTCTGACACCCAAGTCAAAATACAATTTTGGATGCTGCAGGGACAAGTTATTCATGCTGAGTATAATCTAGTGAAATATTGCGCTAACACAGTTTTTGCTCGTGAGTTTGGTTTCGGTTTCTTTTCAGCCAAAGTTTACGTGCCATGGAATGTGGGAGTGGGAGAACGGGGCCTGACTGGGCTGTGTGTTTGTCAGCAGTGGGAGAACGGGGTCTGACTGGGCTGTGTTTGTCTGCAGTGGGAGAACGGGGTCTGACTGGGCTGTGTTTGTCTGCAGTGGGAGAACGGGGTCTGACTGGGCCCGTGTGTTTGTCAGCAGTGGGAGAACGGGGTCTGACTGGGCCCGTGTGTCTGTCTGCAGTGGGAGAACGGGGTCTGACTGGGCTGTGTCTGTCCACAGTGGGAGAACGGGGTCTGACTGGGCTGTGTCTGTCCACAGTGGGAGAACGGGGTCTGACTGGGCTGTGTTTGTCTGCAGTGGGAGAACGGGGTCTGACTGGGCTGTGTTTGTCTGCAGTGGGAGAACGGGGTCTGACTGGGCTGTGTTTGTCTGCAGTGGGAGAACGGGGTCTGACTGGGCTGTGTTTGTCTGCAGTGGGAGAACGGGGTCTGACTGGGCTGTGTTTGTCTGCAGTGGGAGAACGGGGTCTGATTGGGCTGTGTTTGTCAGCAGTGGGAGAACGGGGTCTGACTGGGCCCGTGTGTCTGTCCGCAGGGCCGCCAAGGAGAAGAACCGCGCCGCCAAGCAGGCCAAGGCGAAGGCCAGCGCCCAGACCAAGGTGAGTAATGCCCCGTCCGTCCTTGGGCTGGGACCATGGGCGTTCCAGAGAAGCCTTTCAAAAGTCGCGGATGCATGCTCTGCATGCCTGTTCAAACCGCTCTTAGAACAGGTCCTGCATAAACATTTGTTGTCACTAATGCAGGTCGTCCATTACGTCATCAACCATCAATTTAGAGGGGGGGGGGGCTGAAACTCCATAGTAACATCAATGAAATCTGCTGGGCAATTACAGTCACTGGCCCAGGCGGACGATGGCATATCCGCCGGGTAGCGCCCGACCTTGCGAGTCGGGCTCCGATTTGTTGGGCCGTTCAAAACTCATCGCTCTCCAGAGTCAGGTTATTGTACCAGTATCCCTGATAACTGCGTAGGTAGTTCCTCGAAGTTTGTGATATTCGTCAAAGTTGATGTAGATAATTGTTGAGTAGAGGCAAACTGACTCCAACTGATCAACTGATTTCCATTATATACCTTGTATTTGATATTTAGTTATACACAGTGTTCCAAAAAAGTGAGCCCCCCAACTAAGATCGCCTAACTATATCTCTGCAACCATGCATCTACAGCTTTGGGAAGCCGTTCATTAGAAAAAGCGATCAAATTCCATCCAGATCAACCGTTACTCCCATACATATCTTAGACAACACGACCGGCATTTTGAAAAGCGCAATTCAATACCAAATTCTTGGTGAAACATTTAGCGGTATCGGATTGGTATCGGATATGGTCAAAACTTATTCGTATCCGACCGCACATTTCAGTTCACGTGCGTTCATTTATTCTTCGTCGTGTTTCACCCGATCTCGCAACACATTTCGTTCTGGCTGTTCTCAATGTAGGTAATACATAATGAGTCACACTAGGTAGCTTATTAGTACCGAAATTGACCGTTCTTCTTTCTCTTATCGATTCGTAAGACATACGGTTTTGGAGATATGAGCAATATAAGTTAGGGGGCACACTTTTGGAACACCCTGTATATCGTTTTAGATGTTTCTCCTGACGTCTGCTCTCCAGCACGGATCGAATTTAGTTTTAGGGTTGTCTGTAATGTCCGCCATGGGCTGCGTAATCTGTTCGAAAGGTCGCCTTTGTATGCTGTAGTTTTGGCGGAATACATATGTGTGCTTAGGGGAGACCGGGGAGAAGTGGGACATTATTTTGACAACAACTTTGAAAATTCGTAAAAAATAGAATATTTAAGACTTAAGTAAATTGATTGCCTTTACTGGTAAACGGTTTATTTCTCCTAACATTCTTTACTGTTTTATGCGTGTTTCTTCGCGTGTTACTTCTCACATTTGAATTTTAGGAAAAGTTGAAAATGGGGTGAACGGGGACACGTCCAAGAGAAGTGGGACAAATGATAGGGAGAACTGGGACTGACCAAGAAATGTGATTTAAATGGAATACAACTAAAATTTCATGACCCATCACGAAGGTGTTTTAAAATTGACACTTTAAGAAATCACCTCGATTATCTTTAATTTGAACTACACTGACAGCTCTGAGTATCTTGGAAAATATTCCCATGCATTTGCATGCGGGAGAACTGGGACGTGGTTAAGGCACTTTGTCCCACTTCTCCCCAAGTCGTCATTTTTTTATTTCAACTGTCTCCCACACAAAAAGTATAAAAGATACATCAAAAAATGTTTCTGCATAACTAAGAATATTTCACTGACGTCCGAAGGTGAACGGCATGAACATTTCACAACGCTGAATAAACGGCAAAATGAATTAGAGTACAATGCCCAATAACATATTTTAGACCCCAACTCAATATCTCAGAGACAGGCAACCGGAAAAGGGAACCGCTTGGTTGTGACGTGCCCCGACTAAATCCACGAGAAAATATGCAAAACCGAAATTGTTTGTCCAATTGGTCATCCAGATATTGTAGGTGTCCCACTTCTCCCCCGTCCCAGTTATCCCCACTCTCCCCTACCCCTTTTTAGGATCTTTTTATTGACCTTTTGAGATGTCTTGGGAGTTGGGGTACTCGTGAAGTCGATGAACATACAACGATGACACGAATCGAAATCGCTGTTATCAAATTCTGGTTGCATCCATGCCATTTTTGAATCGGGTAAGGCGATCAGCTCTCGAGCTGTGATTATTTAACTGTGAAAAGAAATAGGTGTTAAATGACCCCGCTATCGACGTGCCCTAAACACCAGTCAACTTTTAGAACCGGTTCGCTTTTAGATGTCTTTATATCTGACTTTGTTGGTTTAGTCCGTGATGTTTGTGTTCTACATGTCCATATAGCGATCATTCTTTTATCAAAGCACGTCTTACTATACCAAAGCATCGATCTCGACCCACCATTGTGAACTCTAGACGCCTCGACCGCATCGATGTCGCTGATTTTCACCGTTCGCTTTGTCACACCGACTGGAGCCCGGTTTTCTCTCGTGTGGGTTTGACGGATCAGTGGGCCGCCTTTACTGAGCTACTCCTACCTATCCTTGACTTTCATGCTCCTTTACGATGTCTCAAAATCCGCAACCCCTCTGCACCCCCTGTCTCGGACACCACCCTGCGACTCATGGCACGGCGCCGTGGACTTCTTGCCCGAGAGGGCCGGACTCCTGCCTTCCTCACCCTGGACAAACAAGTAAAATCTGCTATACGTCGTGACGTTAAAAACGACATTGCCAGCCGGGTGAGGAGGCAGGTTCCGGCCTCCACTTTCCGTAACCTTCGGCAGGTGATCGAGGGCAAGAGGTCCACTCAGCGTATCGTGCCTGAGGCCACCCCCAACGAACTTAACAGCTTTTTTGTGGGGGTCGGCCCTCGCGTCGCGGCTGAGGTCCGGGACAGGGGGGAGCCCATCCCCCTTCCCTGCAGGCTACCTAGGGTAGGTGCCTGTGCCTTTTCCTTAAAACCTATTTCCCTTCAGTCCCTCCGATACATCCTTTTTTCCATGAAAAACTCCTCCTCCTCCGGCTCCGATGGTGTCAGCATCCGGATCCTTCGCCTCTGTTTCGATTCCATCAGTCACATCCTCCTTTACTTCGTCAACACCTGTCTCACAACTTGTGAATTTCCCGCATCCTGGAAGCACTCCATCGTCTACCCCATCCACAAAGCCGGTAATCCTACTGATCCATCCAACTATCGACCTATCTCCATTGTTCCTGCCTTTGCCAAACTTGTAGAAAAAGTTGCTCAGCAGCAGCTGTACACCTACATGTCTGGCAACCATCTGTTTTCCTCATCCCAGCACGGTTTCCGCTCTTGTCTCTCCACAGAAACCGCGCTCGCCACCGTATCCGATCACATCCTCTCTGCCACCGACCGACAGGAACTCACTCTCCTCTGTCTCCTCGATCTCTCCAAATGCTTTGACGTGATCGACCACACAAAGCTTCTGTCCAAACTTCAAACCTATTCTATCGATCCGACCTGGTTTTCTTCTTACCTCCGTGGCCATACCCAATCTGTTTGCACAGCTGACGGGCGAGGAAATCGAGTCCTCTCCGATCCTCTACCCAATCCTATCGGCGTGTTCCAAGGATCCTCGCTCGGTCCGCTCCTGTTCCAAATATTTGCCAATGACCTCCCCCTCTACGCCCCTGGGGCGCACGTGGTGCAGTACGCTGACGATACTCAAATCTTACTATCTGGCAAAAAAGACTCCCTCCCTCACCTCATTGCAACTTTGGAACAAATTTTGGACTCATTTGACGCATGGTTTCATACCAACGGTTTGAAAGTTAACACTAACAAAACTGAACTCATCATGTTTGGCTCTCGTCAAAATTGCCGTGGCTTGGATCCCATCTCGATTCGGTCCCGTGAGGACACGATCCGTGAGGGCCCTACGGTGAGGAACCTTGGCGTGATTTTTGACAAGCACCTCACCTGGGACTCTCACGTATCGGCCCTCGTCCAAAAATGCAACGGTATTCTCATCGGGCTGTCCCACGTGCGTCACCACATCCCTAGTGAACTCCTGCCTACTGTGGTCAGCGCCTTGGTCCTCTCGCACGTCCGTTATTGTCTCTCGGTCTACGGAAACGGCTCGGACAAAAACATACAACGTCTCCAAAAAGTCATCAATTTTGCGCTGCGCGTTGTGTCTGGCCGAAGAAAATTTGACCACATATCGGACGTGCGAGAGGAACTGGGTTGGCCCACCGCCCGTCAGCTGTTCGAAATCCACTCACTCAATTTCCTTCACAAAATACGCTGCACTGGGGAGCCGGAGACTATATCCTCTCAAATCCTGACCAACTCTTCCCTGCGCTCACGCTCGACAAGGCGGGACACTGATCTGGCTCTCCCACGCGTGAGGACCGAAGCAGTGAGGCGCCGTCTGCTCTACAGCATCGCCCAGTTATATAATCGCCTGCCCCATGATTTTAGGAGCCTCTCTATGGGAAGTTTTAAACGCTCTGTTTCCGAGTGGTTTTTACGTATTTAGGGATGAGTGAATGGTTCGATATGTTTACTGAGTGCTGTGATTTGGGTGCATTTTAACTCGTTTTCCCCTTTTAACTCAGACGCGACACTCAGAATAGCCATTTTAATATGGAGAGTGTTTTAATTGTCAATACAATACAATACAATACAATACCAACAAACAAGTAAAAAATAGTACGACTGAGCGTGGATATGTTGCCTCCTTTCAGACCAAGGCGCCGAAGCAGAAGATGAAGGTGCCCAAGGCCAAGACGATGCCCAAGCAGGCGCCGCGTGTCGGAGGAAAGAGATAAACGACCACCCTATTTCATTTTGCTGCGACGGTGACCTAAATACATCAAACAAATTATCTAATATTTCTCTGTGAGGGTCGTAGTTTGCGGTGTGTTCGTCGAAGGTCTGAACTCTGAGAGTCGCACTATCCTGGCGAATCACGTGGGGCGGCCCGCCCGCCCAGGCGGCGCATCCCTGCAGAGCGCCTCACCCTAGGTGGCGCTGCTGAGGTGTGCAGTGAGCCGCACGTGCAGCGCTCGCAAGGTGGTTGGGTGTGGTCATGCGATTGGGAACGATAGCATCAGTGCCTACACTTAACTTATCCATGCGCACGTCCGCAGTGCACAACAAGATTTGCGCGGCTTTTTACGTAGTCTGGCTGGCATCGCCCCCAGCCAGTGCAGTGCCCTGCTGGTTAGGAAGTGTGTGCATACCACCGACCCCCACCCTGCCTACCCTATTGCCTGTCGACAAATATCCTCCATGAGCCCTCCCACGCACCGCTGTATCCGCCAGCGATGTGCGTGTGGCTGGACGGAAGGTCCGACTCGGCTCCGTCACGTTGCTCCTCCCACGTCACTACCACTATACGGGCCCAGCCGTGCTAATTAGCGCTGGGGCAGGGGAGGGGCGGAGGCCTGAGGCCGGGCGCGGATGACCGGGGACGGAGCTCGGACCACTAACGAGCGCACCGTGTCGCCGCCGGGCAGCGGGCGGGGTCGGACCGCCGGACTGGCGGCCCGTGCGGCGACCTGTGCTCGGCAGGGCCGGAGGTGTGTCACTGGGTGCTGGGAGTGCCGGGCTCGGGCTTTTTTCGTTTATTGAAGAACCAAGTTACAAAGAATTTGACGTTGACAAAGAGGGTTCGGAAATCGGAACTCCATGTAGCGCAGTCTCGGCCGCTGTGTGAATGGAGCCAGGATGGCCAGAGACGGTCGCGTTCCGTCCGCGCGCCGCCGCTGTTGATCGGACGCGCCTCACAACTGGCTGGCCGCAATCAAAACAGGCCGACGTCCGGGAGCCCCCAGTTCGCTGTCCCGGCTGCTCCGTATCGGCGGGCAGAGAACGGCCGCCCCTTCACCGCGGGGAATGAACGTCATTGAGGATTCGGAGCGGCATTTTCGTGATGTTTTACGAATGCTATGTGGAAATTAGTAATTATTTGAGTGGTATTTAGTGGTTCGTCGTGAGTATCATTTGCACATCTCTCTCGTCTCAAAATGTTCGTGTTCTTGGCGATGCAGCAACAGCGTTCAGTTTCCTGTGCCCAAAATGCTTGTTTGTTTGTTTGTTTTGTTGGGTTAGGCCCTTTCGGTCGACAAGACCATTTCAGAGCCGGAAGGATGATAGGAATTAGGGGGAGACATTGGTCTGGGCAGGCACCCTAGTGAGTCGCCGGGGCTGAGCCCGTCCAGAGGACAGGCCACCCAGCCCCAAGGCACTCACTGCACCCGGCTACGGGGTGCGCTCCCTCAGGAGCAGCGGTGCCGCTCCAAGGGAGCAGCCCGCATGAGATAAAGTTGCCTGCCCAGCCCGGAAGGGGGTTGTGGCGTGGAGGAGAAGGATTTCAGTATCCTGAGGATAGAAGCACGGACAGGTGTCCAAAATGCCATTATCACGTCTCTATATCACGAGAGAACTGGGAGTTTGTTTCTAGAAGACCCCGAAAGCGCCATGGGGTCAGTTCAAACCGGAGTGGAGGACAGTATCTAGCCCATTTATTCTATGTGCAGCAGCTACGGCGCACTTTCTAACACACTCATTGACACGCTGCTGGCGGCCGCTTGTCTGCCGCTGTGAAGTGTCATCCTCCCTTGCCCCCCCCCCCCCAAACACGGGGTTGACGCGGGGACCCTCCCCCATACACGGGTGATTTGGAGGCCGTGTTATGTGGCCACCGAGGGAGGCGGGGCTGCTACTAACCGCCGACTCGGGTAAGATATTTATCCTCCTGCGAGACTTATAACGTGTTTGGTGGTGGCCGTCCACATTCGTATTCCAGAGAGGCCGGCCGGCGAGCGGCGCTCCTCTCGTAGTGACACCACTTCATTCACCGCCGTATGTAGGTACAGTAGACTGTAGCAAAGTCCTATATACCCTACATTGGACTGTAGCGTCTGCCGTTGGGGAGATCAATATATCTGGACTCCGGACACCATACACATTACACACTACCGTTTCTCCGAAGCTATTCGGTGATTTGACAACCTTGGCCATTGCTCTGAAATGATACTCATATGTGTCGCTATGCGGCAATGGCCATAACCTGGTAGGTTTGGTCACACTTCTTGCGAATTACAATCGAAAGGGTCACGAAGGGGCTTCCCAAAGTCACATTGCATTTTGTCATAACACTGTCATGAGCGAGACGTTTATCCCATCACCTTCACCGACTTCGGATTGTGCAGATTATCCGTCCGCTGCGGCACAACACATACTTCAGTGGGCAATATACTGAAGATAACAGCAGTGAGTGACATTGCTGGAATCAAAAGACACGGCGCTTAATCTTTACATTATTATTGGTGGGCATCCCGCAACTTCTTTTCTTCCGGAAGACGTGCGATTTACTACACTAAGCTCTTACTTGCTCCATTTCAGACAGTCCTGGCAAAGGCCCCGCGGCGGCGGTGTTGGCGCGCGTGTGTCCCGGCTTTGCGTTGTTGCGTGTGCGAGGCTGACAGCGGCCCGAGGGAGCCAGTGTCGGCCCGTTTTCACGATCGATTCACGGAAACCGTAGAAACGGCGTGCGATGCGCGCCGGCGGCCGGCGGCGGTGTCCGGGCGGGGGCGGCGGCATTTGAGTGCCCCGGGCGGGGGGCGGGCGGGCCCGTCAGCCGCCGGGTCGGCAGCAGGGCGGACGGTGGTAGTCCGGGACCAGTGCCGGCGCGGTGAGCGCGCGCCGCCGCCGAACGGTGAGCGCCGAGTGTGAGAGCGCGGTGAGCGGCGGACGCGCCGGTCCACAGTCGCTGCTTCTGAAACCATCGGAGAGGGCCTGGGGCTCCCAGCCTTGAGGTGAGCGCAAGGCTATATAAACCAGGTAGAACGCTCCGGGAAAAAAGTTGGAAACAATAAATTAGTTGCGGCATTCCCTGATGACGCGAATGTGGGTCAGCGGCCGGCGGCCGGCCGCCGCTAACACTGTATGAGGAGGGATGCGCGGAACTTTTGCTTGTTGGTGATTGCGCTAGGC
The DNA here is from genome assembly GCF_019059575.1 of Amphibalanus amphitrite. Taxonomy (NCBI): domain Eukaryota; kingdom Metazoa; phylum Arthropoda; class Thecostraca; order Balanomorpha; family Balanidae; genus Amphibalanus; species Amphibalanus amphitrite. Next base: position 22,337 of record NW_024882085.1, read on the forward strand.
AGTTAAATGGTAATGTTAGGATATGTTTCGAAAGTAAATTGAACGACGCTTCGAACGCCGTCAATGAATTTGCGATACGACGACTATTTGTTTAGTTAGAGCCGGCGAACTTTTACCTTCCGACCGCGCGGGGAGGCGATATGGTGCCACACTGGCGGTTTTTACGATAGCTCAAAATTCTTTTGAGATAAAGAGATGAAATTTGACATGTCCTATCTTTTGATCAAGCTGGATCTTATGGTACAAGTCGCATATTTAAGGTACGTCAGGTTGTTGACCTATGTTGTCGCTCGTGAGCCTCTGCACAGTCCAAAAACAACGCCATTTCTGAACACTCAGTGCCAAGAAATCCTTCACAGAAAGATGACACTTGGCAGAAAGAAGAGCTGTCGGTTTCTTACCGTTCGTATGTGTCGTGTTTTCACAAGAGTTTAGTAAGGTCAGGTCCGTCACGTGACCTCCCCTCATAACTCAATAGGTTTACTATCATAGAAGCGTTTATCAATCGCCGGAAATCTTAGCCAATCCCACTGGACACTGGATCCATACCCACATGGGGCCCTCCTGACTGGCCACTCCCTCTGAAATCCACAATAACATTGGGCTGCAGCCATGGTTATGTATTAATGCTTTTCACTAACAGAAATACAACTTCAACCAGCACAGTGTACGCCGCCACAACAGTCCGACCCACGTCCCTGATATCGACTAGCTCCCGGCCGGATGCACATACGCGGAGCCAATCAGTCCGAATGTGACCTGCAGCTTACAATTGCTGTGTCGCATGGCGCATCATGGCACAGGACGATTCCTAGCAGCTGTCGGCTGGAGTGGAGAAACAGCACGTTGCGACACACCGCGCCGGCGACAGAGCTCAGCAGGGCTGGTTGGAGGCTGGAGCCGGAGGTAAGGGCGGACCAGGGTTGTGCTTGACTCATGAGTCGAGTCAGAAATTTGACTCAACTCTGACTCAAATGAGTCAGATTTGAGTCGAGTCGGATAAATTGTTGAGCTGTTGAGTTGAGTCAGAGTTGAGTCGGACAAAAATATTAAGGCGTTGAGTTGAGTCAGAGTTGAGTCAGTAAAATAACTTTTGACATTGAGTTGAGTCAAACATTTAGGAACATGAGTCAGCTGACTCAACTTTCCAGAAACAAGCTTTTCATCCCCCCCGTCCCCCCCCCCCCGCTTAATAACTTCGCCCTGGCCCTGCTGCCGGACTTTTTCACCCCCCCCCCGCTCAACGGCTTTTTTGTCTGAGTCAATTTTGAGTCAACTCACTTGACTCAACAAAAAATTTGAGTCAAGTTTGAGTCGACTCATATTTTCATTGAGCCGCTTGAGTCATGAGTCGAGTCAAGGGGAAAAAATCAGCTCCTTGTTTGAGTCAGAGTTGAGTCAGGGCTTTCTGAGGTTGAATGATGAGTCGAGTCGGCAAATTTTTTTGAGTCGAGCACAACCCTGGGGCGGACACAGGCACAGACATTGCAGGACAAATAACAGGATGTCAGTTAGGGATATAATTCAAGACGAATGATTCAAGACGGACTGAAATAATACACATTTTGCTCACTTGGATACCAACTTCAAACTTGACGTTTATGTATAGCACCACGGAAACAATGGGCACACCGGAAAGAAACAAAAGATGAGGGTTTTTCAACTCAAGGAAGTAAAACAGCCCGAAGTGCAGACAAGCACATACTTTTGGTAATAGCTATCAGAGGCCTCTTGCACCAAAATCCTCTTGCACCAATGCTTGGATTATTTTGCATCGTATACCCAGTCCAAGTCTCAAATGTAACAATTTGAGTGCAAAATTTAGCAAGCACATGTAGGATTATGTATTGGGCTATTGCAAACAAATTTACCACCGCTAGATTAGCTTATTCTGAAACCGGTTTTTCGATTTTACCTAGCTAGGTAGTTTGGTGCAAGAGGCCTCAGCTGTCCTACTCCTCTTCTCATCAACTACTGGACACATTTGAAGCATCATATATAGCACCAATGTCCATAACCAAAGCTTGCAAGTAGTTTTAACTTTTATGAAGCCAAGGGAAATGTGCCTACATCATGCATGTAAACTCAAAATTACACATATGCATGACAAAGGAAGCTTGTGTAAAGATAATAGTTGACAAAAGCATCTCATGGTTAAAATTATTCAAAACTGCACACAGGGCAAACATAAAAAAGCAGCAAGTGTACTGTTATGTTATGCTAAGAAATAGTCCAAAACAAAATACAATCTTTTCATGTTTGAACTAGTTGTTCTTCTATGCCCCTTCATCCATATCTTGATGACAGATGGGCTGTTACTGTAGGCTGATGAAGTGACACTTGATTGCCTTTGTGCGAGTTTCAGTTGCAGCCTCCTAGGTACTGCACTGGAAAGCAGATTGAATTGAATGCCTCTGAAAAGGAATATAGGCAAAGTTAGCTGTAGTAGTGTCAATGATAATAGGCATGACATTTTTGTCCTTTGACATACCTACATTTGTTGAAATACAAAAAGGTACAAAATAAATTGGTTTGTTTCAAGACACCACACTGCACAAAGTCGCACCAGACATTACACAGGCATATGAAATTGGTACACATAAAACTTGATGATTAAAAAGGTCAAAACTAGCAATAATAATTGAAGTAAAAGTTACAATCACACACAATCATTTGATTTAAAATGACTTGACATTAGTTACAAGACGCAACGCTCCTATTCACTTAAGAAAAGCTTTTATGCTTTCATTATCCTCCACATATCAACCAGCTTAATACCAGGCTGTGCAATAGTGGGTACATAACCCCATGTTGCCATTTTATTAGAGCAAGTGGGGTTACAACAATAATATAATGCTAATGTCAACCCACATCTGCAACCCGTACTGCAGTTTCAATCACCTTACAAGAACACCTTCTGGCAGTTTGATAGGCAGAATGGTCATTACTACTTTCTCCTCATATTCAACACATATTCCCTTTATACAGATACAGTTTAGACCTGGTTATGGCAAGCATTTTCGAGAAAAGATGTGATAAAAGTTCAAGACAAAGGTCGAGAGAAACAACACCAACATAAAACACCAAATATGTAGCAGTAATACTATCAAATTCATGAAAATATATACATGAGTCGATCAGAAATTCACTGTAGATTTCGAAAATGGTGTCAAATGCCACTCAAATACCCCCATTCGCATGTACGAAGCAATAAAACACTGACCTCCAGTTCCGCGTGCCATTCTCCATAGGCCACTGTGTATTAAATAACGCGTTCACTGATCGCAAAAAAATGAGACCCACATATGACGCGTTTGCTACCAGCCAATCAGCGCTCGAGATGCCGAGCGCTGATTGGTGGAGAGAGCCGTCGTCAGCAGTCCATTACATGTCGTTTTCCCTGAACATGTGCGTGAGCAGCTGATGCTGCTCACGGGTTGTTGCCATTTTTCGTAATGCTGAAGGCACGGGAGCGAACCCCCCTGGGTGAGCGGATGGGCCTGGCAAGTCTGTCCGAAATAGCTGAAGTGTTTTTATATCGTTCTTTGCGCAGGGTCGGCTTCCATTGAGCAGTCGCTCTATCGTTTAAATTGAACGCCAAATATAAAAAAACACATTTAGTCATCCTTTGGAATAAGAAACTTCTGCATGTTCGATGTGAAGTTGCAATGCTGCAACTTCACATCGCTCTGTACCAGAATTTATCCAGTGACAAAGAGTTACAGAAAGTTCCCGGTCCAGGTATGCAGCTGTTTGTCTCGAATTATAATTTATACGGGCTACCTGAGACGATTACGTGATCTGTCGAACTCTGAAGGAAATACGGATATCTCGTATTAATTCCGGTGATGATCATTCCCCGTTAGTAGCAAGTAGCAACCTAATGCTTGTATAGGGGAGATCCGTGTAAGACGCCCAGGGTCGGTAAGAGGCCCCATCGCTTTTTTTTACCAAACCAATAATGTTATTTATTTTTTAATGTTCTGGTAAAGCAGAAGCCTTCTTGAAACAACAACTCACGAAACCTGAGGTATCAGGTGCGTCGCAGCGACTTTTGGTAAGCCTGTTTCTGTTTTTGCCCCTTTACTTGCTAGATATATGCATCATCACCCTTATATATCTGAAAAAAACAATGGCTATCAAATGCAGTCTTATCTCATCGAAATTGTCACAATGTTAGCTTCAGAATAGACCATGGCCCTGTTCATGAAGTCTGCGGCCGCTGCGGCCGGCCGCAGGCTCTAAGCTCCGCCCATTTTTGAAACGTCATCACTCTCTCGGCCGCAGCAGCGTTCCATGAACAGCGTCTGCTGCCGAAATAGTTTCCGACAATTGTTTACAACTGAAGCACACCGGTAGATAATTTGTTTACAAAATCGTCTCCATGACAACACGGCTTGCGCCTATTTGACTTCAGTGCGCCAAGTTCAGTGCAATTAGTTTTCTTGAGGCTCGGCCACTGAACTCGGCTCGGCGGTCGCTGGATTGCGGCCGCAGAGATCGCAGCGGCCGCAGCAAGATGACGTCATACATTTGTCATACTACATGAGCCCCGCCCCTTTTTGTGACGTAACAACCCGGCTGGCCGCAGCGGCCGCAGCGACCGCCGGGGTTCATGAACAGGGCCCATGTTCTGGTGCGCTGCAAATGTCTCATAAACCATAAATATTGTGGACGTTAAAACACTGCATTTTTTTAAGAGGCCCTCCCTTCGAGGATGATAAAACGCCCCCCGATAAAAAACGCCCCCGATGCTAAAACGCCTGCACCTGCGGCAGGCGTGGCATTCTTTTTTCAAGGAGTTTGTTTTTGTTTCTTTTTTATGTTTCTTTTCTTAGAGGTAATAGGTACAATTTTCGTTGGTGATCAGCGTTTGGTTGTGCTAGTTTTCGCATTGTTCGAGCGCTTTGGAAGTGTTATTGGTTTCGATAACACCGTATTTGCTTAGCTTTTCGAAATAAAAGGCCTTGCAGCTGTGTTCGCAAAGCGTCTTTTACAAGTCGACTTGACTTGTAAAACGCCCGAGGGGGGGGGGGGGGCGTCTTACCATACCCATAGTGTAAGAGGCCCTTTTGCAACTTTTTCCAAAATGTTAAAGTTTACGGTTTGTGTACCCCCTAGATTCATTTTGAATGCAAATATGTATGGGAAAATGATGCATGCTCACAGCGCATGCACACGTTAGCTCTTAAATATTATCAGTTGTCTAAAAATAGCAACTGAGCTTAAGGGGGGGCCTCCTGCACCACTCTCCCCTACTCCTTTGTTAGCTCTTGATGATTGGTTATTGTATTTTTGGACCTTGCACGATGTTATGGCACGTAATGTGACTTTCCTGTGGCTGCTGGTCATTTGAGGTCATCGAGTACAGGCATAGGTATCGTCAGCAACTCCTCATTAACTTGAGGTAACGAGTCGGGAAAGGCACCAATAAACTGAATGAGGCGCTGGGTCATGGGATGTGCAACGCGACCTACCTGAATAAACCTCCAACCGACTTTGACCTGACCTGATCTTGCACTTGGTTGCCATTTGAGAAGGCCTTTCCTTAACAAGATAGGTATGTACCATAGACCCCTTTAAACAAAAAAAGGGGTTTAAAGGGGTCTATGTATGTACCTATCATGTCATTCAACGCGTCTCTATAACGCTCGCAGTGGTATCTACCAGGATCCTGGATCTGCGCCCGTTCGTTCTGTTATTTGCCAATAGGTACCGGAGCCCGTTCTTTGACCTGACCACAAAGGTCACTGGTTGACCTAAGACATGAGAAAGTAAAGATTTTCAGTCGCTTTGTGTCCTGACGGCTGACACGGTTGTTAGTTCATAGGATAGGAAAGCTGTAGCTTAATGATTGACAAATTGACGAAGGGGGTCTATCCAGCCCTCCCTCACCACCTGGAGCGCACATACCTAAAAACACATGTAGATCTGGCTATATTATAGTTAACGGTGTGCTCAAGTCATGATGCACTGCCATGCCTGAGTCGTACATAGCAAATGCTAGGACGGCAGGACAACAATGCTGCACGGAGCAATACGCTGGCACATACATAAGTAAATGGCACTGGCACATAAGTAAATGGCATTAGTCTGCACGAGGAATTTAATTGTAAAGCCAGATCGCATCCTACCTCCTGGCTTATACCTGCCGTGCTGTCCTCACTAAATCACCAGAAGAGCATGAGCGCGTCCGCTGCTCGGGCTACTTTGAACGGCGTTCCAGAAAATGACACGCTCCGTTCACAATATCCAGACAGTGAATCCCATTTCAAACACTACCGCCGTAAGATATTCCATATATTTGTGTCTTAGCGTATCATTTAAGTCTTAGCTATGAAGTCGGATCTTTTTGAGCTTCAAAACCCCTCGGCCTAGCTTTGTCTGCACGGCTCCTGAGAGCTTTGATCTAAGAAACGTGGCGTATGATGTAATGTAGATTTGCGTTGTGCAAGTCATTCCTGAAGAAAAGCTGTCGTGTCAGAAAAGTTGATTTTTCGGAAAGGCTGTCTCGGGGCTGCGGGCCTATTACATTCCCAAAAGGATTGCTCATATCCTCAACTCATTCACTTTCAAATGAATTCCGGTCGGCGCGTTCTAAAGTGGCATAAGAAAGAACAAGCAAATAAACGCTGTTTCGTTTCAGATTTCAGACATTAGAGAGAGTAAGACACTTCCTTTCCTTTCTTTACCGATACCACCTGTACCATTCTCCATGTCACCTGCCACTTGCCAGTGCCTCACACCTGAACCATTTATAGACCTAATTCCGCAGGGCGCGCTGAGAGCTCTGCATCTCTAGCACTGGCATTATCGTATGATTGTGGTTGCGGACTAAAGAAGCACACCTGCTTGATAGTGTCCCTTTTTATAGGTGGCATAATCTGTCTTTCCACATAGCGGTAGGCATAAAGTATCAGCTTCATACTTACTTTATAGGCTCAACCATTTGTAATAGCGTTAAAAACGTTTTTTTTTTGCATTTCTGCGACGTTAAAACTACTGAAAAGCTTTTGCACGCCATGCACCATGGCATGCCGCGTAGGCTGTTAATACATGCTTATATTAATTTGATGCATATGTTACAGGCCGTATGAAAACTCAGTCCGTTTGCAAACGGCCTGGCCCGATTCAGGTCGTTTGCAAACGGTCTGGACAGCCCAGTCAGTATGCACGCGGACTGAAAAGTCAGGCCGTTTGAATATGGGCTGAAATTCCAGGCTGTATGCAAACCGCCTGAAATTTCAGGCCGTTTGCAAATCGTCTAGGCCGTATGACAACTTTCCAGACACCAGGCCGTTTGCAAACGGTCTAGGCATTTTGAAAACAATCTGGTCTGCATAAAGTTACAGCTGGACAATGTAGGATTTGTTGAAGCACGACCGTTTCATGACATTACATGGCACCATGAAATCCTGAGGTGCATTTGGCATCCGGAAAAATATTGTCACTCGGATATTCTCCGTCGGAAAATTATTGTTGAGCGCTTATCTTCAGCATGTCTCGTTATCGCGATACCGTTCGTGATCCCCGATGATTCTCGCTAGTTCCGGAAAATTCTCCCTGATTTTCCGGATGACGAATGCAGGCCTGGTCAGGAAGAGATTAGCAGAACTGAGACCCGGCCCGTATAGCGCCCGGTCGACCTGGGCTTCCTCCGGACTTCAAAGTTTCGCCTTCCACCGCAATGGTCAAGTATTGCCGGCGTACGCCACCGGCCAGCCGCCGGCGGTCGACCGGGCGCGGTGAGGACTCTAATGTGAACCAGTGGCGCGGAAACTTCTTCCAGACTGGGGGGGGGGGGGCTGAACCATTATAGAGATCAACCTAGGGTACCCCCAAATCTAGTTTTCTCAGGTCGGTTTTAGGCCACTTATTTTTCAGACCTTGGCCTTTTCAACAAAAAAAAAAAAAAAAACACGAAAATATTTGCAAAAAAGTCAGGTATTCCGTCTCAACTGAGTGAAGAAACTACCGTTTTGGCAACCTGGAAAAAAGGTTTTAATCTGCCAAATGAGTTGCCTGAGGTGAATGAATTTTATGAGCCAGTGAAAGAGGTGAATTTTTTCACTTACATGCTTTCTTCCTTTGTGACCCACAACCCCTAATTTGGGGAGGACAAGCTGCCCCAACGGCTCCTGACCTCATGAAAGTTGTGGGGCACCGCCCCCACGGCCCCAGAGCTGTGGGAGCAAGCTTCCCCCACTGCCCCCTCCCCGGTTCCCGCGCCTATGTGTGAATATATGAAATTATGTTGGTAGATTTCCGATTTCGATTCCTCCAGCTGGGGGGGGGGGGCGGGGGAGGGCTCAAATACATTACGAGCCCCCCAGCCGAAAAGTTGGGGGGGGGGGTTCAATCCCCGCTAGCCCCCCCTCCCCCCCCGGCTCCCGCGCCACTGATGTGAACTCTGATGTCCATTGCGCGCTTCGGCGTTTTATGCCGCAAAATAATCGGTGAGTCTTGTAGTGATACGTTTCACCAGACCTCACCAGTAGTGGCTTCACCAGGCTCCATCAACTGGATGGCCGTACACAGGCGGACCGTGAACTTGTATAATTACGAGCGAGCGAGCGCAGCGAGCGAAGCGAAGTCTTTTCAATAGTCAGAGAAAAATCTCAGTATGAGCGGCCCGGCCCGGCCCGGCCTGTAACGCTTTTGAGAGGCTTATATCTCAGCAACCGCTGGACCGATTGGCCTGCGGTCTTTTTTGCTGGGTAGCCCCATCCCTTCTACCCCGTAATTGACTACTTTTGATACAATATCTCAGTGACCGTCGTGGCACGTGCCACGTGAAAAGCCAAGGGTGTTCAAGCTGTTTTGCAAAAGTAGTGATTTTGAGAGGCTCATATCTCAGCAGCCGCTTGGGCGATTGTCTTGCGGTAATTTTTGTAGGGTAGCTGCACCCCTTCTACCAAAGGTCGGATACTATTGATCTATGTGAGTGACCCCCACTGCACGTGCAAAATACAAAAAGAAGAGGTGCCAAATTTGTTCCCATTTCAATAACTCGGTAATTACTGGGGCGATTTCGCTGAAACTTGGCATACAGGTAGGCACCCACCAGGCAATGCATTCCCATGTGTTGCGGTCGGGGTGCTACTGCACGTGCGCACGTGCAGGGGGCGCTTCCAGATCTCGAGAACGGCTGGGCCGATTGAGCTCAAATTTGGTACACGGTTTGGGACCGGTTAGTAGGGTGCCGTGCGAAAGTCAGTTTGGACCCCGTCTGCACGTGCGCACGTGCAGAATGCCGTTTCCAGATCTCAGGAACGGCTGGGCCGATTGCGTTCAAATTTGGCACACTGCTAGCGACCGGTTGCTTTGCACAAGCCCGTTGGAAGTACCCTCTCGCCCTTCCGCACGTGCAGGGCTCACTATCTCGCTCGCTCGTTCTTCGCCCAAAGGCGTTTTACTGGTAGTGGTCAGTAATATTGTCGAAAAACGGCCGGGCCGAGCATCAGCACAGTAAGAAAATGTTCGACGTATGTAGACGAGTCATTCGGCATGGAATGCGCAAGCATTCATATGGATGCAACCTGATCATCGACCAACCTGGATCCATTAAGTTCAATCTTCAGAGGCTGTTGTACTTCGCCAGACCGTTTGAAAACTGACTAGGCCGTTTTCAAACTGTCTAGGCCGTTTCAAACTGCCTAGGCCGTTTTCATACGGCCTGATATTTCAGGCGGTTTGCAAACGGCCGGCTTTTTCAGGCCGTTTTCAAACGGCCTGACTGGGCCAGGCCGTTTGCAAACGGACTGGGTTTTCATACGGTCTGTAACACATACATAGTAAGTAATTGTTTGACTGTCCCTGATCTCTATGCATTGTACATTGTATATGATAAGCTTCCGTTCAGGTGAACAGCCTTTCCAGCCTGCATTGCCGCGCTCCCATATATACAGCCGCGGGTGTCAGCGTCCCCGGTGTATCCGGCGACCTGTCAGTACAGCCGCGGGCGGCACGTCAGTCCCTTTTGTCCCGCTCCCGCCCGGTACGTCACTGCCGGAGGTGCATCGTCCGTGTGTGCGCGTTTAATGCGCGCCTGACGCCGGGAATTGTATCGGGTGGCAAACAGAGAGACACAACAGTCAGCGGCGGGCCTGGAGCTGTTCTGTGACAGGGAATGACGCGCCGTGTCCGCCGTCTGTACCCTGTGTGAGTGCCCCATGGGAATACACAGAGGTCGGCGCGGGCCTCATGGGGCCTGCACCGTGTCCAGCCGTCTTCAAATACAAGACATACCGAGAACGGGACAAAGCGTTATCATAACAGGGCGAACCACCAGCTCCCGTCCTGCTTAGGTCATAAGGGCCTGAGGACAGCCTACAACTATACAACATTTCGAATGGGTATTTTTCGATCGTCACCCCTTAGAGGGTTTTTATCCGGACAAGGAGGTGGAGGACGGATGCAAGGGTCCACTCTTCCTTCAGGACACCTGCTCTCGTCACGTCAAACCCAAGAGTCGGCCTTCGTAGTTATCGGAACTCTTGTCGGACTTTGTGCCCAATTTGTGTCCAGTTGGCTCCGCGGCATTCCTTCCGTCGCGTTGTGCGGGTGCGTAGTGCTCGTCTTTTCGTTGGAAACTACATATATGTATAGGACCGGACGCTGATCACTAGGGCAGTGGGCATTCATATGGGAAATGGCAATTATTGGCTTGCACGCAGTTATTTCTAATTTCGCTTTTGCTGAGAAGTTGGTGAAAGCTTTCGATTGGTGCTTGAACAGCCTCTACAATTATGGGACACGTTCGCTTTGAAAAAAAACATCCATTATGTGGTGCTTATTGATCTTTTTGTTGTTGTGGTCTGCCAAGAATATGCCCGAGTAATTCACAGCCAGCGCACCTACTGAACAATCGACGAGGAAAACGGTTTGTTCATTTCGCTCGTAAGTTCTTACAATAGGTACCCGTATGCCAGAGCATGACTTCGGCACTTCGCACGTACTTGCTTACTTTACTTTTTTCGCACGGCACAGTCATGAAGACACCTGTGGAATACTGATCGACTGATGGGTGACGTGACCTTTCCGCTTCGGTCATGAATTTGACCTGGGCGGTTAGTTCATTTTTGGTGTCAGTAATCGACACAGGCAGCGGAACGGGGAGGGCACTGGGGCACCGTGCCCCCTTTGATTTTGGCATTTTAACATTAGCCCTATGGGCGTTGCATGGAAAGAATGGGACCAAAAGTCGGCAGTGCCCCCCTTAACCCTATTCCTGGCGGGCTCCGCCGGGACAAGAAACTGGCGGGGGGGGGGGCCGATTCGGCCCCCCTTCAGATCTCAAAAACTACACATCGCAGCGACAAACGGCGAACGGCGTTTGATAGGTCGTTTAAAGATCTACAACTTTTACAAAAAAAACATTTTCAGGTCAGGTCAATATTGAGGTCACCAGAGGTCATCAACGATAAAATGTTTTGGAATTAGTTACCTATATAACTTTCAAACTAAGAAACATAGAGACATAAAACCAATACATTTTTTGTTGCTCTCGCCGAGGCGATGCGGAATAAGTATGTGATGACCTTCACAGGTCAATTTAAAATTTGACCTGAGGTCAAGGTCAGGTCATTCATCAATGAGGTTGTGGGGTATGGTCATGCTGCATACCAAACGACGCGCCTTGACCAGGCGAGCAGTTTGGTACCACTTACAAGTCTTTAGCACCATCATGTCGTGATTTATTGACAGAAAAACGATTTATGACGTCACATGACCTCAGATGACCTTTGCCAGTGCCCCTGTCGATTAGCGGCACCAGGATCATCACCGATGAGATAATCTTCCATAATACTGAAAGAACTGGGTGGTTTTGACTCGTTTACACGAAGCAGGAGGCGTTTCAATATTTTCCCATAGGCTTGCAATGTAAAGGTCACGAGTCTGGCCTGACCTCAGGTCACAGATATGAAAATTCTGAGATATACAAATTGCACATACTGGTACCCTAACTAAAGCCTGAAGAGAAGAAATTGATCGGTCAAAAACTCTAGCTCTGGCGTGATTGCAAACTTTTCTGAGGTAGGGTCACCAAACCGCCTCTGGTGACCTGACCTGAGGTCAGATCAGCTCAAAATTTTCAGAAATGTTGCGTAAAAGCCTTTTAGAAAAAGTCAGAAAATTTGAGCTTCCTAGCTCAAAGCGTTTGGGAGATACAACCAAAAAACCTCAGGGGGGGGGGGGCTCCTGAGGCCCCCCCCGCCAGGAATAGGGTTAATTGAGGGTGTTCCGCCGCTACTGGTAATCGAGCCGTATTGCCAAAGCATCATCAGAAAAGTCACCAGAAGACTTTCGATGTCATCTGGTGACTTGACCTTTGATTCGACCATGCTCTCAACAAGCTTGACCTCATGACCTGATGACCCGATGAATTCCACTTGCTGTTTAGCTCTATTACGTGGCCCGAGGGCGGAATCATGAAGTGGCGTAAGAACGCACCCTCCCCATTACGTTTCAATCGGACCTCAAACGGCGCGCGTGGGCGTGGGTTAGTGCCGAGTTCCACAGCAGTGCTTCTATGAGCTGATGCGCTGAGTCACTTCCCCTGACGTCTCAATCGGCGGCCTCTCCGTCTCCATCGGCAGCCGTTCGGCGCTGTGAGGTGTATCTGATCAGTCCGCCGATGTGCCCCCGATCTCTGACCGGCCGGTAATGGCCGCAGTGTCCGTTTGACCCGAGCAGTCTGGTGAGAGGCGCTCCGTCAGCTGGTGGAGCGGCCGAAGTCCGAACCGTTCCCGAGCCACAGCGGCGACTGGCCGGCGGGAACTGAGTCCGCTCTGTGAACAGGGACTCTGGAGTGTGACCGCCTGCATGTGAACAGTGCTCCTCCAGTCTGGAGTTGTTGTTCAGGAGCACCTGTCGTTGGCACCGACAGGCTGGCGTCAGACGTTACCGACAGCGCCTCTGTCGTCGATGCGTCACATTAGCTGCTGGCTGCGACTGTCAATGGCCGCGCTCCGTGACGCCGCCGCTCTGTAGTCGGACCTGTTGTCACTGCGCCGGGACCGACACCAGCACCCCCCCCCCCTCCGCCCAGAGGGAGCCGGATGGAGGCGGGGCAAACGACCTTGACTTCAGCGGGTCGGCGGGGCACGTTCAAACCGCCTCCGACTGTCACGTGCTCAGCTGGCGCCGAGGGTGTTCGGATCGCTCTGTGACAGCACCCCGTCCGCCGTGGCCAGGTCATGTTCACATTGCTCAGACGGCTTAGTATGATCTCGGGGCGTTCACAGGCTCTTTTCTCTTGGCCTTGCTGAGGTCATGTTCTTTGCTAATGGCAAGCCTCAAAAAGTGTCAACAAAGCACTGATTCTTTTCTTAACCGGCTCAGACTGTGCTCAGAATGATCTCGAATGGGTTCACAACGATCTTAGCTGTTCAATCCTTCATATTGTAGAATCAAAATTATAATGAAACTCGGAATCGGGTGTCTGCGCCGACACGGCCGTCTCCCTCCCAGAAGTGATGCGGCGCACCGTCTCAACTCCCGGCAGGCGGGCGGACAGCCAAAGCGCGCCGCGCCGCTCTGCGCTCTGCGCGATACCACCAGCTCTGGTGGCGTCACTGATCCCTAAACTGGTATCTCAATCTTTGTGTTCACGAGGCGCGATTATCCGGCGCTGTTCCAGTGCCGCGGATATGTGTTCAGCGCCGTCACCTGACCCGAGCGCGCTCCCCTCCCCTCTGCCCCCCCCCCCACACACACACTCCCAGCACACGCACGTCAGCTCGCCTGGTGGAGCCAGGTGGAGCGGGGCGGGGCAGAAACCCGACCGGGTCAGGTCCGATCGAACCCAGCAGTAACCAACAGCCTTAGTCCAGCCTACTCTTGACCAGAGCCATAGCTACTGCCAGAGCGTTCCTCAGAACTAAGCATTTGCCGCTTTTTTGTGAACCATGCACGCTATGCCTGCAGCTAAAGACCCATTCTGGGATTTTTAAAATTTATATACCCAAGCTAACATGCGCATACTATTATGACTAAGGCAGCCTCGGCGCTCTTGCTGGTGAGTGCTGAGTGGTGAGCGTCCCGCAGCCTCCAGAGCGGGCGGCCCGACCACCGTGCTCGCAGGGAGGAGTGATCCGCACTGTGGATCGGATCAGCGCGTCAGAGCATTTCTGGTACATTGTGTGCTCTCTGATCCGCCGGGGACGGCGCAGACTGGTCCAACATGAGCTGAGCTCCCGGCGCCGCCCGGACCGGCCGGCTGCGCGGCTTCCGGCGCCTGTCGGGCGCTCTCACGCCATAGAAAACCCTCCTGAAAATCAGCAGAGTATGCAGTGACGCCATCAGGACCAGTGGCCAGTGGGCACGTGGGATTTTTGGAAAGGATATCGTGCAGGCGTGATTTAGGTACTAAATAAATAGGTCCGGCATTTGTGGTGAATGGTCTTATGTGGTAAGTAGTAGCACGAGTAATTATACCTACTGTATGTACGTAATCTTTTCGTACCCACCGTTCACTCGGATGTATCTTTGTAGCATAAAGTGGACTTTTTACACGGATTTATTGGTTATCGTCTGTCTGCATCCTTTCAGTCAGCGTTTCCAATTAGGAATAATAACAGTTAGATTATGATACTTGCCCAAAAATTACACCAGTTTCCATGACGGAGGATGAAAAGCACTTTGAAATCGATCGCAAAGCGATTAGGTGCTAGCTGATTAATAAAAGAGCTTGTTAGGTATGTACTCCATACGTGCTTTTGACGTTGACCAATTTAAGGTTAGGTGCGCTAAAGAAAAAAAGGAACGTCATCGGCTTACGTGTAGATGTAAACGGTTAAGGAATCAGATTGATCAGGTATGACCCATTTTTTTAATCCAATGATTTCGAAAGAAAACACTTCGGCAAAGTGACCCAGTACCTAAAAGAACAGGCCAATTCCATTTCCGCACATGCGCACTGTGTTCAGATTTGGTATGTACCAAAAGCGCACGGTGTTGGTATAGAGCTGTCCTTCGCCTTATCGCTCCTTTCTGAGCAGTTCCAGTGTATCGCATATCTCATATTATTGATCAGAAGACACTCGACCCACCTGCGAACCTCCTCCGCATGATTGCTCCAAATTCACAAAAGAATCTAATATACCGGTAGGCACTGGCATCCTTAATAACAGGTCAGCAGGCGTGTGCGCCGGAGCCGCGATTCAATATCTGCCGCATCGGGAACCGCTCTCGGGAGCCGACTACATTGGAGTGCAGTTGTCTGTGCACGGATGCCACGGAACGATTGTTTTTATTTCCTAGTAGTTCGTGGCTGGTGGGTGTTGAAGACCGTCCTTCGTCTGCCTTCTTGGCTGTGTGGTCCGTAGAATGTCATGACTCAGCAGTCGGCAGCTGTCGGCGTCTCGTGCAACTGTTGCATTTCAGGAATGTTTCGTGAGCTGGTCCCTCCCATGGTGTGGGAGCTCTGTGGACAGCTAATTATGAACAGGGATGCGATATACGGGCGGCGGTCAGTCAACGTGCCGTGTGTGCAGGGGTGGCCCGAGGCGCCACCCACCCCGCGCAGCCACTGACATGGCTGACACATGGATGACATGGATGACGCTTTCTGACGTACGGGTGACACATGGGTGACACTCGGCTGACACGCTCGCTGTCACAATGGACGCACTGGGATGTGCCGTTTGACACGATAACATGTCGCGTGGCAGAAAACGTGAGCAAAGCTTTCACATAAATATTGAAAGCAGGGATGCGGAGCCGTGGAAATTTCAGACGGCTCCGGCTCCGGCTGCGACTCCGGAGAAAAAACAGCTCCGGCTCCGGCTCCGGGCGAAATGTCATGGCGGCTCCGGCTCCTGCTCCGGCTCCGAGTAAAATAGTCCGGGTCCGGCGGCTGCTCCGGCTCCGCCTCAGTTCATCCCTATGCGATCAATTAAATACGGGTGGAAGAAAAAGGTGATTGGATTGATACACGTTGCTTCTGTATTTGCATAACAAGGCTATATTCTCAACAGCACAAGCAATCAGCGAACAGGGTATATAAGCACGTGGCGGAATACCTATAATGTATAGGTATCTTTTTCAGAAACAAACTGTCGCGACCGGGGGGGGGGGGGTACTGTGCGTTTGTTGCCTAGCAACGACATTGTTGTCATATTTTTGTGCTTAGAAAATTAAGGAAAAGGGGGCTTTTTCGAGGAGAAAAACTGATTGAAACGGGGTCATTAATTATAGCTTATTCTGAAACAGTTAAAGGTTAAAGAAAATATGCAGAGCCAAGGGCGATGCATTCACTGATTAACAAGTGTCAAAGTGACATTCAAGAAAGGTTTCATCTTTATGTTTCAACTTATTTCTTAGTTTATTTTCTCTCGCTAGCCGCAATGTGCGACTTTTGGAACGGTGTTTTTCATTTCGGTTAAGGAGCGAAGTGGATCAAGCCTGTACCAAAATAAACATTGATTTCGAAAGTGCATTTGCGGCATTAAGTTTCATATTTTTTTTTAACGGCTAACGGTGACAGTTCCAAAAGGTTCCAAAAAACGGCTAACGGTGACACAAACACTCGCAGTCCACTGCTTTGGCTTCAAAACAATGGCCGTCACCTGATGACCGGTCCTCCGGTTCTGGGGAGGTGCAGTAGACGTTGGGACGGAGGAGCAGACAGGAGGTGGATTACGTAGTACTGTGGGACACTGAGAACACGTATTCAGCTTTTTTCACTCACGTGTGGCGTACCACATGGTTTACTGCCTTGTACTGTCAAACCGAACTAGGTCAATAAATTTTTCCTCTTAAAAAAAACATGTCGCCCCCTTTGACGGCTCCGGCTTCGGACTACATATATTGTTTCACGGCTCCGGCTCCGGCGCCGGCTTAGAGCAAAATGTGCCGGCTCCGGCAGCTCCGGCTCCAGCTCCGGCTCCGGCTCCGCACCTCTGAATTTGAAAGTGTTTTTATCCAAGTATTCGTCATTGGATAAAAAAACTCGAGCCTCTCCGTTCGTCCGTCCGCAGTTGTTCGGTTTGTTCGTCATGTGCATGGGTGTAGGAGCGCCAAAAATATTGGTGAAGGATGCCACCTGAACCTTATGAAAAGGGACAGGACCGTGCCAACCAACACGCACAGTGCAAGCGGGGGGGGGGGGGGGGGCGAATTTCGCCAACCCCTTGTTTTTCGCAGATATCTTACGCCCTTATCATCCCATTAACGTCAAATTTTCAATGCCTGCCTAAAACTGAATTGTGCATCTTGCCATGACAGCAAGATGTAAATCAGGGCCTCGGCTGAGGAATTTTGACTACTGGGGCAAATGGTCAAAGTGTGTTAACCCGCGCCCTGCTGGGAGGGGGGGAGGTTTTTGAACACCCACCATAACACCCACCCTGCGGTTTTTCGCGGATATCTGAAAAACGGCGGCACCTTATCATCTATCAATTTTATACATTTTGTGAAAATTTCAGACCAGGGTCCTTCAAGGTCAGGTCACCAGGTCGCTACAAGTGACCTCACCTCATAAACACATCATAAAATGTTTCAATGTATGCCATAGCTACACCAAGTGACGGATCGCTTTGAAGCTTTCAGCAATTGATAAGTGCAACAGTATGTACAAAATTCGGAATTTTCATATCGGTGACCTAATGTCGGGTCAATTTTGCGACCTCTCTAGGTATTATATGTCAATGGGAGAAAATTCAAAACCGTCTTTTTCGGACGAAAGTCATTCTTAACACTCTCAAACACTAAATTACAAGGAACTTTGACACACTGAACATGAAAACGGCACCCGTGACCCCTGTTTATGCCCCTAAGGTCATCTCAGGTCACGAATGGTATCTAACAGTTTTTTTTGCGACTAACTTTTGAAAGAGGCATGCTAGAACGATGAAAACGCCTTATATATGTTCAGCTCGACGATACAGAACCACTAATATGCAACATGACAATGTCCGGTCAGGTCATGACCTTGACCTGAGGTCAAATTTTCAAGTTGACCTTTCAAGGTCAAGTTATAGTTCATTTGATGCGTCTTGACGAGAGGAACTCGATGCCGGTGAAAATAAGCTCGTACAAGGCTTGAGTCAAAAGTTATTGCAGAAAAACTGTTTCCGAAAAAAATCGGCTATTTTTGCAGTTTTTGCCCCCTGCAGGCAAAACCGTTGACGTTAGGTCAAATCTGAGAGAATCACTCAGAAAGGGCGTTAATAGGGCTATCGAATGCGCTTTTCCGTGGCGCTGTAGCTCTATTGGTTCCCGAGCTATGCGTTGGCTTCTTGTAAATTGTCGACATTCGACCTGAAAATCGGCAAAATTTTGCCTTTAATGACCTCTGGTGACCTGACCTTTGACCTGACCGAAAAAGTGACCGAAGTGATTTCGTCATTATTTTTTTACGCTCTTTCGAACGCCGCCTTCTGCGTATCGCTACGTGGCCCAGGAGCCGAGTTAGAAGGGGGGTGTTCAAACACCCCCCCCCCAGCAGGGCGTGGAAATCCAGGACCCCCAGCCGGGCGCGGGTTAAAAAACAGACTCAAGGTAGGTACGTTTTTCGGCTACTAGTCGTTTATTGTTTTCGTTTCGAATTTTCGACCTTCGCATCGAGGTCGTTGTCAAGAAACATACAACAATGACGATGACATGCATCGTGAACACGTTTGAAAAATAGTACGGTCATCATATCTAAAAACGTGCAAGTAATCCCTCCAGCTATTTCTGACCTGAAAATCTGTACCCAAAATTAATGAAGAAAAAAAAGTGTATGAATAATATGAAAGAATGAATGAAAGAAGCGCTACAAATACACGTCAAGAAAAACGACACGATCAACCGAGTAGACGGCACCGCATTCAGTCCTTTATGGGATCAGTGCTGGTAGGGCAACGAGATCCGACGATCAAGCAATCAAAGATTTTAAGCATGTATTTTTAATGTGTCACAGCCTGTTTGTGTGTCTCATGTACTGCATTCATCATTCATTCATTTATTCATTCATTTCTTCAGTCAGTCAGGCAGTCAGTCAGTCAGTCAGTCCGTCAGTTAGCCATTCATTCATTCTTTCATATTATTCATACACTTTTTTTTCTTCATTAATTTTGGGTACAGATTTTCAGGTCAGAAATAGCTGGAGGGATTACTTGCACGTTTTTAGATATGATGACCGTACTATTTTTCAAACGTGTTCACGATGCATGTCATCGTCATTGTTGTATGTTTCTTGACAACGACCTCGATGCGAAGGTCGAAAATTCGAAACGAAAACAATAAACGACTAGTAGCCGAAAAACGTACCTACCTTGAATTAAGATGGCTAGTCGTAAAAGCTTGAAATCATATAAAAAACAGACATTTGATCAACCGTCGAATCCAGTAGTTCTAAGCATATAGGTAGGTGAAGACCCTCCCTTGCATTGTCCAAGATTGGTGAAGGATCCTTCACCAATCTGAAACTTTGGTGAAAGGTATCCTTCACCAAAGAGATACGTTGCTACACCTATGGTCATGTGCCCTCTGGTCCCCCGGCGCCTCAAACAGGTGTGAGCCGCCGCGCGCCGCCGCTGATCGGTGCTGGCTACTGGCAGCTCGACTGGCAGCTCGTGCGTCATAGAGCTTTAGGGTGCGTCATGTCAGGAACTGAGAGGAAACTGCACCGGATTGGTTACTGGTGGTTGGTGCGGGAGATTTAAATAAGGAATAAAGTCGCGTATAAGACATGTCAACGTTTTTCAAAACCCAAAAGGCATGGCACATGATATGTTGGGCATGTTGAAAAACTAGCAAACTTATTCATGCGAATACAGCAACAGCATTCAATGATTGACACTGTAAATCAGCCGATTTAGGCTTCATGATATGAACATTGCTTCGGCCTGTATTTTGCAGCAAATCTGACCATGAGACACTGAGACAGGCATGTGCCTTGCTTACAAATAGGACTGTAGCGTGCGTGAAACTGAAGGCTACATCTCATGACCATCAACACGAGCACAGGAATCGGAGGAAAAAACATGCAACATGACCCACTATAGGGTGATCTGAGAGCAGGGCGTCTCTGATTTCGCGGAAGTTAGTCCGCCGCCAACACGTGAACTTTCAGTCGCAGTGATTATTCGTCTGCCTGTCTGTCTGTCTGTTCATCTCTCTGTCTGTGTGTCTGTCTGTCTGTCTGTGTGTCTGTCTTTACGCCTGTTCTGTCAATCTACCTGTACGTCTGTCTGCCATAGCGTTTATGTTTAGCGTGGACGGGAAGAAGCAGCACCTGATCACACTTCCCACTCTTCTGGCCATCAGCCCGTGACGATGAATCGGGGCTCAATCGGCCCTCGCACACGGATAGATCATATAGACCGAGGATGTGAATTGTGAGCGGGATGCACCATACAGTGAGCATTTAGCAAGGCTCTTTGGATTATAACACTGAGCTCGCCGAGCCGCCATGTCGGCGAGCTCTCGTGCGCTGGCTGTGGAGATTTCCCGGCACTGCCGGCCCTATACCGGTCTCATTGGCCAGTTGCGCCGCATGAGGGCCAGATCATCCAGCTCCCGGGAATCAGCCGCCGCACAGTGTGGCCAAACGCCAGATTAGCGCGAATTTAATCAAAAAACGAATTTTGGAATTTTGACTTTTTATAACCATCAGTCGATAGGAAATTGTCCAAAGTATGTCAATATCACAATACTTTGGTTCAATGTCTTCCTTTCGGTGTTCAAAAAGCTAGCTAAAGTGGACATACGCAATGCCGGTCCCGGCTGTGCTGAAATCGTCGAAAACCCGCGTCATGTTTACAACACATTTTGGCGTAATTGTCGGAAAGGTTTGGAAATAATTGGAGTGGCATATGACTACTGCGTCTATATTTGATAGTATACCCGAATTCTATAGGTATCCTTGGACTAACCGATGAGTTATGCTCATTTGAAAATGACCTTTTCAAACATCCCCTGAAAACACTGTCCATCTTAAAAACGTAGAGATATAAGAAAATGGCCAAAAAACTCCACGCCAAATCTACCATGAGAAGATTCGCCACACTTTTCTGGACATGATCCATTCAAGAAACCCTGCCCCAACCTGCCCCCCGGCCTTTGGCTCAGCTTTGAACATATCGGGTTGGCCCGCCCGGGGAGGTCCGGCTACAGGGTGGGCGCGGCGGCGGCTCCGTAACGTTACGCGGATGGCTCAACCGCTGTATTTCTGACTTGTTATATTGCAGAATATGGTCGCCAATGAATAAATCTTGACAATTTTTCAACCCTCGCCCATGTAGGGGGTGAGGGTGGGGGTCGAAAGGACCCCTCTCGGTTTTTCGCAAAAAGCTGATGTGAAAAGCGGCCGATCGCGACAAAACTTTCAGTACCCTCGAGTTTGTCAATTTTACACCTACCCATTAAATTTCACGACCCTGACCCCAATGACCTTTGACCTGTGACCTATTTCTCCAGACCATGTTTGGCCGGAAGCGCGATTGGGCGTATGTTTGCTTGCATTAGCCGCGCGTTTGCAGTCTTTTCGTGGTTTCAAGCGTCTAAACATGTGATATTATGATGTTGGTCCCATGCATTATGGTCGGTGTCAAGATCACTTGAAGGTCAGGTCAGTTCAATGACCTTTGATGACCTTGGTTCACCTTTTTTAGTTTTACATGTTTCCAGGCTAGTTTTTGGAGCTGATTTCGAATTAAGTAACCATTTGAACATTTAGGAAGAAGTTTTGGTGCCTTCGTAACATGCAACGAAGCTGTCACTGGCGGTTGACACCTATTAATTATGAATACCCGGCAGGACTGGTTGGCCTGACCTGACCTGACCCTGCCTACGTTCGCGGCTAGCAAAACACCAATACGGGCGAGGGCTAATGACATGAAGGTGCTTATGGTGTAAGTCTTTGTTTTTACTCCCATTGCTGAGGTTCAGTCCTATCGGTGCGTGTATTTCAGCAACCACCTACCGATTCATGTGCTTCACCAGGAACATTCACACAGAAACATAATCAGATGTTGATTTTTTTTTCAAGCAAACTTTGGACAATCATAAGAATTTACCAGATAAATGATGGGAATTTCGTAAACGATTCCTCCTCCTAACATGCCCATCATTGCTGGGACCCACAATTTTATGCCTCTTATTTGCGGTTAAATTCCAGGATTTCAATATCAGAGTCGGAGTCGTTAGGAGTCAACAGTTCTGACCCTGCAGACAGAGTCGGAATCGGAATCGATTTTGGAATCCGGACCAAGACTCGTAGTCTGAGTCACCGAAAATCCATTGACTGCGTGGACTTGCCATGGCTGCGGAGTCAGAGTCCGAGTCGATCGTGTAAGTCGACAGTTTTGCCCGGAGTCAGAGTTGAAATTGACTTTTGAAAGCCGTATAGTCGGAGTCGGAGTAACTCCATCGACTTCACAGCCCTGGCCTGGTAAGCACATCACCCGTCGTAAGCTAGTTCTCCTTACTTTTAGAGGCGGAACTATGCCATTATATGTCAGCAAGCATTTATAATGCATCGTAAAAGGTCTCACATAGGTTTAAGTGTCAATTTGTAAACCAGGGAACCATTTTCAACGGATCCGAGCAGCGCTGGGATTTAATTCGCGCTAAACTGGTGTTTGGCCACACTGTGCGCCGGCGCGCTGGCACGTGGGGTGACGGGTCCGCGGGAGCAGAGGGGGCTGCATGACTGGCCCGCATACACTGGCTCCCAGTGCCGAGCATTTACAGAGCACACAAAGTATTGCACGTAGCTTTAAACATGCAATCCACATTTAATTACATCATAAACTTTTAAGTCGACGCAAAACTGATTTTTACTCTCATTACATTCAGCGTTTTCCATTGATCTCATATTCATCCCGAAATCCCCGTGATTTCGAACCGGATGTCTGCTTTGATTGTTCTAAAGGATTTAGGATAATAAACATAACGTGATTATGGATGCGAACAGTCGTTTCAACCATGAGTGCAAAATGTATTATGCTAGACCTTACCATGTTTAAACATATGGGTCTAAACTCTAAAGAAAAGCTCCAAACTCAACAAATTGAAAGAAACATAGAGGCGGCATGAAAACCAATCGGTCTGCTGATTGAATGGGCATATTTGCACATTGCCCACTTGTTACCTTCCGGGGGCGTACAAACATAGGTACCAGATAAGGCAAGGATCGTTCCCTGCTGGCAGGTAGGTATAGGCATGTATTGATTGTGATTAAGGTCAGGGATGAAAGCAGGGATAGTTTGCCATACAATGGTGCCGTTAAACTTGAGCTGTGTTCAGTTGAAGCAAATAACTTATGCCACCTATTTCCTTTGCCGGTTTTCACGTCTCCATTTGCGAGGAGAAATTGTTTGTGTCCTAACGATAGGCTGTTGATAAGCTGTCAGAGTTAAATCTCTTCTATTAAACTCGGGAGACTAAGCACATTAAGTTGATTGTGTTGATGTGCAAAGTCAAATTAAATGAAGCAACTGGATATGGTATTGGCCAATAGGCGAAAAATTATTGCATTCTATTGTACGAATCTGTGGGTCACATCAGCTGTGGGATCCGCTAGCTTCATCGGTCAAAAGAAGAACGTGTATGCACTGCCTGCACAGTGCACACGGTTTGAAAGTCAGTCTTGGAGGCTGCTGGCAAACTCAAGGTGGCCTTGAAACATGACCCTGTTTGATAGACATTTTTGTTCATATGGTCTGCTTGAAAGATTTTGCGAACATTTAATTTAGCTTATCTTTTATTTTCCATCACTTAATTCTTTATTCGTTTTTCTTGTAAAATACGCTTAGCTCAAATGTCTTCGCATATCATCGTTTTAATTTAACCCGATTTGCTTCACCGAAAAAAGGTAACATAGGCCGATTTTTCTTCCACTTACTCCGATAGTCCGGCTTCCATGACTCGAGGTTAGCAGCACTCGCGGTTTGCCCATTTGTGAGGGTGCCGGTGGCAGGGAATTTTAGCCAGCGTCGCTGCCGCGCTTTTTATAACAGCCCGACCTGCCATCGCCAATGGATGATAAATACAAACGATCGTCCGGCGCCGGCAAAAAAGCGAAATTTCGCACTTATTGGTATTTTACTAATAGCTATTTCGGATATTTTAAAAGAAATTTTGGTTCGGTGTTTTGGATGGAAGGATTCACGAGGTCAGGGTCCGCGCTAAATAGACTTTGTTGCACAGGCCCTGACATCCACAGTCCGATCGAAATTCCGGGTTGTGAGAATTCATAATTGGCAAAGTGCAGCCTGCCAATCTAGTCGGACACGTCCGTGTCAGTCGCTGGTCATGGCTGGTATTTTAGCTGATATTTGCGCCGGTCTTCTCTACCCCCGGCCGTCCGACGCCACGCCGAAGGGTCGCTGGCCACCCACCGACTGTGCCGCCTCAGTCACCTGTGGCGCACCGCTCGGGAAGGAGCCGACAGAGAGCGGGCGGAGAGCGGGCGGAGAGCGGGCGGAGAGCGGTCCAGGTCGCAGTTAGTGGCTTGGAGCGACTGGAGCTGGAGCAGGACCGACCAGAGCACACAGGTCAGTGCGCCGTTTGGTTAAGGACTGATGAACATAAACGGTGTGACAGAGAAAGATATATCGCATGATTAGGTGTTTATCAACCAACCCGCATTGCGGTCGCAACGGGAGTTTGTTGGCGACAGGTTACCAGGGGTGTCGAAAAAGGACGCCATTTAATTGCGTCCCAGAAAAGCTATTTCTGGCACCTAAAAGCTGACTCGCCCCAAAATTGGTCCTCAGCACCTATTTGGTGGATACCAGCACCAATCATGGAAAATGACCTTAATTAGCTGTTTCTGGCACCTATTCATCGGTACGCCTTACTCTTTTTTCTGAATCTGGCACCTAAATGCTGAGCGTAGCACCAATCTAGTAGAAAAATGAACTACTGGCTGGTAGAATCATGTTGTTCTGGTATAATGACCCCTGGAGTCTAGCCTAAAGGTTGCCAGTGCAGCTACACTCTAAGACAGCCCCGTAGTGATCTCAGCATTGTATATGACGTTTAAGTAAGCAAATAATATTAATTTGTTTGAAAAACAATGTCATTTGAATATTTAAAAGTATTTATTTGTAATGCTTAAAGGGAAACATTTTTGTGAGTAATTGTCTCGATTTTTTTTTTGATATAGGAGCGTCTTGCTACGCTGCACCATAGCTGGCTAGTGATTCTCTTTTGGCTAGAAATGGCATTAATCATTATCCCCACTGGCGAAAATGGCACTTGACATCACCGAATGCAACGTTCATGTTGTTAGGATACATAAAATCAGGAAGATTACGCGAATTAGGTAGGCAAACGTGGAATAAAATAGGTGCTGGATGTTTTGGTTTTGGTGCTGAATCAGCAAACAGCAAATACGGAGTTCAACTAGACGATCTGGCAACTTTAGGCTGTGTGGAAGCAATTAGGTGCCAGATTCAGATATTAGGGTCGAATAAGCATTTTGGGGCTGATCAGCAATTAGGTGCCAGAAACAGCTTTTTAGGGACCAGAAACAAATATTCCCCGTCGAAAAATAGCAGTCTTGCGAGAAGCAAATAGCAAACGCATTGGTAAGTATAGCAAACGCATTGGTAAGTTACAAGAGAGCCGATTAATATTGCTTCGGCCATGTTACCGATACCTAAGCTTCAAACACCACCACAGGTCGCGGAGAAGGTTCCCGACTGTCACCCCGGCGACTTAGGCCGTGAGACGACGCGGCTCCAGCGCGCTCAAATCCATGTGTTTGTTGGCCGGGCTCGGTGGGCCGGGGGACGGGTGCGCCGTCTGAACAGCCCGCGGCGGCTGTGGGCGGCACTGTGCCTCTCCGACCGGCTCCGCTCTGAAGTGACAGGTCAGCAGCGATGTCCTCGACTGGCCCGGGGGCGTGGTGACGTGTCAGCTGTCTCTGGACAGCCGGAAATGACACCCTGCTGGGACGCAGAAAAAGACAGAGAAAACAACTCAGACGGCGACAGGGCAGACATAGGGGAGCGGAGATAGAGTAATATGTGTGCGCGTTTGTGTTTTGAGAGAGAGAGAGAGAGAGAGAGAGAGAGAGAGAGAGAGAGAGAGAGAGAGAGAGAGAGAGGGAGAGAGAGAGAGAGAGAGAGAGAGGGAGAGGGGGAGCACTTATTCACACGCATATCCATTATTGATACGAGTAAATATACCCTAGAATCAATACCCTCTAGCAAATCACGTACAACTCCTCACGGGGGGGGGGGGGGAGAATATGCTTGATTGTCTCATCCGTTCGCACACGATACAGGTAATCTGCTTACGATTATTGGCAGGAAAGCTATTAATGTGGCTGGACTTACCTTTACCTACTGCGACTCATGGGTGCTAGGCTGCAAGGTAACTCACGTGTGCGGCTTTAGAGCAGGTACCCAGCCGAAAGAAGAGCACCAGGAAAGGGCTTATATGTATTGCACACCTGGCTAGTTTGTGAACAGCAATGCATTTGGAGTCAGCAAACGTGTTCGGTTTTGAACTGGTCGGTAACTTTTTGCATAGCTTTCAAAGAGCACCCAACACGGTTCATTTGTTGACCGTGTCGATTAGCATACCTATATAAGTAACAATCGATAGAAATGATGGAGATGCTGAGCTAAAGACATGCAAGAACATTAGAAACATACTTTTCCCTGTTTCTTCAAAATCGCAGCCAACTGTTCAGCTACCGCTGCTGTAAGTGCCTCGCCAAGCCACGTGTTTTACAGCTGAATTAATAAGTTGCTGTTGAATTCACTCACTTTGAGTTGCAAAGTATGCTCTGATCATTACACATATTTTGTTCCTTTAAATATTTGCCCGCTTGTATCATGGTAGAAAACCGTTAATATCTATAGAGGTTATTCTTTTGTAAATGTTACTTAGAGAAACCGTTTGGATATAACTATGATCCGTTATCTCATATAATCCAAAGAAGGCAAGCAGTCAACGATGAGGTGCTTCATTGTTATGCTGGTCATTGCTCTATCAGAGAATATTGTACAGAGTATTTCTCTAATGAACAGCTCGGCTGCATACGGATTTCTTCAAGGTCGATCAATTTTTCAAGACGATGATTCAAAGGCAAAATTTGATGGCCTTATTCTAACGCCGAGAGATTATATGAAGCGGCGGAGACCAACGTTGCACGACGCCAGAATTCACTTGCGTGCTCCTAAAGTGCCAAAGATATTCAACTGCAAGGAGGGACTGCCACCACCGACTAAGGTTCAGTTATCTGTTCACGTTTCTGAAATAAGCTTGGTAACGAATGGCGCTGTGACAATGTCTGCATATTTACGCTACTCCTGGGAAGACTACCGTCTCGCACCGCCGGAGCAAAATATGCGCGGAGAATTCATAGAAATTGCTCCGACCGTAAAGGATTCTTTGTGGCTTCCAGACTTGTACATTCCCAATGCAGCAAGCGTTATAAGTCCCGTGATATTTGTGCCATCAACAAGTTTCAGAATGTACAGAAACTATACACTGTTTGCGAATCAGTACCTTCTTCTGAAGTTGTCATGCCCATTCAATTATGCCTTGTTCCCGATGGATGTGCAAATTTGTGATGTTGCCTTGCAAAGTTTTGGAAGAAACCCGTGCGAACTAAATCTAACGTGGGCAGACAATAATCCATTGTCTTACTCCACATCGACACTATCCCAGTTCTCTTACGAAATTCACCGTGCCTCCGCGAGAGCGCACAGCAGAACCTTCCACTCGGGTAGCAAGAGTCCGCTGGAGCGCGCGCAGGTGCACATGTACGTCATCCTGAAGCGGCAGATCATGTTCTACATGATGCAGATCTACATCCCGTCCATTCTGTTCGTGGTGGTGTCGTGGGTGTCGTTCCTGATCCCGGCCGAGATGGCTCAGGGCCGCATGCTGCTCACCATCACCACCATGCTCACCATGGTGTCGCTATTCGCCGCCGGCAGCGAGTACGTCCCCAAGGCCAGCTACGTCAAGGCCATCGACGTCTGGATGTGCGTCTGCACCTTCCTCTCCTTCTTCGCCGTCGTCAACTGTCTGGTGGATGTCCGCATGGAGAGCATGATCATGGGTAACATGAGGAAGAGGGCGGCGCCCACGTTTGTCCTCACCGGCCAGGCGCGCCGGCAGACGGTAGTCGAGATCTTCCGCAAGTACGCCATCGGAGCCAAAGCCAGGGAGCCCGGGGACGGTGAGCCTCAGCACTCGGCTGAGGACGAGGATGATCTCATGGGCAAGATCCTGCGGTTCTGCCACAAGATGCAACGAGGCGCGCTGTACGTTTACCCGATCGTGTTTATTTTGTTCAACATTGTCTACTGGACGGTGTGTTTCTCGCACATGGAAGGACCAACAGACTCGATCCACAAAGACGCACTGGATAGCGGGATCAAGGGCACTGAGGTACCCAGGTAATTGCGTCATAAATAAAGCGTTCCGATCTGCCAACTGCCAACAGATCCCAGAGTCAGATCAGTCAGATAGCTTGCGTTCAAAGCGTCCCTCATATCTGCCCAGATGTGTCGTGGCGAAATATATGTAGAAACCAAGAATTTTGCATGTGCAGCTAATAGATACTGGAGACGAATTTGTGGGTGCATGTATGTTTTGCAAACCATCAAACGGAGACTCCTAAGGATACCATTAAAGTGTTCAGATTCTTAGCGATGGTGGCACTTGCAAGTGGCACAGGAGTTATCTGTATTCCGACTGTTTCTATGGGTAGTTTGCGTCAGTGCTGTGCGTCGTGATCCGTTGAAAATCACGTTCCATTCAAATGATACAGTTCAGGCGTTGGTTACTGACTATTCACCCAACAGCCTTTCAGAGGCTTTTGACAAATGCGCACAAGTGCCCGATAAGCCCAACATGTCGGTGGCAAAAATGACGCTTCATTTTTCAAATGCCGTTTTACCGGCAGCCGGTGTATTCACGGATGCGGTAAAGCCCTTATCGAACTGTTTTGGCGGTCGGGTGTTTGGCCTGGTTGCTATGTTGCCGGCCCACATTTCGTGGATAATCGCTGCCCGTTCCGTGTGACGCTGGAGCAGCTGTCCTGTCGCTGTCCGCTCGGGTATTCCTGGTCAGTGTCTTAAGCTTTCAAACCACCGGGGCGCTGGCACCGTGTTCCACCTGCCTCCAGCGAGCGCGCCTTATCTGGGCTGGTGCGAACCTGCGCGAAAACATGCTCAAGATAATGCACCTGCCGCTCTGTCTTACTAAAAAGCGCCACCGGCCGCTTGTTTGCATAAGTAAGCGCCGTCGGCCGATCGACGCATCGGTGGGCGATCGGCGCCGGACTGGTGCCGGCAGCGACGGTATACGACCTGTGGCTGCGCCGCCGGCGGGCAGTGCGGAGCGCCGGGTACAGGGCGTTTACATACTTCGGGCTCGGACTGCCACTACCATTTTTGTGTGAAATATAAATAAATGGAATGCATAAAAGAATGCAGCATTGAAACCAATGAAAACTCTGAGGACGTACACACGTCACGAACGCTCATTTTCCAAGCAAGGCCTCAGCCACATCAGCTATGCTGCATTTGCCTGTGCGAAATCGTCTGCAAGGGTTTACAGTTGTATAAAAAGTAGCAGTCTGTCGATTTTATATCAATCGTTCCGAGACCTCCAAAAGCCAAGCTTTGGTAAGCCCGTGTAAGCCCAAGCACATTACTAGGCATTGGGCATTAATGGTGTAAGTATTAATTCTTCTTAGAATTCCCAGCCTTAGAGATTGTCACCGCTTTTGCACAGCACGTCTGCTAATCTGTATTTAAATGCAAGCTCCGTGTTTTATTTGAGGCCATTTCAAACTTTGACGTAGCCGTTAACGAAAAGAAAGAAGAAAACCAGTCCTCGTCGGCAGTCCACATAGGCATGCATAAATCTGCTGTCCTGCCCTTCTGCCCCAAGGTGGTGGCATATTATTGCGTTACCCAAGGTACGTTGAGTAACCTCCCAAAACCGGCAAGCATCGCTCACGCTCAGTTGGGCCCTCGGCCGAATGGAGTTCCTCTGTCGCCTCTGTCGACGGCACAAGTGCATTACGCGTCGAGCCATTCATTCGTTAGTCGTGTAGAGCGCCCTCCTCCCATTGCACATCGTGAGTCCATCTGTCAGCCGAGATGGCCGTCCGTGCTGCCCTGCCGGCCGGCCGGCTGTCCCCGGGGACCGCTGACCCCGTCCCCGTCCCCCGGCCCCCCGGCCCCTCCCCGCCGCCGCGCCGGCCGCCGCTGCTAATGCGGCGCCGGGAAGCCGGACAGTGGCGGGCGCGCTCCGTTCATCAGCCGACACAGCGCCTTCAGCGGCCGGCGCGGCTCGCCACTGACGGCTCGGCCTTAATGAGCCGGCCATACGCCGCCATCCTCACCCCTGCCCCCACCGCAGCGCCGCCTCCTCTTCCAGTTCGTTTTTTTCCTCCGCTTCCCCCAGCCAGCGGCCATCATTCTCCTGCCTCATTCCACCGCCTTCCACCAGCGGCAAACAACTAATTCAGGGCCCCTAAACTCCGGACACAAAGCAAGCTCGTGTTCACGTGTACCGCTATTCACAGCGCCCTCTCAGTCCACCCCATAGCTCGGTACTCTTCTCACATACGGCACACCAATCGGCCGAGCCCGGAAGATGTACCGGCGCCGTCGCCTCCCGAGTCGCTCGGTGGTGTTACATTCCCATTAGCCGGTCGATCTGCTCGCGGCGTGACCGCCGCTCGATTACCATACCAATCGGTGGTCAGTTATGGATGATATCGGTCCGTACGCGGAGCCCCGCCCCGCTGAGATGGCTGGAATGCCACAGATGACAGCTTAGTCAGGGTGGTCGTTTCGCACCGATCTTAACACGGGTGCACGACTCAATGTGGCTCTTGATAACGCAACGGACAACGTTTTACGAGAGTGTGAACTTCTAATTAGAACGACGCTAAGTGCTGGACCTTAACCGAGAAATGCACAGCTTCTCACAGGTGCAGAAAGAAAAATCACTCGTCATTGTACGGAGACCTTCGGTCGCACGGAGTCCTTCCGCAGTACGGAGTCCTCCCGTCACCACGCAGAGTCCTCCCGCCACGGTGGGAACTATGCGGCGGTCTACTTGTGTGCCGAACGAGCGGCGGTACCCAACGGTTCACCCGCCGCCGAGCGTCATATGATCACGCTGTCTTGTACTGCAGAGAGGTCAGTTACGGGTGACCAGTAAATTGGTCACGTCAGGGAGCACAGGCACTTAATGAGGTGTCGTTAAATGACATATGCTAGCTAGGGAAACATAATATTTCAGGGAAGCCTTTGTAAATGTCAAAAGGATATATGTGTTAGGTTTATCATTTTATGAGCGTATCCAACATTTGGGGCATTCCACGATAGATCGTACCACTTTTTTCCAATTTGACACCCTCATCTCTCGGAATTTGACGAAAATTGGTCTCAGGGGTAATCAGGGGCTCTGAATCCACCTGTAACAATTTCAGGCTTATCAGATAAGTATTTTTTGAGTTATGGTGTATAACATTTTTTGGATCTTGCTTTGCAGCGCTACGTTTGGCGGGCTGTAACTCTAAGACGGATTATTCAAATGCCAAATGTTATATAACATTGAACTTGCAATGAAACAGAGATTAATATGCATTTTTGAAATTTCGAAAAATACGCTATTTTTGATATATGACATATCGAGTTTTCTTTCATTTGTATTTTTTGGACTTTGGGACCAAAATTTTTTGAATTTTTATTTGTTTAAAAAATATTTGGCTCATTGTTAAGAAGTATGCAAAAAATTAGGAAGGTGTTCTTTCTAAAAATGTATTTATTTTACGTCACGATAACGGTTTCGAATAGTGATTTCGGGAGGGGAGCTTACAAATGGCGTGATAAAGCTGTCTAGTGACATCACGGGTTACTGAAATTTCAATTCAAGTCTGAGTCACCTGAAAAAAAGCGAAAAGAGGGTTCATTCAACCCTCTTTCCTATTAGCGCGAGGGTGAAAAAGGCTGTTTGGTTCTGACATTGTTTTGGACGCCAATGACCATAGCTGTCCGAGATGAAAGTTACAGGACGCATACATGGTGTCCTCCAGAGGTCTCACAACTTGTATGTCTAGGAATTTTTCAAGGTTACATGAGGTCAGGTCGGTCACGTGACATCCCTGTTATAAATCAATGGGGAAATATAAAAACTGTTATTTTGGCGCCGAGAATGATCTAAAACTATCCCACGTACATGGTATCGTGATTTCATGCACTCCTTGCAAAGTCCAATGCTTTACTTTTGCATTGTTAACCTTGCGTGACGTCATTTATGACGTCACTAGGGTCGTACGAGTTTTTCGTCAATAACTCCCGATCAAATGGAGCTAGAGAGTCGGGAAAGCCACCAATGAACTCGGGAAGACCTTCCGAATCGAATGATATGCCATATGATACCCTTTGCCCAGCTTCGTGACCTGAGGGGCTCTGACCTGACCTTGACCCGAGGTCAACTACTTAAGTTGACCTCACCCTAGCAAAAAGTATACCATTCGATGCACCTGAGCTAGGCGAACACAATGATGCGAAAATCGCGGCTCTGCGGCCATTTTTTGCGAAGTTATTTACTAAAAACCGAACCCGTAACTTGAGTCACGTGACCTGACCTCAGACGCTTCCGGTTAACCTGAGACCTTAAAATCGGGTACCAATCGCTGCGACTTGTAACGGCACACACGCTCGTTTTTTCCGCGAGGCTCTAGCTCTATTAGAAGCGAAACGGCGTGCTGGGGTCGTATCAACCCCTCCGAAACCCATTTTGTTTGCGCGAAAATGAGGAACTTATAGAAAGAACACCTTTCTAATTTTTTGCATGTCGATTTGCAATGACATGAAGATTATTTTGAAAAAATAAAAATGTGAAAAATTTTGGTCCCAAAAGTCATTAGAGGCAAATGAAAAAAGATTAAGGTTTTTGCTCAACAATGAAATTTTTTCTTTGGAATTTTTAAATAGTTATATTAATTTTTGATTCATCGCAAGCTTAGTGTTGTTTACTTTTTGTTGGTTGCTTAACCCGTTCTTGAGTTATAGGCCATCAAACTCACCGTTACATACCGAAGTTAAAAAATGTAATGCAATATAACTCAAAAAGTTTTGATCTGAGAAGTCTGATATTTTGCCAGGCGTCTTTGGGGCCTATGATTACCCCTAGGACCGATTTTCATTAAAATCTGAGAGATGAGGGTGACGGGCCTGGTACGATCTATCGTGGAATGCCCCATTTGCCAAGTCACAAGCGATTTATATCTGTTTCAAAACGCTGAAGCCACCTATTAAACATCTAAGAAGAATTAAAAATGAACATTATTCAGGTGGCTGTCGAGCGACTCAATCAGCAGCATTAGCCGCAGCCATGTGACCTGGGCCTAAAGCTTCAGGGTCTGATTTAGTAGGGCCTTTGGGCCTTTTTTCGCTTAGTGTGGGGTAGCCTAATTGAAATCTTAAATCATGAATCACATCACCAACGTGTCCCAAAGTGGGCTTCCGTTCTTTCCTTCCCATGCCCGAGCTAAAGATGTGCCGCCGCCTAATAAACGCTGGCATCCTACGCATTGGTCGCCTCCGCCACATTAATAAGCACAAAAATATACATACTGGTGCATATTCCGTGAAGTAGACTGCTGGCGATATGAGCAGCACGTGACGCAAGCTGGCCGTTTTTATAACTGAGGAAACGGGTGACGTAAATTAGTGCCTCACAAACAGCGTTGGTTCAAAGCTCTCTCCCTAGAACGCAATATACTACTGCGCCTGAAAGTATGCTGCACCGCTAGACTCGAGAGCCAGGAGTGGTACCAAGTTCTCTCCCTAGAGAACAGTAGTGTACCACGCCTGAAAGTATGCTGCACCGCCTGGCAGCGGTGGTTCATAGTCTTCTCCCTAGATGGCAGCGTTGTACTACGCCTGAAGGTATGCTGCACCGCCTTACTCGGTAACCATGGAATAGTTCACAGTTCTCTCCCTAGAGGGCAGTAGTATGCCGCGCCTGAAGGTATACTGCACCGCCTGACTCGAGAGAAGACAATGCGTTGCGACTTGCGAATGCACTTTCTGCGTGGTTTTCTGCGTTGGTTTTACGGCATATCATGTATTACTTGTTTTGCTTATGCAATTGAACTAATTAATGTGTTTAGCCTTCACTGCACAACGCCGCATGCACATACCTACCTGTATTTCAGTTGTGTGAGTTCGTGGA
Organism: Amphibalanus amphitrite; assembly: GCF_019059575.1. NCBI lineage: Eukaryota > Metazoa > Arthropoda > Thecostraca > Balanomorpha > Balanidae > Amphibalanus > Amphibalanus amphitrite. The sequence goes on from NW_024882085.1 coordinate 56,504, forward strand.
TAGCGTACCTTCCAACATTGTATGACACCAATGGCTCATGTTCCTCATAGCGGAGCTACCGCGCTCCGAAAGCCATTATTTCCATAATGATTTTGCCGAATTGGTCCGGTCTACACTTGGTCAGATGCTGTTCTCAGTTCGTATCAGGTATCATGTAGCCAGTAGCTGTAAGTCGGCCTATTGCGCGTATACGGGCGGTAGATGTAGTTAGTAGTACCCATGTGTAAGTGTCTGTGTGTACGTCGGTGTGCATTGTGCAGCGTGCCTCTAGCCCATGCTCACAAAGCTATTGTAACTGAGATGACGTCATCATTTTTTGTCTTTGTTCTGGAAGCCATACCTATACTCATCATTCCTACAATATTATGGTACCTACTCTGATGATGACTGGGGAAGTTTAAAGGTAGCATTGGGTTTAAGTGTTGTAGGTATAGCATCCATTGGCGAAATAATGCGATAAACTTATTGGACCGAATAGGAGGATACCTTTATCACTGAAAACAACAGAAATGCTTTAGCCGGATGTATTAACTTGACTGTGGACTAATGAGTATACCATGCATTATTACTAACATAGATATACATAGACGACATAGACATATGCAATATACATACGGATTAAATAAGTATGGTCACCATGGCCAGACTGGTAAAAAGATACACATTTACAGTGCGTAGCTAATAAATAACTATGCAAGACCTTACTCGCAAAAAAATATCCCCAGCCGCATAGTTAGCTTTTAATCAATGCATAGCCTGACTCTCGCGGGATTGGACGACGCATGCGCTCAGCGTTTCCTGTCGGTGTTGTGCGTAGTGATGTGTCGAAAATGCGCCTGTGTACCCAACTCGCCTGTTTTGTGGACGTCGTGTCAATCTGTCACGCCTGAGTACCTCCCTGGACAGAGCATAGGGGGTGTTACTGAGCGGGGAGGGGAGGGGGAGGGTCGTTTGAAATTCACCACCTCATCACGGCCGCGCCTCCGAGTAGCGCGCTGATCAGGCCTGGCTCTGATGTCGGCACAGTTTGTCAACACACTTTCCGTTTCATTACTTCGTCATCTCATCTCCGTAGGCGAACTGTGAACGACGAGCGGACACATATGCAATATGCAAATGGCCGCTCCCAGGGCCACCATCTGTGGTAACCGCCCCCATTGGGCGTTCAGAGTGACTTACCGGGTGGGTGAAGGTCAAAAGGTAGACATTCATCAAATGTATGTATTTGTGTTACATGAGCTCTGTTGAACAATTTCAACAATGACTGATGACTGATATTGGCTACTTATTTAGCGTATACGTCAACATGTATCAACAGCATACAGATTTGAAATAATCAAGGGAATTTAATTGGTATCTTTAACTGGAGACCTTGTCCAAAGTGTGCCTAATTGGGAGCTTTGGCTGTCTTTTCAGAACGCTAATCCTTGACAATATCCTTTCAGAAATAAGTTATCAAGAAGGCAGCGGAAGTGAATGATTTGATATGCACTGTTACGTAAGCATTAGTACATTATTCTACGGTACTCGGAGGATATTTTCGGCGAAACGCGATGCTTTTTTTCGCCGGTCACTGTGACAGACGCGTGTGTCTGTCTGTGACGCTGTTTCCGCCAGCGCCGGCGGAATCCTTACAGTGCGACTGAACCCGGCACGCGACAACAGCGCACCGCAGCCTCACGCCTACTATACCTTCCTGTCCTATAGCCCACACAGAGTACACGGCCAGCTGACAGTAACGCAGGGCAGCCCCACATCTATCACTGGCCACACAGATCACACAGCCAAAGCGACAGCAGCACACCGCAGCTCTAGACCCTCCGGATCATCTCCACACAGACCAGACTTTCTCTATTCTCTATACTGTAACAACGGAACAGCTGAACATATTCCTCCAGCCCTGCTGGTTATATTGGCGGGGGCACCACAGTTCCATCATGGAAATAGCACCAGGGGCATATATTCTCCGCTGCGTCCACAAGTACGGGTATTTCTGAGGCCGTGTGAAAAGGCGGGAAACTGGGAGATGAGCGAGTCAACATTCGACTGAAGCTATGTTAAGTTGTAATACATACCTGCCTTCATCGATTAAAGAGCTTGATGTCTTTCAGAATACCCACTAATTGGTTCCATAACTCGAGAAATGTTTCACTTTGAGAAACAGATTACGTCAGGGTTTCCATCACAGAGGTGTTACGGCTTACGAACTCTTCCTAGAAGTGTTTTTGATTTAGATCAAGAATACGCTCACTTCCCGAACATGCTCACTTCTTAACCCGCGCGGGGCTGGGGTCTCCAGCCGAACGCGCGGGGCTGGGGGGGGTAAATTTTACCCCCCCCTGTTATCTCCCGAACTAACGGTCCGATTTGGAAAATTCAAACGCCAATCGAAAGCTCTCATCACGAACTACTAAAAACATGTACTTAATTTAAAGTTTGAGGTCAAGGTCAAGGTCAGGTCAAGGGTACAAATTGCAAGTTTCTACAGTATCGGCCTTGCACCGTAGTTGCCGAAGAATGGAGTCATGGACTGAGACTGATCGCCCAAAACGTGTTCTTAGGCTACCAAGACAATATTCGTTGCATACAATATCATTCAGAGGTCAAGGTCAAGGTCAGGTCAGGTCAGGTCAGGTCACCAAAAAACAAAATATAGAAAAGGGCATGTGCGACACATGTTTTATGGGTCATTTTACTCATAGAATTCAATAGGCACACTCAATAAGTGATATGGACCACCTCTGGATGAATTTCAGGTCGAGGTCAGGTCAAGGTCAGGTCAAGTGAGGTCAAATTTTGAAGTTGGTTGTTAAGGCCTAAAAAGGTGTCTATCTGATGCAGTTTTTCACGGCGAATCGAATGGTGCTATTTTGTTTCCGTACGAGGTCTAGAACTTCCAAAAAAGTCATTTTTCAAAAAATTTGTGTGTCGTGACGTCATAAAATTTTGAATAACTCCCACATTTTTGAACCGATTCTTCTAAAATTTGGTATGTAGGTGCACACAGACCACTTCTCTGACATATATTCCGGTTTTTTTCGATAATCTCAAACTTTTGGATTTTATAATGATTTTCCCAAAAAAGTCAGTTTTTTGAAAAAAATTAGGCCAAAATCCAAAATTTTCAAAAAACCGAGATAGCCATTTGATAGACAAAGTAAAATTACGTATAACCTTTTTTGTTACGTCTTGATTCCTTTAAAAATGGAGATGTTAGCGGCGTTTGAACTTTTGCCGTTTTTGAGGCGAAAATGACGAACATGACGTCACTAAAACGTCAATTTCTCAAAAAATTTCCGACGGATTTCGCTCAAATTTTCAGGGAACGTGTCAAATTGATGTAAGAAAAGGTACTGAAAGTTTGGCGGCGCTGCGCGCCGCCGTTTTTGAGATATCGCAAAAATTCGCGAGGGGGGGGTAAAATTTACCCCCCCCAGCCCCGCGCGGGTTAAGTGAGTCGTATGATCCCTTGCATTTTTTCTGAAACATTACAGCATACTAGCAGCTACTCTGATTGGAAGTGTCACTATCCGGCTGCTCAATTTCAGTTTGTTAAATGACGGTAGTAATACGAATTGGATAACAGCTAATGCTCTTGGTTCGCCCCCTCGATCTCTCCCTCTCTCTTTCCTTAGCCAGGTGGCTGACACTCTTTTGGCTCCGTTGACAGACGACTGAACTCTACCTATACCGGTGCTGGAAGAGACGGCTCACACCATCGTCCAAGCGCATAGGTCAGCGGCGCTGAGCACAGGCCGGAGCTACGTTATGACATCACAGATGACGTCACCAGGCGGCCTCTGACGTCTACTGCGTGATTTACGTGTTTGAACTGTAACATTAACTTAAAGCGTCACTCATGCAGAACTATAAAATAGCCATAAAGAGCACAGCTGAGTGATAGTTCAGTAGGGTGACCGGTTTTGCAAAAAGTTTCGAAAAGTTTTGCTCCCCAGGTCTGATCTAACGTATTCGGGGGTGCTGATCACGAATCCGGCGGAAAAAATATAAAATTCGAATTTTTTTTGACCGCCCCGGCTCTTTGAATATTTCCGGTTTTCTCAATTTTTGCATGTTTTTAAATAATATGATGAATGTAATGAAAAAATATTAACAATGTATCGCTAAATGCATGTACCAGTCGATTCGGCATACAGCGGCGTCGAAATCGGCAGGCGGCCTGCTTCACCGGCCTCGCAGGAAAGCATAAGGCTCGGAAGGTTTGCGTTAGTTACCCGATTCTCTCCATAGATGGCGCTGGCGTAGCCGCCCGCCGGCCGGTCGTTGCCGTGCCGTTCACAGCCCCGGCGGTCACTTGCGACCGTCGTGGTCGTTATGCTACGTCTATCAAAGCACGACAGAAATGTTCACTTCATTTTTGTGTTACTTCAGACATATTTTAGACCTAATGTTGAATTGGATAAATGACTATCGTGAATTGGCGAAATAGTGGAGTGCGCTCGGGAGCCATTTACAATAGCGAGGAACGTAGGTGGATTGATCTGAGTAATATATGACACTGCGTTCACTGTTGATATGAAGTTTATTCACACTATGTAGCATGAAGTCGGGTGACATGAGAACAAAGTGACTAACATACCTTGTGTACGACACATGGATGAAGCTAATGCTACTTTTTCATTTTGTTTCGGTAGGCCCGTTTATTCAGAGCGTAGCCGTCCTGTCGGTCTGCGCCTGTTACAGCTGTGACTGATTCGGTGGTCAGCTTTACAGCCCTTTCGGTGGATTGGGTATGGCAGGGGACCCCCGTTTTGGAGTCTGTAGAAAGTCGCGCAACTCATCCTCGCTCATGTGTCGTACACAAGGGGGCTCAATGTCTCGGCCCTCGTCAACCGCTCGCTGCACGTTAATCAGTTCCATATAGTTGTTCGCTTGAACGTTAATTTCCGGCAGCCGGAAGTGCCGAATGGGCTGCTGCTGTGGCGGTGGGGGTGGCAGCTTTGGCGGCGGTCGTGGCGGCGGTGCCGGCGGTGGTGGTGGTGGTGGTGGTGGTGATGGCCGCCGCCGTTGCAGACGCCGCTGCTGCTGTTGTGGCGGCGGCGGCGGCGGCGGCGGTGGCGGTGGTGGTGGTGGCGATGGCCGTAGCCTCTGTCGCCGCTGCGCTTCTGCTGTGGCGGGGGCGGGAACGGCGGCTGCTCCTGTCGCTGCCTTTTTTGATGAATGCTCTGGATTATTAATCCAGAGCATTCGTCTTGGATTATTAATCCAGAGCATTCGTCAAAAAAGGCAGCGACAGGAGCAGCCGCCGTTCCCGCCCTCGCCACAGCAGAAGCGCAGCGGCGACAGAGGCGGCGGCCATCGCCACCACCACCACCGCCACCGCCGCCGGCACCGCCGCCACGACCGCCGCCAAAGCTGCCACCCCCACCGCCACAGCAGCAGCCCATTCGGCACTTCCGGCTGCCGGAAATTAACGTTCAAGCGAACAACTATATGGAACTGGTTAACGTGCAGCGAGCGGTTGACGAGGGCCGAGACATTGAGCCCCCTTGTGTACGACACATGAGCGAGGATGAGTTGCGCGACTTTCTACAGACTCCAAAACGGGGGTCCCCTGCCATACCCAATCCACCGAGAGGGCTGTAAAGCTGACCACCGAATCAGTCACAGCTGTAACAGGCGCAGACCGACAGGACGGCTAGGCTCTGAACAAACGGGCCTACCGAAACAAAATGAAAAAGTAGCATTAGCTTCATCCATGTGTCGTACACAAGGTATGTTAGTCACTTTGTTCTCATGTCACCCGACTTCATGCTACATAGTGTGAATAAACTTCATATCAACAGTGAACGCAGTGTCATATGTTACTCAGCTCAATCCACCTACGTTCCTCGCTATTGTAAATGGCTCCCGAGCGCACTCGACTATTTCGCCAATTCACAATAGTCATTTATCCAATTCAACGTTAGGTCTAAAATATGTCTGAAGTAACATAAAAATGAAGTGAACATTTCTGTCGTGCTTTGATAGACGTAGCATAACGACCACGACGGTCGCAAGTGACCGCCGGGGCTGTAAACGGCACGGCAACGACCGGCCGGCGGGCGGCTACGCCAGCGCCATCTATGGAGAGAATCGGGTAACTAACGCAAACCTTCCGAGCCTTATGCTTTCCTGCGAGGCCGGTGAAGCAAGCCGCCTGCCGATTTCGACGCCGCTGTATGCCGAATCGACTGGTACATGCATTTAGCGATACATTGTTAATATTTTTTCATTACATTCATCATATTATTCAAAAACATGCAAAAATTGAGAAAACCGGAAATATTCAAAGAGCCGGGGCGGTCAAAAAAAATTCGAATTTTATATTTTTTCCGCCGGATTCGTGATCAGCACCCCCAAATACGTTAGATTCGACCTGGGGAGCAAAACTTTTCGAAACTTTTTGCAAAACCGGTCACCCTATAGTTCAGCTGTGGCAGCTTCCCGTCTAACTAAAATCCGGCCGAAAAAGTTCAGCCAGGTGGAGGGTTAGGCGTAGGAAAAGAAAGTACCCCAATTCATAACTACATATCGAGTGTAGACATGTTCGCGAACGGTATATGATTGCTGAGTATATGCAGACAGAAGTTAAAACAGAAGTGGATCCTATGTTTAAGCGTGCGGCAGCCCGACTAAAATACGGTTTATGTCAAACAGAGCTCTGTTCGGATCCCGAGCACGGCTTCCGTGACACAGCTCGGAATTGTCACCCGCTGATCGAATCAGCCACTTAAAGAACATAAATTCTGTGCTGGTTCCCGTTCGGTGCCTCCTCTCGTTCCATTAAAGTTGGAAAGCCCGAAACATCATTAAATATTTCGTTTGTTTGCAATAAATTGACGGCAGCAGACGGGCGTTCGCAACCAGCCGACCTGGCCAGAATATCAATGAAACCGTTTGCCTTGTGCCTCTGTTTTCGGATCTACCGAGAAAAGCGTTTTCGAAACAACACTAAAGAAATACATTGGACCTGATAGCAATGGGGTATTGCTGGCATCATAGACTACTGCATATCAGTAAATGAGTAATACAGTAGTCTATGCCGCCGTTTGAAAACTGACTAGGCCGTTTGCAAACTGTCTAGGCCGTTTCAAACTGCCTAGGCCGTTCTCATACGGCCTGATATTTCAGGCGGTTTGCAAACGGCCGGCTTTTTCAGGCCGTTTTCAAACGGCCTGACTGGGCCAGGCCGTTTGCAAACGGACTGGGTTTTCATACGGTCTGTAACATATATATACTCTCCACGTGTGACCTGACCTGCTGACCCCAGCTGATCTGTGGCTTCTCTGCGTCACAGAGTCGTCCGTCGATGTGAGGTCGGCCAGCCAGTCAGTCCCGTCCCTGCATCATGGCCACCGCCGCCAACGACTCGCTCTCCGCACCGGCGCTGGAGCCGCCTCTGGAGGACGTGGCCTCGCTGAGTCTGGGCGCCCAGGTGTTCATCGGCACCTTCCTCTCGGCCATCATCATCCTGGCCGTGTCGGGCAACATCCTCGTCTGTGTGGCGGTGCTGACCGACCGCAACCTGCGCAAAATCGGCAACCTCTACATCGTGTCGCTCAGCTTCGCCGACATGACGCTGGCCTGCCTGGTGATGACGTTCGCGCTCACCAACGACCTGCTGGAGTACTGGCCGTTCGGGCCGCAGTACTGCGACACCTGGATTGCGTTCGACGTCATGTGCAGCACGGCCAGCATCCTGAACCTGTGCGCCATCTCGCTGGACCGCTACATCCACATCAAGGACCCGCTGCGCTACGGCCGGTGGATGACCAAACGTGTGGTCACGCTGAGTATCGTGGGCATCTGGCTGATGGCGGCTCTGGTCTCGTTCCTGCCCATCTCCCTGGACCTGCACCGGCCGCCGGGGCGCAGCGCCGAGCCGGTGGACGAGCGCGGCCTGCCGCAGTGCGCGCTGGACCTGACGCCGCTGTACGCGGTCGTCAGCAGCTGTATCAGCTTCTACATGCCGTGTATGGTGATGTTGGCCATCTACAGCCAGCTGTACCTGTACGCCAAGCGACACGTAGAGAGCATCAAGGCGCTCACCAAGCCGGTGATGTTCGGCACGATAGACGGCGTGGCGCCGCCGCCGGCCTGTAACCGGTGCCACGTCTCCGAGAGCAAGGCGGCCACCACGGTCGGCTTCATCGTGGGCGTGTTCCTCGTCTGCTACGTGCCCTTCTTCTGCGTCAACATCCTGGCCGCCTTCTGCAAGACGTGCGTACCGCGACTCGTCTTCCAGACGCTGACCTGGTTCGGCTACAGCAACAGCAGCTTCAACCCCATCATCTACTCCATCTTCAACGTCGAGTTCCGCGAGGCGTTCGCGCGCATCCTGGCCAAGGTGCGCCGTTCGTGCGTGCGGTTCTGCCAGGCGCGGCTGCGACCTAGCCGCGCCTGCGGCAGCAAGTCCTTCTCCTCGGACACGCGTCTGTCGCCGGTGCCGGGCGCGGACGTCGACGGCCGCCGCTCGCCGTACGTGGAGCGGGTGACGGCCATCTGACCACCGCTGCTGCCGGCGGCCCGCTCCGCCGACGGGCCGGCACCGTCCGCGCCCTGCTCCGCGCCCCCTCAGCCGCAGACCAGCTGCGCGCGGCGGACGGCAGAGGTGGCTGCGCTGCCGCCGCCGCCGCGACAGGAACTGATGATCTAGCGGGACCCGCAGTCGACCTGCCGAGTGCCGGCGGTCGTATGGGATCGGCGCCGTCTATGGGCGCGATCGGGACGTGCTTGGACTTGGTGGGACGTGGTAGGACGCGGTGGGACTATAGGGACGTGCGCCGTAATTTGTGATCTCACTGTGCTAGACTGGGCACAAGAGACCGTAGCAGATTGACGTGCCTGCTATGGCGGCGGTACATGAACAAACAGCGAGCAGCTGCGACCTCCGTGCTGCAGTGAACGCCTGGACCGTCCTGTGATGCCCCCAGCCAAATGGGTCGGTGTCTGTTGTGTAGAAATTTCCAACAAGTGCAGTATCAAGGATCTGGATCCAGATTTTGGATGACATTGCGATTCTTTATGTACAATCGGTGTTTTTGTTATTTGTGGATCGAAAAAGGAGAAGGAGAGAGCGAGAGACAGAGAGAGAGAGAGAGAGAGAGAGAGAGAGAGAGAGAGAGAGAGAGAGAGAGAGAGAGAGAGAGAGAGAGAGAGAGAGAGAGAGAAAGAGAGAGAGAGAGAGAGAGAAAGAGAGAGAGAGAGAAAGAGAGAGAGAGAGAGAGAGAGAGAGAAAGAGAGAGAGAGAGAGAGAGAGAGAGAGAGAGAGAGGGTTGGAAGAAGGGAGTGAAAGAGAAAAGAGAGGGGGGCATTAATGTGTTTTCGACATGAAAACATACCGCGCATTGCTAGTTGACTTGAGTCCGTCTTTTGTTTACCTGAAGCGGGTTGAATTCTCATCGTGTCGCTCTTTTTTCGCCAATCGTTGCGTGTGCCGACTGCCCCTGTGTTGAGCCCGTCCATAGTGGCTTTCTTCGCCGTCTACTGATCTGGGGTGACCTCCAATGAGGGCCCAGCCAGTCACCTGCCACCGCCGGTCCGCCGACCAGGCGATGTAGGCGGCTCCGTCCCTATGCCCACTGTCCAGCCTCTGGGACCACCCATCGTCCCAGTCATCACTTCACCACAGATCTGTCTCATCTGCCGCTCATCTGACCTGACCTGACCTGACCTGAGTCCGCGCTGTGTGTTTGTACGGGCATTGGGGCGGCGAATTCAGCTGCCTCGGTGCGGGCGATCGCTCGGTGCAGCCGAAACGCCGGTATGGAGAGGTTGTCGTTCGTCCAGTGTTGTACCCAGTTCATGTTCCGTGCCATAACGACCCCGATGCCCTTTGTTCGCTCGTGTCATTCGCCGCTGTGCGCCGCCATGTCTCCATATGATCGTGTCTGTGCTGAACCTGTCGACAGGCTCTTCATACGCGGCGCCGACTGTGTGTCGCCTCTGTGACTGCGACTGTGACTGCTGCCGTGACTGACTGTGACTGTGACTGAGCCGGCAGTCACGGCAGACTCACGGGCCGATGTGAACTGAGCCGAATACACGGCAGTGGCAGAGCTGCTGCCAAACAGGAAGAGTTTCGATCCGGCGTTCTGGAGATGACGTGTATGTGTGGAACGGTGCCCACATGAATGGTGTACGCATTACACTGTCAGTGCATTTCGGTGCAATGATAGATACCGCATAAAAGGTACCTTGCACCAACTATTCTTTTAATACTCTTTACTGGAGTTATATTTAGCTGCTTGGCGCCAAAACAATCAATACGCTTCCTCATCAAGCTATGCAATGGGCCACTAGGTCATCGTCATGCCCCAGCTTATTCAGAGACATCCTTTAAATTCTGTAGACCACACACAGACGTGTTGATGTGGTTTCAGAGACACTAACTTTTCCGATTAACCCTGGGTGGCGCACAAAGAAATGTTTTGGCCAGCTGAAAGCGGAGCACTTCCCCCCGATTGTGCGCTTCCAACAAAGCATTGCCTGCATTTGCATGCGCAGCGGCCTTCTGTGTATGGCTCCACGAGAAACATTGGTTTTCTGCGGCGAAAACAGGCAAAAACAAAGCGGGCCCGCAGTCGTCTTAGTGAGGCGCTGAATAAGTGTTACAATTCTGGGAGTTGGGACGGTTTTTAGTACCTACATGTCACTCCATGTTGGGACATTTCTGGTAGTTTGGACATTGTTTTACTACATGGGCTGGACCCATGCCTACCTGAGCGCAGTATTCTGGACGGTGTGTCGTTTGTTTTGTAGCTTAAGCTGCGCCTGTGCCGATGAATGCCGTTGATGAGCATAGTCGGTGTTGGATCTAAGAGAGACATTGGGACATTTTCTTGATACGCTAGTCAAAATTAGGTATTAAAAAATGACATGTCAAATTAGTACCTACCTATGCATGAACAAACCAAACAAAACAGCAACCTCTAGGAAAATTTAACGTCAGACTCAATAATAGAATCGCCGTAATTTTGCGTCCTTTCTATATTGACGATTGTAACGTGTCTATTTCAATAGCGATCTTTTTCGGTCATTTTGGTTTATTGCTATTCAAAGATATCGATTTTATCTCTCTGCATAAGCATAAACATTTGACAATGACGTCGAAGCTAAGTTAAATTTTCATCAGTCCTTTCCATAAAAGTTGACTAAGAGCTACATACCTATAATAGGCTATAGGTGATATTTTTCCGATTATTCCATTTTACAATCCCTTTTATTACATTTTATGCAATGTTCAATTAGCATTTTTTGTTTAGTTATTCGATATATATATATATATATATATATATATATAGGTACCTAAATGCTTGAAATAGAAATGCATATGCTTCTTACAATTGTGAGTATCAATTACACGACATGTTTATATAGATACCACTATATTATATTTTGATTTTCAGGCCCGAGGCCTTACGGCGTCTAACGAAAACTACGTGATGAGACGAAAATTCCGTAATAACATCGCTAACTGCAGTACAAAAGTGTCGATAATAATTCTAAGGTATAGGTATGAAAAATGAACGTCCCACATAACGACTCCAAGTGCTGGTACTCTTGCTTTACCGACTTGCGTTTTTTTTTCTCCCTTTCGATGGCTAGAACTCATTGTCCACTTCGAACGAGCGCCTTTCTCTGCCCGATCATGAAGCCTTGGGGAAAAATAATACGTAAGTGAGAATGCCAGAAGTTTGCTTTGTCTCTCATTTGCCTATATCGAGATTCCCCATTCAGATAGTTCCTTATTTTTGTTACTTCGTTCTGTATTTATCGCAATGTGCAATGACGTACAGCCAGTCACCTGTAGCCGTGTCTCTGGAGTCTGATCAGTCTCGGTTACCGGGCCCAGCATTGATCTCTGAAGATCAAGTTCTCCGACGGACCGGTCTCAGTCTCCGGAGACAGGTCGGCCTCGGTCTCCGATGGACCAGTCTGTCTCCGACGGACCGGTCTCAGTCTCCCGGGGACGGTGTCGGTCTCGGTCTCCGATGGACCACTGTCGGTCTCAGACGGACCGATCTCGGTCTCCCGGGGACGGTGTCGGTCTCTGTGCCACCGCCGCCGGCCGCGCGGCTCCGTTTCATTTCGGTCACCGGCGGCCGCTCAGCCGGAACAGCGCTGCCGGCGCCCGCACAATATCGCCCCGGGAGAGGCGCCGCCGCCGGCGCAATAAGGCCGACAGAGCCGGCGCCGATGTGCCGCTGAGTGGCGCAATCTGGACGGAGCCGCACTGCGGCGGGATTGTCGCCGACAGGTGCCGTCTGGACTGAGACCAATACGGCGGCCGGCTGAGGGGAGATGATCGCGGATGAGGAGGATGAGCGGCAGGGGAGGGGGAGGGTAGGAGATGCCAAAGTCGACATTACCGCCGACAACTTGGTCTTCAGGTGTCAAACGCTTTCATATATCATGACGAATCACTTTACCAGCTTTATCGTCACTTAGTTCAAACAATGAGGCAGGTAAATAGGTATAGGTATGTTACTTTCAAATATCTGATCACGAATTGTTACGCGATTCGCTCACTTATCAAAGCGTCAGTGCAGTTGCTACTTACCTTTGGCTGTTTGAGTTTCTAGACTGATTTTGGTGCACTTTTTCCCTGCTCATACTGACCTCGCATTATATCTATCGTTGAGTTCAATTGAAAACACGGAAAAGTCACACCTAAATGCATACCTTCGTATAATGATGTTCAACGGTTTTTCGAAAACCTGTTATATTTTGTCGAAAAGTGGCCCAAGAGTCAGTCTAGTTACTTATGGGACGTTTATCGTAGGGATGTACCTACATGACTAAGGACTTTTTTACGCTTCTCAACAACCTGGGCAATGCCAATGGGCATGCTATGCTTGGATCACCTGGCATGGTTAGGTATGTAAATATATGTTAGTATTAACGTAAAATATTCACATTAACCCGAGCTGAGCTATGGAGGGCGTTTTTACGCCCCCCACCCTCAGGTTTTTCGCGAATATCTCATGAACAGCGGTGCTGCGCGCCGCCATTTTGGTACATCTGTTCATACATCTTTTCCGCACATGTTAAAATTTCAGACCCAGGTCGGTCACCACGTCACGTCGAGTGACCTTAGCTCAGAAAAAGTTCAAAGGCTTGCTATAGCTGCACCGACTCAACGACCACTTTGAAACTCTCGGCGATTGATAAGAATAACATTACCTATGAATAACATGTTGGTATTTCGGTTTTTTATATCTGTGACCTAAGGTCAGGTCAATTTTGCGACCTCTCCATTATAAGTCAATGGGAGAAAATTGAAATGCACGTCGTTTGGACGAATGTCGTTCTGAACCCTCTCAAACATCAGTGCAATAGGTGAACATGACACACTGAATCGGAAAAATGCACCTCTGACCCCTTTGTGTGAACCTGAGGTCTTCTCAGGTTATGGCCAGTAGCGGTGGAAACCTGCAATTAAAGGAGGGGGGGGGGGCACTGCCGACTTTTGGTCCCATTTTTTTCCATGCAACGCCCATAGGGCTAATGTTAAAATGCCAAAATCAAAGGGGGGCACGGTGCCTCGGTGCCCTCCCCGTTCCGCCACCTATATGATGAAACGTCACCAACATTTTTTTATATTAACTATCACTTTTGATAGAGACGTGCTAGAGCGGTGAAAACACGTCAGATGTGTTCAGCTCGACGATACAGAGCGAGCGATATGCAACATGACCCTTTCCGATCAGGTCATGACTTTGACCTGAGGCTTAATTTTCAAAATGACCTTTGGAGCTCAACGTAGGTATAGTTCATTCGACGCGTTTCGACGAGAGGAATACGATGTTGTCAAAATTAATATCGTGGCTCTTTTGAGTCAAAAGTTATTACCTAACAACATTTTTCGTGAAAACGGCTATTTTTAGAGTTTTTGCCCTATGGATGCTCCGCCGTTGACCTGAGGTAGAATCTGAACTGAGGTCAAATCTGAGAACAATACCCAGAAAGGTCTGTAAAAGGGCTATCGAATGCGCTTTTCCGCGGCGCTGTAGCTCTGTTGGTCCCCGAGTTAGCCGTTGGCAGTTTCCAAAATTGTTGAAATCATGGGCTAAATTTGACCTTTGATGACCTCTGGCAATCTGACCTTTAACCTGATCTAAGAAATGACAAAAAATGTTTTTCGTCATTACTTTTGGCACTCTTTCGATTGCCGCTTACCGCTTGTCGCTACGTGGCCCAGAAGCTGAGTTAGACGGGGCCGGGGGGGCGGAAAACGCCCCCCCCCCCCACTAGCATGACACGGAAAACTCGGGCCACCAGCACGGCACGGGTTAAACGTCAACTACTAAAACGTCTTCACGCAAGCCTCCTTGTCCTTGCCTGCTTAGTTCATGATGGAAAAATGGTTTCTAAAATCGTTGTTGAGTGAGGCGTGCATTGGTTTCATGGAAACAATTGAAAACCCAAGCAGAGGTGTTTAAAGGCTGAATGAAATCAAGTCGGTACAGTACAGAGCAGCGCTGTTCGCTGACGACCGGCCACCCTTGTGCCTTGCACGATCCTCCCGACATCTATATGAAGGGCTAGCGAGTACTGTGGCGACACCTCTCGAATTCAGCAGCCCCCAAACCGCCAGAAGCACGCGGGCACCAGTTAGCTACCGAACACCGTACAGAAGTGAAACACCGGAGTAAAATTCACGATCGGGCACGCTGCTGGTCACTCGCACAATGCTTATTGCTTATATCACTGCGAGTATTTTTTCTGCGAGTGTCGTTTATTTGTTTAGTGTGCCGGCTGCCTATATCGTCTATCATCCGGCCGCTGACATGCTTCCTTTTTCGCGAGATGCCTGGTTCCCGAGATGCACATTGCACATTTAGTTAGAATATCGGATACGTCCGGCGAGAGTTTAAATCGACAAAGGACAGCTGATTTCTTGCACGACATTCAAGTATTTCAAATTCATTTATTGGTTAAGTGTGTTGCAATGGCACATTTGCAGACATGTTTGGTACTGGTTGCATCAGTGCACGGCAGGCGATGCTGTAACATTCCATGCCGACGTCTCAACCGCGCGTGCACGAGCCGCGGCACAACAACTCGTGCACCGGTATCGGCTGTCGGGGCGGGCTTCTGAAGGGTGATCCGGCCGCCACTCGAGATGGCTGCGCAGCGGAGAGGCCGGCCGGGGGACCCCCGTGGACCCCTGACCCCCTGCACTGTCCCGCGATACCGCCGTGGCCACAAGCGCCGCCCAGTGGCTGGCGAGAGGCGGCGGGGGCCGCCGCACAACCCGCCGGCTATCTGCGGGTCACCGGCGGTCATCGGCGGCGACGGCCGTGTCGGCTCAGCATCTGACTACACAAAGGTGAGTGAGAAGGCGCCAAGGCTCAACAATCGAGCCACATAGGTAACTATATCCGTGAGTTCATATGTAGACCAATGCAGTATGAGTGTATTTTAGGAAAATACTTTAAAAAGTGGAAAATAAAATTTGCAGAAAGACACAAAAATAAGTGGCTATGATGATACATCATGCAGATCTACATTAATACATTAGATAACGTAAGCCGCGCCTGGATATCATAAGCTACATGAAGGCTCGATCGTCCTCTTTCAGCGATGGGTGTGGGCGGCCTGACTCAGTTTCTGCAGCGTCGCGGCCTGCTGCGCGAGGAGCCAATCTCACGGTGTCGTCTGGTCATTGACGGCCACAACCTGTTCTGGGTGCTGTTCGGACGAATAGCAAATGTCCCCGGAGGCGTCTGCCAGGAGTTTACCCGGCAACTGAAAACATTCTTCCACGATTTGAGGAGGTCTGGCATTATCAACCTGGTTTCGAAGCAGTGATGGCGTTATATAAAGATTTTCCATTATCCTTTACCTGTGTACATTTTCCGAATAATATCGGAGGGCAGACACCTAGTTTTTTTTTTACGTGCGTCAAAGTGAAAGGTTATGACGTAATTTTCAGTCATTATCTCCTACCTCTAAGGCCAGTCTAATGCACTTGCAATGTAAAAGTCTGTCAGTCATTAAAATCTACTGATATGTTAGCAGGCGCATAACTAGGAGCTACACAAATAGTAAACGGTAATTTGAAGCGCTGACCAGAAGCGCGTGACCCGCCTGTCATTATATTGCAGGTGTGACATCTACCCTTTGGTGTTTCTGGATGGCACCTCAGACTGTGACTGTCATAAGCTTCCCAGCATACTACAACGCATGAAGTCAGAGATAGAACGGCCAGTGCAGGGCAACATTACTGCGGAGACTGCGGAGAAGAAGTCTTGCCCGCTGCTACTGAAAACGTTATTCACTCAGGTAACAAATCATGTACCTAGGTATCTTCGTGATTTATTTAAAAAAAAAACTTTAAATATGGCTGGTGCAGCGGTGAATCCCCTGTCCGAAACGCCGTGGCCAACACGCCACATTTCCGTTTATTTCGGTAGGTTCTCAGAAATTTGGGGATACCGTTCGCCGAGTGTCTGTTTGAGGCCGACCTGCCGTGCGCCGCCATGGCGCGGAGACTCGGCTGTGCGGTGATGAGCAACGACTCCGACTTCTTTACGCTGGGAGTCACCTGTGTCCGGGTTCCGGTCCGGAGGGTGTCGATCAAGCTCGGGGACCCGGACTCGGATCACTCGTCCTCTTTCATGACCTGCACGGTGTTTCGCCCGCAGAGGTAAGCACTGAAACCAAGTTCAAACTTCACAAATTTCAGCCCTTTTTAGTTTGTAAGGGAGTTTATAGCTTCGACAGAGCGAGCAAAAAATAAATAAGTAATTAAATAAACTCTTGCCATAATGCATTTATCGGTACTGGGTGGTATGGATTGATACAGCTCCCGTCAGGCTTCGTCCTTAATTGAGATGAAACTTCGAGGCAAAAAAAAGGAGCGTGTTTGAGCCTCTGGTACTTGGATTTTAACCGTTAAATAGTGTTGGACGCGAGGGAGGGATAATTTTCATGTCCCTTATCAGATTTTTGAGGATGTCTACAACATTTGGTTTTGACACCCATTATGATACTTTCTTTCCGCACATGTGCAAGTTAAGACCCAGGTCGTTTGAGGTCGGTCACCAGTCACCAGATCAAACGACCTAACCTCAATAAAAGTTACTAGATATTTGCCACAGTTACACCGAGTGAATGATAGATGAGAATTATAGATACCTATAATTATAATTATAGGTGTAAAGAAAAAACGAGCGTGTGCGCCGTTACGAGACGCAGAGATTGGTACCCGATTTTAAGGTCTTAAGTCAACCGGTGACCTCTGAGGTGGTCAAGTGACTCAAGGTACGGTTCAGTTTTGGTGAATAACTTCGCAAAAAACGGCCGCAGAGCCGCGATTTTGGCAGCATCGTGTTCGCCTCGCTCAGGCGCGTCGAATGATATACTTTTTGTTTGGGTCAGGTCAACTTAGGGTGTTGACCTCAGGTCACGGTCAGGTCAGCGCCCCAGCCCAGGTCACGAAGTTGGTCGAAAGAGGTCATGTCGCATATTATTCGATTCGGCAGGTTTTCCTAAATCCACTGGCGGCTTTCCCGACTCGCTAGCTCAATTTGATCGGGAGTTATTGACGAAAAACTAATATGACCTTGATGACGTCATAAATGACGTCACGCAAGGTCAACATGGCAAAAGTAACGCATCTTGCCTTGCAAGGAGTGCATCAAATCACGATTCTGTGTGCTTGAGATAGTTGGAGATCGTTCCCGGCGCCAGAAAAGCAGTTTTCATTTTTCCCCATTGACTTAGTTATAATGGTGAGGTCACGAAAATGACCTGACTTCATATGACCTTTAGAAAAAAATCCGAGATATACAAGTTGTTAGAATCGTAATGGATACTAGTTCCTGCAATTCTCAGTTCCCTGTGAAAACTCCTCTGGCAGCGAGGGCGTTGCGAAGTTGCAACATCTGAAGACCGTGCAGAGGTTCACTTATGACGTCATAGGTCAGTGACCTGAC
The DNA here is from genome assembly GCF_019059575.1 of Amphibalanus amphitrite. NCBI lineage: Eukaryota > Metazoa > Arthropoda > Thecostraca > Balanomorpha > Balanidae > Amphibalanus > Amphibalanus amphitrite. The sequence goes on from NW_024882085.1 coordinate 74,452, forward strand.
CTGACCCGAAAATGCAGTTGGTGTCAAAAGATCAGGCTTGAATCAAAGGTCAGGTATGCTAAGTTTCAGCTCTCTATCTCCAGCGTGTTCGGAGCTATCGCGAAAAAAAACTAGGAGGGGGGTGGCGGCACCCGCCCGCCCCCCTCGGCCGGCGAGGGTTTAACCCTCGCCGCGAGGGTTTCTTAGCGAGGGTTTCTTATAGGTATCTTGGGTTTAACTTTATTTTGGCAGCTATTTGAAGTTCACGTCTGTGACGCCGAAATCTGCCGTGCAGGGGTCTAAAAAAATCGACCCTGTGACGTAATCAAGAGGGCTAGGTCCAATTTTTTACCTCAGAAGATGTCAAATTGATGGAAGAAAAGGTACTAAAGGTTTCGCTTTCCTACTCCTAAGCGTATGGGAGCTATCGTAAATATTCACCAGGGGGGAGGAGGGCGAAAAACGCCCCTCCCCGGGCCCGCGAGGGTTAAACATTGGCCTATCAAGTCCGAGCACACGGCATGTCTTACGTGTCCCAGGAGCCCAGTCACTATAAAGAAAAAAAGAGTAATATATAGGACTCTGTGATTGAGTTTAACATATTTACAGGCTTCTCGATGCATATCACATCACCCAAGACATGATGTCGTTGGTGGCAGTGGTACCTGGCAATGACCGGTTTCCGCGCTGGCTTTTTGACGACTTCTTCGAGGAGCTGCGCGGAGAGTGCAATCCTCCTGAGGGGGAGAGGCAGCTGCAGCACCTGGAGATGCTCATGCATTGGTTGGGCAGTCAGCCGTCACTGGCGGCAGCTCTGGAGAAGGTCCGTCTTTTGGGTATCGTGCATTGTATTCGTAAGTTCGCTACGCGTATAAGGCTTCCTTTCGAACCTTTGGAAAGCATATCATGCATCATTAATGTCGGCGATCAGTATCACTCACGTTTCTAGTCACGTTTCTTTTTTCATCACGGCAAATCTTCCGAAATTATCTTACGGTTTGTATTATGTGATGGTGGTGCAAGTAGCCAAAACTTGATCGGTGATCACCATCGGTTCTGGTAAGACTTTCTTGTGTCACGGTCGAATGATGCTTACCGACAATATGTACTTATAATGCGTCGATGAAAAAAAAACGTTGATGGTTTACTATTTCAAAACAAAGAAAATAGCCCGAAAGAAAAAAAATCCTTAGCAATAAACATTATACCAGATACAATCCAATTACCTACATGTAATTGGCATCCAACGTTTTAAGGATTAACTGCAGTGCGGCACTTTGGTTTTAGGTTCTGCAAAGTATTAATGAAAACGAACGGGAAAACCTAAGAAGCTTCGTTCTCAGTTTCTCCACCTCACTGGATCAGGTCAGCTTCGACTTCCTGCGCGCCGCTGAATTCGGAGTACCGCTGGCCGACGAGCCGCCGGCACGAGACGGTGTCGCGTCCCCCGAGCCCTCTGCCGCACAGAGCGGTGACGCGTCCCGCGGGCCCTCCGGCACCGGGCTGGTGCAGCCGCCGGCGCTGCTGCGGGCCGTGGCGCGCGGCGCCGTGCCCGGCAGCTGCATCAGCGCCGTGTTCGGCCTGCCGTGGCGGCTGTGGCCGGCTGTCGAGGAGCCCTCCCTGCCGTGCAGCTCGCGGGCGGCCGTGCCGCTGCTGACCAGGCTCGCGGCGCTGCTGGGCGCCCCCGTCGGGCCGCTGGTGCTCTTCACGCGGCATCAGAGGCAGCTGCGGCAGCTGCTGGCCAGCTGCTGGTGGCGCGCGCCGCTGCTGGAGCGGGTGCTGCTGGGCGGCGCCGAGAGCCACCGGGCTGCGGCGCTGGCCGCGCTGCGACTGCGGCCGGGCGCGCTGGCCGCGCTGCCGGCGCTGCTGCGGCTGCCGGCCGCCGCGCTGGTCGAGTGGCGCCGCGTCACGGCTGCCCGCAGCGGGCGGCACCAGGTGCGCGCCGTGCTGCTGACCCTGCTGGCGATGACGCCGGCCGGCACGCCGCCCTCGGCGCTGGGTCTGAGCGGTGCTGCGATGGCCGCGTGGCGCGCTCGGACGGCGCCGCTGCGCGCCCAGGCTCAGCGGCCGTCCCAGTTCAGTCTGTCCGCCATGCACCTGTACTGCGAGCTACTGGGCGTCTATGTGGCGGCGTGTGTGGTGAACGAGGTGCTGGAGCGGCCGCTGGAGCAGCTGGATGTCGAGCACACCCTGCACGCCTCCCTGGCCATGCGGCTCGGATTCAGCAGCGCTCATCAAGGTGCGCCGGACGTCCTAGTTTGTATATGACGGGAGACGATAAATGAGAAATGGAGAAACAGAATAGGTACTGCCATTAAATGGCTCAGCTGGCATATACTCGTACATACATACGGCTATAGATTATTTTATTGGACTTTCTACAATACCGATGTCTTTGCGCTTAGCATCAACGGAACATCTTACTTAACTGACTATGCCAATGTATACCGTACTGTTGACAGTCGGCTAAATGCCATTTATGATTGATCAATTAATTATGCAATTTACTTCGACTGTCTCGTCGGTGACTTCTTCGAACGTAAACGTAATTGTTTTATAAATTGAGACTGGTTATTTCATGTCATTTATCGGTTTGTTTTCAGCAGGCAAATTGTATGGGGATGTTGATTGTTGACATTTATACATTTGCGCCGTGTCATAGTTTTTTTTTACGAAATGAACCATACCAGTTCACATAACCACGCGTTATGTGCCCAGGTGAAAAAGGAAATGGCGAGGTTCAGCCAGGCGCCGAGCTAGAAGAGCTGGTCAGATCAGTGACAGACGCAATCGAAGACGAAGCTACCACTGATGGTGATGATACACGAGCCATAGGTAAGAATACTGCCGTTAGTACTTTCCCTCTCTGCACAAATTGCCTACAGTGATGTGCACTTGTGAAAAGAAACGAAATTGAGAAACGACAAAACACTTATACCCCAATTTGAGCGCCTGTTTAGAAAGCTGAATTTCCTTATTCGCTGGCAGTGCCCGCCTGGAAGCCCACCAGGGGACGTGACGTCGTCAGTGAGCACCCAGACCTGCGATCTGTCAGAGCCCTCACCGGCATCTTGAACAAACTGACGGACGCCAGCCAGGCTCGGCTGACGGAGAAGCTGCGTGGCCTCTCCGCGCAAACCGAGGACGGTCTGTACGCCTTGGTGGACGCCGTGGTGCGGAGGGTGCTCGCAGATCCCAACGAGAGCTCAAAATGTGCCAACGTGTGCGTCATCCTTCAGGATTTGGAGGTAAGCTGCTGTGTTAATCAGTTACGGAACTCGAGTGCCGCATCCTCATTGTCGGTCTTCATCGCTGCTTATTTATCCATGGTGCAACATATGTAGGAGGTGCAATAAATGACTAAATTGTTTTCCTTTTCACTCCATCTTCTGCCACTACTTATGTCCACTGCTGACCGGACGTTTGCCTCAGGTGAAGTCGGCGGGGGCCCGCGGCGGGACGGTGCGGTTCGGTGACCTGCTGCTCACCCGTCTGGTGCTGGGGGTCAGTCCGGCCTGTCTGGGTCTGCCGCGCTGTGACGGAGGCAGCTGGCGCCGCGCGCCCCTCGGCCGCGCGGACCTGCTCGCCCACCTGGCCACGGTGCCGGAGCGGGAGGAGCGGCTGCGCCAGTTCCGCCGGCTGGCGGCCGTGTGGCGCGAGGCGGAGCGCCGCCAGCGCGCCACTCTGCGGCTGCTGGCGGCCTCCAGCCGGCGCCGCCTGGTGCCTGTGTGGGCTGCGCGCCGCTGCCTGGAGCGGCTGCTCGGCGGGGACGGCGTGACCCGGCCGCCGGCCGCCGGGCCCGCTGAGCTCGGTTCCCTCGACCTCCACGTAGAGTGGATCTCGCCGAGCCCAGCCGAGCGGGACGACCTGCAGCAGCTGGTCGACTGGTGCGGCGGCGCGCAGAACGGGCCCGCCCCGGCCCAGCCGCCGCGGTAGCGCTGTCGGGATAGGACAGTGAGCACCGTCCTGAGACGACAGAACGAGAAGGGGACCAAGTCAGCTCCGTTCTGAGAATAGTTCGTTTGGTCTAGTCTGCTTCAGCTGTTGGCGGAAGTGAAGAAATAACGTTTTTATATTGGTGACCGATAGCTAGGTAAGTAGGTACAGCTGTTTTATGTGCTCCGGGAAACTACCGGCTGTGTCGTGGTCTTGAGTAACCGTTACCGTGATGGAATATTCGAGCACAGCCCACAGGTTGATGTATAAGGTCTCCATCCCCCGTTTATCAATATAAAATCACAATTGTAACGAAAAGTGTTTGTCTATTTCAAACAACCTGCGGGTACCCAGTACCTACGCCTCAGCACTGCTACAGCCGCGTGGTACTGGTAGACTGTGCCGCTTGACTTGAGTGTTAGGCGGCGCAGCCTACCCACCTCGTAAGTCAGTGCCACCGGCCCGTGTCGACGGATGGAAATCGGCAGTGACGTCAGCGCAGCGGTGAGTATGTATTTACATACAGCCCACCGCTAAAGTAATGTAGGGTTTTACCAATCTCAACGGTTGGCTTTGACTGGCGATTGTTTAATGCGGAGTGATCGAAAAGAAGATGTCAATAGCTAAAGTTGCAGCTGCAAGGGTGACGATACATATAAGCTACATTCAAAGTTTCATTGTAGTCTGGCTAATCGTTCCTAAGCTTCAGAAGCAGAACATACCCATGACTGAAACCCCACATTACTTCTGCTGTGGACTGTACCAGTACCTATCACCACCACCTGTGTACTTGTATCAGCTTATCCCGACCGTACCGTAATGCGATTATCTAGGGAATCAAACGTATTCAACGCCTTCGGGCAAATGGCAAGTGCCGCGGCAATACAAGTAAGCTCTTACTTCCCCAACGTACTAATGACGAATACGGCTTGCATCATAAATCATAATCACTTAGCGCCGTCACCGTGGTTGTCCATTTTACCGTGCTGTTGATGACTTTTCACAATATAATTACACTGCCTGCAGAGTGCATACTCGTAAATCAGTAATCGATGTCCGTTGCCCAGCCATTTTTAAACATGTTTTAGAGAGTTAGCAGGAATCGTAACAAAATGAGTTGACCGAACCAATTGCACCTATGCTGGATGGACGCTCTGAGAGGGACTAGCTTTTAACCCGCGCCCTGGTGGGGTCTGTTTATAACGCGACCTGGTGGGGGGGGGGGGGGCTATTTTTTGCCCCCCCCTCGTATCTCCGAAACTACTGGACGGATCCGCAAAATTCAAACGGCGTTCGAAGGGCCTATCAAATTTGTCGAGGGAAACCAAGTTTCATTGACCTCGGGGTCACCGATGACGTCACAGGTCAGGTCAAAGATGACATGTTTCACCGTTCACGGGTCATCTAGGGAATGCGCTATAACACCGAAGAAAACGCATTTTGTCGAGATTCAGCGATAGGGCGTCAGTTGCCTAGTAGATATGTTGCTATTAGAGGTCACTGACAATACCAGGTCAGGTCACAGGTCAGGTCACCAAGGGTCACAGGTCAGGTCACATGAGCCCAACTTTACTAAGGTTGTGTGATGCATGTTTTATGGCCAATTTTTCATTTCCAACTCAATGGTGTTGGTTATGAGACTATCAGGTATGGCTTAGGTCACTTTCTGGTGAAGTTCAGGTCAAGGTCAGGTCAAGGTCAGGCCAAAAAAGGTCAAACTTTAAAGTTGATATTTTTGCATAAAATGGGTATTGATTCGATGCAGCTCGTCACAGGGAGTCTAATGGTGGTCTTTGTTTTGCGCTACGGGGTCTAGAATTGCTAAAAATTGAGTTTGAAAATTTGACGTCATCAATTTTGAACAGTTTTTTCGCTGTAACTTCGCCAAAAAAAGAGGTATCAATCTAAAATTTGGTATGTGGATGGAAGGCGGTAAGGACTATCACATATATTCCGGTTTTTGCTAAATTCAAAAAACTTTTTGGATTTTTCGATGATTATATCTAAAAAAATTATTTTTTGATTTTTGGGGGTCAAAATCCAAAAATTTAAAAAATCCGAGATAGCAGTTTTGTAGCCCTGTCAATTCTACAGCTTTTATGACCTTATCATTTTTCTGTATTTGCAAAGCTATAGGCCTGACAGCTCTTCCCGCGAAACCCTTTTTTGGGTCGAAAACGGCAGAACATGACGTCACTCTGACGTCATTTCCGGCCAACCTATCATAGCCTTTGGAAAAATTTTTGGTCACATTGTGTAAAATTGATGTCCGGGAGGGTACTGAAAGTTTGGTGACGATCGGCGCAGCGGTTCTGGAGATATATCGAAAAGTCTAGAGGGGGGCAAAAAATAGTCCCCCCCACCAGGTCGCGGGTTAACCTAGACACTGAGGCAGCGTTCAATATAAGGTTATAAGCCACTCGTTCACTGCGACTGCGGCTGGTAAATGTTCGTGGAGTTCGTCTGACGACCAGACCAATATGAATATATTGACGGACGTTATTGGCAACCTTTATTGGCCCTGCAGTGTCACTATCCGACAAATCGCAGTCCTCACTTCATATTGGCGGATACAGAAGACGGCGACACCACAGAGCCACGTGGAAACGTTAACCCTCGCCTGCTTAGGGGGGGGGGGGGGGGTTGATGCACCCCCCTAAGGTTTTTTCGCGAATAACTCGTGTAAAAAGCGGCCGATCGCGACGAAACTTTCAGTACCCTCGCATTGATCAATTTTACACCTACCCTGAAAACTTCATGACCCTGACCCGAATGACTTTTGACCTGTGACCTCTTCTCCGAGACCATTGTTTGGCCGGAATCGCGATTCGGCGTATGTCGGCTTGCATTAGCCGCGCGTTTGCAAGCTTTTCGTGGTTTCAAACGTTCAAATATGTGATCTGATGTTGCTCCCATGCGTTAGGGTGGGTGTCAAGGTCTCCTAAGGGTCAGGTCAAGTCATTGACCTTTGGTGACCTCGGTTCACTTTTTCGAGTTTTGCATGTTTCGGCTAGTTTTTGGAGCTGAATTCGAATTTAGCAACCATTTGAACATTAACGAAGTAGTTTTGGTGCCTTCGTAACATGTTACGAAGCTGTCAGAGGCGGATGACAGGTACTACGAATACCCGTCACGACCCCCACCGGTTGACCTGATCTGACCTGACCCGACCTGGTCTAAATGCTTAACGACATCATCTGTGATCAAAACTTACACGATATTCGTGATCAGCACCCCGGAAAACCCCTAAGCAGCCACATTTTACGACTTTCTAACAGGTCCCGATATTCCCGATTTTTGGGTCATTGACCTGACCTGGAAGGTCAACCGATGACCTAGGACCTTAAAATTGGGTATCATTGGCTTCCTCTCGTGACGGGCAACACGCTCGATTTTTTCCGCGAAGCTCTAGCTCCATCAGGGGCCAAACGCGAGGGGGTCGTACCACCACCACCCTTGTGCCGTCGAAGGACTCAAAATGGCCTATGCCGGCGAGGGTTCAACGTGAAAATCTTATGAGCTCTGAGGTACCCTCTTTTGCCATCCTAAGCTGTGTGGTTGTGCAAGCATAATAAACAATTTTACTTCATATCTGTCGGCATTCCACACCTTAACCCTATTAGTGTCACGGGGTATTTCCATCCACCCCTCAGTTTTTTTTTTCGGGAATATCTTCAAAACGGCTAGAGCTAGGAAGTTGAAATTTTCTGACTTTTCTTTAAACTTAACTGGCCACATTCTCTGAAAATTTCAAGTTGATATCTATATCAGGGACGGTTCCAGGGCATGGGGAAATGGGAGGTCCTATTCGTGGAGCGAGTCATTTGGGCGAAGATGACGATGCTGATGCAGTATAGGGTAGCCTGGGGCAAGACGCCCCAGATAATTTATTTTGCTACATAACTTTTGTCCTACATCACCTGGAAGGCCAAATTTGTGCTCAATGCGTTCTTTGGACATTTTACTTTAAATTCCACCCCTCAAATTCATTCACTTATGATCGGACTCTCAGCTATGAAGTGATTTGTGAAGCAACTGCAAATGGGGCATTTTGCCCCAACCCCAGGGCAAAACGCCCCACGGCCCGGGGCAAGAAGCCCCATACTCTAGATTAAAGATTAAACATGCTAGTTGACCAAATCTTATATGAGAGGTCCGTTAGACCTTGGGAGGCACGGCACTGAAGTTAGCACCTTCCATCCTATCAGGTGTTCAGCTATGACACTATTGTATGAGCAGGTTTTTCACCTGCCTCATAAGGCCAAATAATAAATTATTGCCATGCAACTGTCAACCAAATAAATACTTCCTTTGCCATCCGGTTGCTGAGAAAACTGCACATAAATGCATAGAAACTTACTGTTTGCCAGCTACCGAACATTAGGAAGTGGGTAGTACGAACAACACTTGAGGCAAAACGCCCCATGGGGCTTTTTGCCCCGCGACCTACTGGGGCGTTTTACCCCATCACGTAGTTCGGTCAGAAAACAACGCCCTGCACTCCAGCAAGACATAATTTAACACGAACCAACCCGGCATTATAAGCGTTAGATAATAGTTGTTCAAAATACATAAAAGTCGTTAACCTGATGTGGACCATAAAAGAACGCCATGATGCATAACCTGATAACAAAACATAAAAATCACTCCAAAAACACATTTTTGGCTATATCTCCCTAAGGAGTCATCACAATTTCTTTTCAGTCTGGTCATATAATGATCATATAGTGCACGTTTTATAGAAGAGAGAATATTTCCTCAGATCCTTGCCAGTTCCGAGAAACATCGGTGAGGCGTTTTACCTCGGCGGGGCGACTTGCCCCGGTCTACCCTAACTCTAGTTATTCATTCATTCAGGTATATAAACATTTTTGTAGGTATAACAAGCTCGCAAGTGAACAAGGGGTGGATCATAGGCGGTTCCAGGAAAAAGAAAGGGAGGTCGATTTTACCTCCCAACAAAGCATTTAAAATATGCCGTTTTACCCCCTTCTACCACCTATTTGCGTTTTTGGGAGTTTTATTTTTCTCGTAGTGTAGTAAGTGTAGATCTCGTTGACTGGAATCGAATGTCGTTTGAATTTTGAAAATCGGCCGGTTAGAACTCGAGATATCAAGGGGGAGCCGGGAGCCTGCCACTAATAGGGTTAACGATTCGCCACATTTATTGGCTTGAGCATTTCGACTCCTAATGTTGCACGGCGCGTGTTAGGTACCTATGTTGAATTCATACATACATATTTATTCCAGTTCCCAACTGTGAATGAATTGAATAAGTTTCTAAGTTCTAAACGATTATATAAGGTCAGGTACCGTGTCTCTATATATAGATACCGACACGAAGTTTACCGAATTCATTTGAAATGTTGCATCTCTTGCTTGCTTGGGACGGCGGACGTGCGATTGGCCTACAGGCCTTGCCAAGAACAAGCCAGCTCATTGGACAAGCTGTGCTATGACGATTGACGAGGCCTTTATCGCTGACAATGACAACGTGCCATTTAAATCGGGTGGACGATAAGCAGTCGCGGGTGTGTGATAAGCACGCTGTGACGCTTATGTAGGTACAGACCCCTTAGTCAACGTATACACGATAGTTTTCTTATCATTCAAGGGCATTCAGTGAAGTGCCTTCCTTCACGTACTTGCCAGTTTGACGAGTTAAAGTTACCAGTTTGAGTCGGAGTTATTGAGTTATACCCCGCGTTCGATGTCTCTCGGACGACGAAGATTCTACGTCGTCCGACCAATCCCGTTCAAGGTTAGCGGGGGCTCGGCTGCGGTTATGGAACGTGATTGGCCGGACGGCGTAGAATCTTCGCCATCCGAGAGACATCGAACGCGGGGTACCTAAGTGTGTTTCTAAATAACTACTACCTACCTATAAATATATAAATAACTAGTCAACGTGTACCTAAGCGCCAATATCTAATCATTCAAGGGCATTAGTTGAAGTGCCTACCAAGGCCGTACCTCGACGTGGGAGGCGCCTCAGCAGCCTTCTTTGTGAGCAAGACGTGACGCTATGCGCGATCTGTTACGGACTGTTTCACTGTGATCGATTGCGCGCGTGGTCTCTGATTATTTTTGTTATAAAGATTTACCGGGCAAAAATAATGTCGCCCTGTTTACTAGTACTTTTTTAGTACCTACATTGTCAACATAGGCTAAGGCGACACGGTGTATTTGCAAAATTAGGGTGCATTACAGGGCTCAAATCTGCAGTTCATAGTAGCTCGAGTCTTTTCAATCAGTCTGAGGCAAACTGACATTTTTATGTTTCTTACTAAGGGTGTTCGACAAATTTCTTATGAAGACCGTGCATCACGATAGCGCCATGCGCGACCATTGGCCAGCCTGCCCCAACGTGCCAACCTGTCCACCAGGTCACTCAGGCCTGTCGGAACCTAGGACCAATGACTCGCCTATGTAGGTCTAGTTCCTGGAACTTTTCGTGATAAAACTCGCGTTGGCTTCCCTTAGCCCCGCTGCAAGTGCATTAGGTTCCCGATCGGCGATGGTAGCGTTATACCAGTTGACTCCAATATACCTTCAATACTAAACCGTAGTGGTGTCCGTAAGCATACTGTGCACTTAGGAATCTCTTGAATTACGTCCGGAGAGCTTCGCTGTAACTATCTTGTAAATAATGATAGCTCTTCAGTCAGACGTTAATGAGGATAACCACCGTTCGGTCCGCGGCAGTGCCGTGGTAAAAGGGCGGTGTTCCGTGGCTCACAGTCGCTGGCTGTCCCTGCGTCGGGCAAGTCGACATTGCACGCCGTATCCTCCCACCAACCTCGACCTCGCCAAAGTTTCAACGGACCGGAGCTTTTTTTCAACTCCACCCGCACTCCTCCCATGGCAAAAGCACGCCGCTGCCCCAGCCCGCTGAAGCTGCCTCCGCTGGCGCTGCTGCTCCTGCTGTCACTGGCGTCAGCTCGAGGCGCCGTGGAAACCTTCCACTACCTTTCTTACATTGTGGAGCACGCCCGCGAGCCACTGGCAGAGGAGTTCGGGTCGCTGGTGCAGTGCGCCCGGCGCTGCCTGCACACGCCCGCCTGCGTCAAGTTCAGCCGGGACCACGGCTCGGGCCTGTGCCGACTGTGGCCGCTCCACTCGGCCGATAACCCGCTGACGGCGGACATGGAGCCGCTCTACCAGCCGCCGCTGCCGGCCGGCTTCGTGCGCAGCAAGGACCCCACGGTCGCCTACCGGGCGCGGCTCTTGGACCTGCAGGGCGGCAAGGAGGCCATCGTGGCCAGCTGCCGGGAGTACGACCCGGAGGCGCTGCCGGCCAGTCCGCGCACGGCCGCCCAGTTCAGAGACCTGCGGACCGGCGTCCTGAGGCACATCTCTGCCTACCTGGTCATTGGCATCTGGGACGTCGAGGAAGAGCGGGTCTACCGAGACATTGTCACCGGCGAGGTGGTGACTCTGCCTGTGACCGCTTACGGCTCTGCCAATGAAGACAACGACTGCCTCGGTATGAACAATTCACATTATTTCCTCAGAGCCATACCTTGTGGCGCGTTTAAAGGCCACGTCTGCGAATACCACCCTATTTGGTAAGTGCTGGTCTCAGCAGCGTCTGCCGCGAGGCACCGGTCAGGAATAAGAGTGCAGCAATGCTGACAATGCGTTGCTTTCTCGAGGCACGGTCGATCGGGTGCCGGTGAGTGGTGATATGCACGACATGCTAAGCTGGTTGCAGATGGCTATTTGTGTGTCTAAGTGGCATTTGCCTTAGCTGGCGAAAAATTGTAGACTTAACAGTTAATTGAGTTTTGCATGAGGTTTTATCATTGTGGTCATTCTTCATTTTTAATTGCAATACAGTGTTACAGCCTGAACCCTTTTGCGGCGTGCGGGAGTAGGTGCCACCCCTGAGTTTTTTTGCAATCGCTCGCAGCGCAGCCAACGTTTCAGGTGGATCTGAGGCGTCCCGAATCTGGGCAGAGCCCGGGCTAAATCTGCGTACATGGACTGTGGTGACGAACACCTCTCTCGTGGTCTCCCTTCATGTAACACAGCTCCGTTTGCACCGATACAACACTGGGGACAGTCTGTTCACAAACATGTTATAGCATAGCATCAGTGGCTGTGTATTAAGTTATGCCAAAATAAATACAGATCCAGTGTTGACTGCTGGCCGCAGCCGCATAGTCTCGACTGTGTGTCAAAGACTGAAACAGATTCGCGTGGCGACCCTCTCACACTCTCACCGGCACTGGGGTCAGATCTCGGCACGGACGGTGTCAGCGCGGCGGGCGACCGGGCACAGCGGGGCCGGTACCTGCTCTGCGACCGGGCACAGCGGGGCCGGTACCTGCTCTGTGACCGGACACAGCGGGGCCGGTACCTGCTCTGTGACCGGACACAGCGGGGCCGGTACCTGCTCTGTGACCGGACACAGCGGGCCGACATGGTGCTACACCGGGGTCGACACAGTGTTACCGGGGCACAGCGGGCCGACACAGTGTCACCGGGACACAGCGGGCCGACACAGTGTCACCGGGACACAGCGGGCCGACACAGTGTCTCAGGACACACCGGGTCGACATGATGTTACACCGGACAGACACAGCTGTGTGACACCGGGGCACAGCGGAGAGCACAAGACATCGGTCGTATTCTCGCATTCGAATAGCGTTGTTCGTATTCTCGCAAACATAAGAGTATGCACTAACTTTAATGGTTGTACGCACTTACGCATTGAGACGCAGAGAGCTTCACACATTAATTAGATTAACTAATCAGACTAAAAAATTATCGTCAATAACTTAGCATTTGATCGACCTTACCTGACATTAGTGCATAACAGTCAAAACAGAATTCTTATTTTCAAATTCAGCTCGTGGAAAATCAGTTGTAATAAAACGTCCAAACAGCGAGGTCGCAGATAAATATAAAACAGTGAGCGCCCCTTCAGAAATGTCAAAATCCGTGATAAATAAATAAATAACAGCATAGCTGCGCGGTGTGGTTTCCATCACATCTCACATGTAAAATGGCGCACTACCCTTAACAATAAAACATACATCAAAACTAGGTCTGCTCAATAAGCCAGCCAACATCCTCTAATATCTTACGTGAAAACCGTACATTGAGGAAGGCAGCCATACCGGTACAGTATACACCAAACCCACGAAAATCACGAAAATAAAGCTACGAACGCTAAGACTAAGAAATATCTCTACTTACGACCTGGATCTCGATCATCTCACACATACCGCTTTGGAACTAACGGGATGAAAGACACTCCCGAGCCTGAGCAGGCGCCACTACTGCCGCCGGCCGGTGCTCCAAGGGACCCGCCCCGCCGCCACGGCCGACACGACCTGACCTGACCTGACCGGCGGTTACACAGGCACTGGCGGCCTCCCCACAGTAACAGACAGGCAGAGGAAGGCTGACGAGGCGCGCGCACCGCCCGCCGGCCAGCGGTCAGGCGCGCACGCACGCACACGCACACACACACACAGCGCACTCCCTGGCCAGACTCTGGCAAACACATTCTCCCCGGAGTCCTCTCTCTCCGCTAAAACCCGTTCTTCACTCGTGCTCTCACACAGAGTCTGTGACGTACACCCGGAACTCTCACGGGCACACACCGGCGAGTAGTCACCGTCCGTCCAGCGTTTACACCCGCTGGGTCATGGTCGTTCCCTGACACTGACACGCACCTGCTCGGCCTGGGGCGTCCTGCAGGCACAGTGGAGTCTGCTCCTCGCCCCCCATCGACCCGAGACTCCGTCCATCAGAGGGACGGCCGGTCGTCGCCGTGCCCCTGCGCTGAACACAGGTGCTGGAAGCCCGTCATTGGCGATCCGTTCCGCGGTCGTCGGTAGGTGCAGAGGTCTTACCGGGGCCCGGCGGCTGCGATCAGAAAGGGCGCTCCTTCCGCTGGGAGGGAGATGGACACCCGTTTGGCCGGCGCACAGTATTCGGCTAGCCAATGGTGCATCGTTCGGCTAGCGGTTGAGCGCCTCCTGGCGACTGGTGCGCGGAGTCGCGTTCCTGGAACACACAGACAGCACGTGAGCAGACGATACGGGAGGCGTATGCAGGGTGAGCTGCAACAGTTGAACATGTTTCCTACTTGTCCCGCTTCAGGGTCACATCAGCTTCATGCATCAATCATGCAAATGGAAGACGTAGCGAATAAAGGTACACTCTATTAAACATATGCTGTCACATTCCACACACGGCAGCGTAAAAGTAACGGAGAAATAGCAGTGGTGCTATACTGACAACCGGATGGATGTTAACCCTCGCCCGTAAACGGCGATCTGCCACCTTCGCCCATGCAGGGGGGGGGGGGGGGTTGGTGCGACCCCCCCCCCCTTGGCGTTTGAAAACGGAGCGTCGTAGAGCTTAGCGGAAAAGACCAACGGATTGCTCTCGCCGAGGTCTCGCGATTGGTGGTATATTTTTTGGTCCTAGGTCAACATTTGACCTACTTTTGACCGGTCAAAGGTCAAATTTTCGGAAAAATAGACTTTTTCAACTTTCGGCGGCGATTGCGGCAAAACGGTGGGAGATATCGACTTGAAACCTTCACTATCGTGTTCCTTGATCAATTCTCTAGGGTAGTGAGCCTAAAATGAGTATACGCAAAAAATGAGTATAGTTTTGGAAAATGTGCATTACGCCAAAGTTATTTTGAACAAAAATAAGAAAAAAAATACACAGTGCGTCCGAAGGTCTACTGCAACAGTTGCAAATACGTCCGTCGCCAAATGTCAAGCGACTTTGGTCTGAAAAATGATTGAATGCTTTTTTCAAAAATGTCACAAAAAGTACATGCTAAAAAGTGAAGCCTGGTGAAAATATGTGCACTGCTGAAACAATTTTACCTTTTCAGCTGTTTGTCTCATGCACTGAGCTTGCTGGCAGCCGTAAAAAATAATCGAAAATTCGAAAGCGTAATGCAAAAATTTTAGCATTTGTAAATTTCTATAAAATGAGTATAGTTCCACAAAGTGTTGCAAAAAATGAGTATAGTATGAAAAGTGTGAATTTGAGCATGGCTACTCCACCGCCTGCTAAATATCGCCCCCAAAGACATTTCCGGGATTATTTTGGTTATGATTACGTTCTACCGGCCATCTTCGATGGCCACAATGACTGACGCTGCAGCGTATTTGTAAGCGCGATACGGTAAGCGTTGGAACTCGTTTCGGTCGATTCTCATTTGCTTGAGCTTCAGTCACCGATCTTTTTTTTCTTTTTTCTTTTCCTTTATTTTTTATTATTATTTTATTTTTTTATAGTTAAGCGGTGACATTAATTGCTTTATCTACTCCTGGCCATTTTGGCGAAATACCGTACAACCGGATGTGACGTCATGTGATCTGCGACCACCAGTGCCCTCTCCACCAATCGGGAGTCACCGGAAATGGCACTGTGACCTGTCACGTGACCAGCACCGGCTCGACCAATCAGGAGGCGTTTCCGGCGACAGAGGTGACTCCGAGGGTCGGCTGAGCTTTTCGCGTCCTTTTTGCACTGATCGTCGTCTCGTGCGCGTGTCCTGCTGGCATACGGCAAAACTGGTGAGTTTTGAATGGCATTAGTCTTGGATTCTCCTTCAGTGATAGTTTGTTGTGTATTGCTTACAATCTGATTTCAACTTTTAAAAAAAATTATATCAGGTAATCATTCTGGTTTGTAGCGGTTCGCAATTTAGTATGCCCTCAGAACTCTTGATATATTGGGTAATGTTTGGTCATACGGGACCTGCTGAAGGACCTGCCGACCTGAGCTGCGGGCCTCTGCCTGCCGAGTATCGTCGTCATTGATTCAAAAGCACTGGTGTAAACGCGCACATTCCTGGCACGAATTATTAAACAATGACCTCTTTTTTGTCAGGTGGCACCAATCGTCATGCCGAAATACACGGAGGAAGATCTGGGCAGAGCGAAGAAGCTCGTCGCGGATGGATTCACCGTCTACAAGGCAGCCAAGGACACCGGCGTGCCGTACGAGACGCTCCGCCGTCACATCTTCGGCATCAACGTCACCGGCTCCACTGGCTCTGGGCGACCGACGGTGCTGACGAGGACCGAAGAGGACAAGCTGGTGGAAATCCTCGCTTACCTCGCCCGCCAAGCATTTCCACTGGACACCAGTGACATCTGCGATCTGGTCCAGCAGTTCCTGAACAACCTCGGCAGAGAGACGCAGTGGAAGGACAACAGGCCCACCCGCTTCTGGCTGTCACGTTTCAAGGCTCGTCACGCCGGTGTCCTCGCGTCGCGCAAACCGGAGATCCTCACCATCACTCGTGCCAAGTCTCTGACAGAGGAAGTGGTTGGCGCCTTCTTCTCCATGTACAACGGGGTGCTCGTCGACCTGGGACTCGAGGACAAGCCGGACAACATCTACAACCTCGATGAGACGGGATTCTCGACCGATCCGCGCTCGACAAGGGTCATCGTCCCCAGCAAGTCCCGTGACGCCTACCTGAAGACGGCCAGCTGTGGTAAGGCGACATACAGCGTCCTCTTCTGCGTGAACGCCACTGGAAGCTACTTCCCACCCTTCGTCGTCTACAAGGCCAAACGTGAGCCCTTTGACTCGTGGATGCGTGGCGGACCGCCAGGAACGGCCTATGGGACGACACCGTCAGGCTGGATGGAGGGCAACATATTCGAGAGCTGGTTCCAGACCATCTTCGTCCCAGAGATCACCAAGAAGCATGATGGTCAGCCCACAGTGCTCGTCTATGACGGTCACGGATCCCACATGACGTATCGGACAGCAGCGCTTGCGAAGGACAACAACATCACGGTGGTATGTCTTCCGCCACACACCAGTCACGCCATCCAGCCTCTCGACGTCGCCGTGTTCAAGCCGGTCAAGGTCGCCTGGGCGCAAATCCTGAAGCGGTGGCAGCGTGAGTCACGACTCGTCGCTGTCGACAAGTCGGTGTTCCCGACTCTCATCTCCCAGCTGTGGAAGGAACTGGATCCGGTCCACGCCGTGGCCGGATTCCGCGGCTCGGGTCTGTTCCCAGTCGACGCTGAGAAGGTTCGCAGCCGGATGGTGGGACCCGGGAGCACGTCACGTGATGACATCCCGTCACCTGATGAGGCGCTCCAGGATGCTGTGCTCAGTGTTCTCAGTCCGGAACAGTCAAGTGAGACGAAGGCGGCCCTGGCCAACAAGACGAAACGCCGCAGCCGAGTTCAAAACAAGAGCGGCGAGGTCTTGACGTCAGAGTCTTCTCTGCAGAGGCTCGAGCTGGAGGCGGCGAAGCGCGCAGAGAAAGGGAAGAAGTCTCCGTCGTCACAGCAGGACAGGAAACTCTCCAAGAAACGCGAAGAGAAGGGAAAGAAGCGGTCTTCGTCGCACAAGATCGAGAAGCCATCCGCGAAGCGAAAAGTGACCAAACTGACGACTCGATCGAAGTAGAGGGGGTAATTAAGCTCACGCAGGCTTTTGGAAATGTGGCGGTGCCCGTTCGCCACGCCACTGTGACCGTGGTTGGTGTTGTGGCCATTGTCGGTTGTGTTGTTGTCTGCTCAAGTCATCTATGTGTCTTAATAAATTGAAACGACCGGTAATACATTTTCTTGATTTTTTTACATTTCAATACTTATATTGTTAGCAACACCGATTTCATATCCACGTTCCAGGCGAATTTCAGCGTCGCAAATCCAGCAGATTAGGCACAATAGAGCGTTGAAACAACTGTACTCATTTTTTGCGAAGGAGCAAAAAATGAGTATAGCCGACATTGGTCAGAAGATGCAATTATTACAGAACAACCGCTCGTCTGACACCGTTGTGCCACATAGGACGTCGTAGTCAGAACACGTAATGTCAATGTCCCATATAGCCATTATTCACACCCTTTCTAGTTTTGAATATATTTAACTGATAATGTAAAACTATACTCATTTTAGGCTCACTACCCTATCGTTTGGTATGTATTTCGTTTCCCTAGCTCTAAAAATGGCGCGTTGGGAGCGCCGGAAGTCGGCAAGGTCACAGTCGGCGGCAGAAATTCGAAAAATCAAAATTTAAATTTTTGAAATCTGATTGTATTTTTGGATTTGGGAGGTCCATTTGCTCCCTATAGAAGCTAATATTGCAGCATATTCCCATTGAGGTGACAAGAATTAGCAAAATAGTGGTTCGGGCGCTTTTCAAAAATAGTACCGGACGCTGTTCCTCTTGTGACGTCATAGCTCTGTGAC
This sequence comes from Amphibalanus amphitrite, assembly GCF_019059575.1. Classification (NCBI taxonomy): domain Eukaryota; kingdom Metazoa; phylum Arthropoda; class Thecostraca; order Balanomorpha; family Balanidae; genus Amphibalanus; species Amphibalanus amphitrite. Next base: position 92,574 of record NW_024882085.1, read on the forward strand.
CTGACCTGACCCGGTCAAGTTTCTTATACCATATGATAGCCAATACTTGCCCCAACATGCATGGGAAGTTTCATAACGATCCATCAACCGATGTCCGTACCACCGGCAGGAAACCTCGGGCGTTGGCACTCAGTTTGTGAAAATCCGGCCGGAGGCTGTTCCCTTTGTGACGTCATAACTCCGTGACCTGACATGACCCGGTCAAATTTTTTTGTTATCAAAAGATGCGCAAGGTTTGCCCCATAAGGTACCCAAAATTTGGCGGCGCGCAGCGCCGCCGTTTTTGCACTATTTCCGAAAAGCCTCAGGGGGGGGGGGGGGTTGCACCAACCCCCCTACATGGGCGAGGGTTAAATTAACCGTGCAATTAGTTCTGCCGTATCATCGTCACTGATGACGACCAAGGCCACATATCAAACGTCAGTTTCGTTTTCATCACATGTGTGAATTATCAGACAAGTCACAATCGGGGTAAAGTTCTAGCAATCACTACGGGAGAAGGATTGAAAATATATGGAAGCCAAGAATGTGCAAGCATTGCCTGTTGTGGGACATTCATCACTAAAGGCACATCTCAACAACAAAACACAGTCACGGAACCAAACAAGAGCGTTTACGCCTCATTTTTTTCGACTCACGTCACGAGCTCGCTGTCTGCGGAGGGAAGAGACCAAAACGTCCGATTCAGAAGGAGCAGAGATCGCATAACACGAAACAGGTGACGCGTAAGATACACGGCAAGTCGCTGAACATTCAAACCTTTCTTTTTCCTTACAAATACAGAAAACCATGTCTTTCATAAAATTACGTAACAACCCGTTTGATAATAAAGGTCACAACGGTTGATAACATATGTACACATGACAGGAAAGTTAACTTATTCAGCTGACCATACACACCCGTTTTATGACACACTGACGGACGGACCCCAGTCAGGACACCACCAGGGTGCGGCGGACACCCCGCCCCTGCCGCGTCGGTCAGCGGTTCGCGTCACTCACCTGTTGAGTGTCATGTGGCTCTTGACCAGGTGTCCGGCGCTCTGCGCGGCCATCAGGGACAGTTCACCGGCCAGCACCGTGGCACAGACGATACTGGCCAGCTGGCGGGCGTTCTGGCCGGGGCAGTCCGTGTTGGCGCCTGTCGGAGGCGGAGCGGAGAGGGTCATACAGTATACAAACGATACTGGCCAGCTGGCGGGCGTTCTGGCCGGGGCAATCCGTGTTGGCGCCTGTCAAAGGCGGAGCGGAGGGTTATACACGATATCGGTCAGCTGGCGGGCGTTCTGGCCGGGGCAATCCGTGTTGGCGCCTGTCGGAGGCGGAGCGGAGGGTTATACAATATACAGTATACACACGATACTGGCCAGCTGGCGGGCGTTCTGGCCGGGGCAATCCGTGTTGGCGCCTGTCGGAGGCGGAGCGGAGGGTTATACAGTATACACACGATATCGGCCAGCTGGCGGGCGTTGTGGCCGGGGCAATCCGTGTTGGCGCCTGTCGGAGGCGGAGCGGAGGGTTATACAGTATACACACGATATCGGCCAGCTGGCGGGCGTTGTGGCCGGGGCAATCCGTGTTGGCGCCTGTCGGAGGCGGAGCGGAGGGTTATACAGTATACACACGATATCGGCCAGCTGGCGGGCGTTCTGGCCGGGGCAATCCGTGTTGGCGCCTGTCGGAGGCGGAGCGGAGGGTTATACAGTATACACACGATATCGGCCAGCTGGCGGGCGTTCTGGCCGGGGTAATCCGTGTTGGCGCCTGTCGGAGGCGGAGCGGAGGGTTATACAGTATACACACGATATCGGCCAGCTGGCGGGCGTTCTGGCCGGGGCAATCCGTGTTGGCGCCTGTCGGAGGCGGAGCGGAGGGTTATACAGTAAACACACGATATCGGCCAGCTGGCGGGCGTTGTGGCCGGGGCAATCCGTGTTGGCGCCTGTCGGAGGCGGAGCGGAGGGTTATACACAGACAGAGGGAGACGGTTATACAGTATACACACGATATCGGCCAGCTGGCGGGCGTTATGGCCATTGTTGGCTCCTGTCGAGGGAGAAGGGGTTAAAGAGCACAGCGATCGCTGGTAAGAGTAGTGTTCAGTTACGGAGTGTATTGGTCGGTGAGGGGTATATTGATAGGATTTGATGCATGTTAAAAGTGGTTCATGATATTGTTGATTACTTTGTTACGAACAATGCCTGTGACCAAAATCATAGCCCGCCCCGCTGGCCTCTGAACTCACCCTGGCAGCCGAGCATCTTGAGGCAGGCCCTCTGCGCCTTGAGGATGGTGCCGCCGCCCACGGTGCCCACCTCGACACAGGGCATTGTGCACGTGACGTAGAGGTCCTCGCCCGTCTCTCCCCACGGCTCCAGCAGCGTCATACAGTTGCTGCTGCACACGTTCTGGGCCGGGTCCTGGCGGCCGGGAGCGAGGCAGGGGGTGAGTGGGGGTGGAGGGGAGGGCGGTGGTAGGAGGGGTGGAAGGGTAGCGGGTGGGCCGGGTCCTGGTGGCGGGGAGGGAGGCAGGGGGTGAGTGGGTGGAGGGGAGGGCGGTGGTAGGAGGGGGGGGGGGGGGGGTAGCGGGTGGGGTGGGGGTTGTATGGGTGACGGGTATGTGGGGTGGTCCGAGCAGTTGAATTCAAGCTTTATAACATCATTATTTGATCATCATAAATAATTTGCTATCCATGACGAATTCACGCTTTAGAATGAATAAATGTCTTAGCACATGCAACAATATGAAAATTAATAAGTCTCTGAAAAGCGGCACAGCTCCGTAAACGGTAGAACAGCTGGGCTGACAGCCGCGGATTGCTACTGCCGTTACCTGTCCGGTAGGACTGGGCTGACAGCCGCGGATTGCTACTGCCGTTACCTGTCCGGTAGGACTGGGCTGACAGCCGCGGATTGCTACTGCCGTTACCTGTCCGGTGGCGATGTAGATGGCCGTGACGATGTTGGCCGCGTGCGCGTTGTTGCCGCCGATGCTGCCGGCCACCGCCGAGCCGATCAGGTTCTTCCTGATGCACAGGTTCACCATGGCCGGCACCGACGTCTTGAGCACGCTGGTCACCACCTCCGCCGGGACGACGGCCTCGCAGATGACCGACTTGCCGCGGCCGCGCGTCCTGACGGTTGGAGGGGAGGGTCAGTGAATCACACACAGCCTATCGACCAATACCGAAAACTCCGAAGTTACAGTGGAGTCGGCCCGAAACGGACTCAATGCACTCCGTTAGTACGTCGTAAAGCAACCGAACTACAGTAATCACTGCCCTGTTACTGTCATCAACTGACTTGTTCAAACTCACACACAAAACCACCTTCACCGGTGTCTGCCCTCCCCCTCCGGTGCCCTCCCGGGCCCAATCTCACCAAGTGCGGTAAACTCAATTTGGGGTAAAATACCAAACTACCCCACTCCGTAACTACAAAAATACTACCCCGAAATTAGTTAATATTAGTTAATACTTAATACAACTTGGCGAGGTTGGACACTTGACCCAATCTCACCAAGCTAGTTTAACTAATTTCGGGGTAGTATTTTTGTAGTTACGGAGTGGGGTAGTTTGGTATTTTACCCCAAATTGAGTTTACCGCACTTGGTGAGATTGGGCCCTGGTCACGAACCCCCCCCCCCCCCCCACCCCAGTGCCGTCCCTCGGCTCACCAGTTGATGGCTGACGGCTTTTTGTCCGTGCACACGTTGCTGCTGACGCTCGTGACAAAGATGCCGGGGAACGTCTCCTGAAGGTGTTCCAGAGCCTTCTCCGTACCCTGCCGGGACGCAAAGAGAGGGGCTTTGTAACCATAGGGACTAAAATTGGACGCCAGGCGGCTACAAACATTGAGCGATCAATGTGTGCATTGGATCAGGGAGCGCGACAAAGAGTGCCAATAAGACATTCGGTAGATTTAGAAGACGAGAAGAAACGAAATGTTGCAAACGTCCTTAAATAGTATCACTCAACAACATTTTTTTTTTTTACAAACTCTGTCCAATGCATTTCACTCAGAACCTAGCCCACCGGCACCTCCTAAATCACACCCAAGAGCACTGCTCTCAATGTGTGCTCACTCCCTCTCTCTCTATCTCTGCCTCCCTCCCTCCCTCTCTCTCACCTTGGAGACCATGTTCATGCCCATGGCGTCACCAGTCTTGGCCACGAAGCGCACAAACAGCTGCCGACCGAACATGTTCACCTCGACCTTGCTGAGCCGGGCGAACCGCGACGTCGAGTCGAAGGCCGCCTTCACAGCGTGGAAGCCGTCGGTCGTCTCCAGCCAGTACAGGATATCACTGCCGGGTCAAAGTGGCGAGGTGGTAAGCGACCTCACAGTGATCTCACTGTGGGTCAAAGTGGCGCGATGGTAAGCGATCTCACAGTGATCTCACTGTGGGTCAAGTGGCGCGATGGTAAGCGACCTTAAGGGATCTCACTGCCGGGTCAAGTGGCGCGATGGTAAGCGATCTCACAGTGATATCACTGTGGGGCAAAGTGGCGCGATGGTAAGCGACCTTAAGGGATCTCACTGCCGGGTCAAGTGGTGAGGTGGTTAGCGACCTTACAGTGATCTCACTGCCGGGGTAAAGTGGCAGGTGGTAACACACTGATCTCACATATATCGCAGCGATCTACGATCTCAACGTAACAGACGCCGCTGGTCACAACCGTTTTACTGGGGATCGAGGGCATATGAAGGGTGTGGAAGAGGTGATGTTCCAGCTTGGAATGTTACCAGAATGATACCTATGAACACTGTTCATTATACACTGTACAGTGCCTTAGTGAACAAATAATTGAAGACAGTCTTGAGCACCATCAAGCTGATAACGGTCGATTAGATTAACGGGCTTGTGTGTATCATAAGTGACGTTTATGAATAAACGTCTTAACATCTTGGTCTTAACAAGCGGATGAGCGAACCCCATAGCAGAGCAGCGCAAACATAGTTGAAAGCGCGTGAATAATGCAAAATTATTGCCCTCACTTTGTCCCAAAACATTTTTTTACGAGAACCGAATATAATTTTCTAGAAAGCGTGCCATAAACGTCTTGAAAATATGGCCAAGTTCCGGTTGTCCAAAACGTTTTTCATACGGACAGCCCCAAACCCAATTTTGCTGACTTTTACACGATACTTGATCGTCAACTATGATAAGGATGAACGCTCCCAGTTTCCACACACGTTTTCAAATAACATTCGCCGCTTGCATAACGTCAAAATACACGCCAGCGACTTCCCGACGCATCATCCTCTTCACGACCCACATTATGAAATTACTCCAAGGGCTCGAAACCTTGGCGAGGAAAACATCTTGGCTCTTTCGTGTTAGAGGCTGGCTATCGTCCTCACAGAGCCACCCACCCGCCCCGACAGTCCCCCCGCAGTCCCACGTCCGCGCGGCAGTCTGACCTGGCCTGTCTGGCGGACTGGCACTCGATGACGGGCGCCCGCGTCATCCCGTCACCCACGATGTAGCTGTTGACGCCACACTTTCTGACGGCCACACAGCCGCGGTTGGTGCTCGCCACCAGCGCTCCTGAGGATCAGGAACACAATTGAGCACAGTGTAGATAAGATAACCGTGGGGACAGGTCATGTCAAACCAACAAATAAAGAGATCAACAATCATCTCATGGCGACAACAGACACTACAGTAACACTTTGAATCAAATTAAACGAGCAGCACTTCCAATCTATACAGTTGCTTAAAGCTAAGTAAAACCACGGGTTCTGCTCGCTCCGGTTCTACCACCCCTCCCCTCACGTACCCTCGGTGGTGGCCAACGGCACGTAGTACTGGCGGCCGTCGAGCAGCAGCGGCCCCACCACGCCCAGCGGCAGCGGCATGTAGCCCACCACGTTCTCGCAGCAGGCGCCCATCACGCGCTCGTACTCGAAGCCCTGGTGCGGCAGTTCGTCCAGCGCGTCGGCCAGCCGTCCCGTCTCGGTCACGTGCTGCCGGCGCACGGCCACGGCCCGCTGCGCGTCGCCCAGGCGCGCTTCCAGCTGGTAGGCGCGCAGTTTGCGCGCGCGCAGCAGCACCAGCAGCTCGGCGTCTGAGAGCGCGTCCGGACCCTCGTCCTGACGGCGGTCAAGCAAGACAGGTGAGTGAGATATTACAGAGCATGTGTGTGTGGGGGGGGGGGGGGGGGGGAGGCTGGCCGGCAGCTGGACTTGCATTGCAATCATAGCAGAGGGAGAAGAATGGTGAAACTGTGCACAATTGTAGGTCGGGCTTTCACATCAAGATTCCAAATATTTTAACATAATTATAATCGCAGTACATGAACACCTAACAATCGTTCAAATATTTAGTTCTCCAAATCAACAGCCATCAGACTATCTAACCTTAAGCCACCCATCCCCTCAGCCGTCTGCTCCCCACCCCTCCCCCTTCCCACCCCACTCACCTCAAGTATCTGGACGCACTCGTCCAGAGTCCGGGGCGGCGCCGGCTCGGCTGGCTCCTCTCCCTCCGATTCCCGCTCTCCGCCGGCCGCCGCCGCGGTACCCTCCTCCGCAGCGGACTCCGCAGCGGACTCGGCGGCGGATTCGGCGCCGGTGAACGCGGGGGTCTGGCAGCTGGCGTCAGAGGAGGCGGCCGGCGGCGGCAGCTCGTCCACCTTGACCTCCCCGTCAGAGTCCTCGGTGATGAGGACAGAGGTGCAGCGTCGGCGCAGCTGCGGACGCAGCGCGCGAACTGTGGCACAGGAGGGGAGGTTACTGCCGACTGCAGGAGGGAAGGTGATACATGAGCGGGTAAGACATTGCCAGACTGGATGGACAGCCGTACGTGGCAAGGTCCGATGGACAGTGAAAGAACACACACGACAGGCGATCGACCGATCAACAGACCTCTCAGCATTTGGCGGCAGCAGTTCACGATGCACGGAGGATTACGGCAGGACAAGAAACATTGACGGATGCAGTCGCACACACCTCAGGATATAGAACCGCTTGAGGCTATACACTCGGGTCAACCCACGGTGTAAACACATTACGACATGGCTTCGGTACAGCGACACCGTCAGCTCATTGTTTGCCTCACGGGTCGCTATTTCTGATCGGCAAAACGACAGTCACGCTAGCTGGCACTGGCAAACACATTCAAGCGCAGCTGCAACTGCTACTGACGTTGTACTTCATATAGTCGACTCAGACAAACCCTCAAACGGCGCAGTTTCGTCCTGCTAAACACAGCCAAACGAAAACCCCACTAGCTGCACAGACCCCAGCCGCGGCCCACACATACACCCGTAACACAGCCCCCAGCCGGCGGCCCGCGGTCGGCACACAGCCCGCACCTCAAACCCCAGACTGGGAGCTGTGGGGCCATGCAAAGGCAAAAACTACTATGTGAGGTCAGTCTGACCTCACATAGTAGGTTTGCCCTTTGCACGGCAGCGTGTCCCGCGTCCCGGCACTCACGCATGGCCTGGTCCTCTGCCTGGACCTTGAGCTGGATCTGCTCGGCGTCCGGCGCCTCGAACAGCACGTATTTGACCACCAGCGCCACCACGATAATGAGCACCACCAGGTGCTCGGCGCTGACACTCATCCACCTGGTCGGGTCACAGGAGTTCACACGGGTCAGTGCCGGTTGGTGGTAAGACCAAATGATAAATGCTTACATGGAAACAAGCAGCAAATACGAACTCAACTTTCATCCTTCTTTAAACATCAAAACATCTAATCTCCGTCAAACGCAACACGCGAGGAAGCTACTATTCACAACCAGGTCCTCACAAATGCAGAGTTATGCAATAAACTTATGGTTGACGGCTACAGACTGAGTGCATTTCCAAATCAGCTTTGGACGAATGCAGAGATCTGAGAGACAGGGTGAGCACCATTCAAAGGATCGCTGTTAGAGCTACCAGCCGCGGAGGATGGCGAGTTACTGACCTGAGCAGCACGCTGTACGGACTAGGGATGGGCGCGTCACAGCTACCGGGACCGGCGGCGGCGCCGAACACAGAGTCCACCGCGTCAGTGGACACGCTCGGCCACCGGCTGTGGACAGAGAGTGGACAGAACGGTCAGTATCAGTGGACACACTCGGCCACCGGCTGTGGACAGGGTGGACACGGGTGGTCAGTAACTGTGGACAGTTTACAAGAGCGGTCAGTGGCTGTGGATAGGTGGACAAACGGCGGTTGGCGGCTGTGGACAGGTGGACAAACGACGGCCAGCGCTGTGGACAGGTGGACAAACGGCAGTTAGCGGCTGTGGCTTGACGGACCTAGTGTCTCGCGTCCAACGCGGGACGAGCCATAGCACAGGCTGCACAGAACACTGAACCGTGTTAGAAGGTGGGCACGGAAACATGATCGCATATTTCAGGTGGAGTGGAGCATCTAACTATTTGGCTTGTGGAAAATTAGCGATACAACCATGGCAGATACAAGTGCAGTAAAAGACATCATAATTACGAGCAAATTAAGAGGAGCGTTAACAAAACAGAGCCCAGCTGTATTTAAAGGATGGGAAGCACGCATGGCACACCCGAGAGCAAGAACACTTTCACTTCTTCGGAAACAGACAGACACATCAAATCGGCCGAGGCTGAATCGCTGACGAGATTAGTGAAATTTTACCTAATAGCAGCCACTGGGCGCTGACTCAGTCCACACTGGGGTAACTGCTGCACTTCTGACAAATTACCCCAAATCCACTCAGTTTCCATCAGATATAACCGCCGGCACAGAGCTGAGGTGGGTCACTGTTCCGGGAGAGGGCATCACCATCCCTTGCTGGTACATGCAGACGCGCGGCACTGCTCACCGCACAGCACACAGCCCCCGGCGGTTACTGAATAACACCAGACTGTTATCGGACCGGAGCGGCCGCAGGGTCACCGCCCAGGTCCCCACCAGGCGGCAGCACCGTCGGCCCGCCCCCGGACATCGACCATCAGATACCAGTCGAACCCTTCACAGCCCGAGCGACCCAAACGGGACGGCCGCTGGCGTAACTCTGTACGGGAATAGTAACACCGCGCCTGCAGCACGCCGGTGACTGCACCGCCGGGCGGCTCTGAGGTCACTGACGTCAGCTCCGGGTCACCAGGGGTCAGCACTGGGTCACCGGGGTCACCCGTAGAGTCACCCACCTGACAAAGTGGACGAACGTCAGGCCGATGGACATGATGATCTTGACGCGCTGGATGACGATGTTGGGCTTTTGTTCGTCCTCCTGCAGCAGGTTGGTCAGCGACTTGAGCTGCCACGGCTGCGTCTCCGAGCCGACGTCGCTGGACATCTGCGCAGACGCAACGAGCCGGGGTCAGCGGTGGGTGAAAACAAACCCAGTCAGTTTGGTGGAGCGCCGGCAGGGTAACGGGGGTCGGCGGACCATCAGATACAGGAATGAAATGTGGAATCAACAATCAACATGCGAATATCGGCAGAGTGCGCGGCTTCTGATTGGGCATGTACAAATCAGTGACGATTTACATACGAACTAGCAGGAGACCTGATCGAGGCTCGATCGGTAGATACACGAAAATGACAAGCGAGCAACACCATACTAAGGTAACGATTCATAACGGTAAGCGGCCTCCCGACCCCAGCGTCGCCAAATAGCCCCTCCGATCCCGATATAGTGGATCAGCCATCCGATAGCGCCCCCATGACAGGGACCATGTGCCGGCATACATTCAATTCAACGGTCTGACGTCAGCAAGCGGCTATTTAAGGGAACCTAAGCCAGTAATCCAACAACCATGTAACCTATTGGGGGTGACTGAGTAAGCTGACCGCTATGAATAACATCTCAGATCACTGATATCGCATGCGTCAAATCAACTGCTAAACACGCATTTCAGAAAATACTACTAATCCCATGGCCTACCGTTCGTATCTAACAGACTCAGGATGGTCAGCGTTTATGCCTGGTGACCACTCCATTGGATCTGGAGAGGATGCCTAAAGGTCCGCTGGAACCGCGCTAGAACAAACGGTAGACGATGCGTACCTCGAGGACGAGCGAGAGGCAGGCCGGGTAGAAGGTCATGAACATGAGGTAGCTGATGACGGCAGACATACAGGCGTAGCAGCAGAGCACCTCCAGACGGTACACGCCTGCGGGTCAGAGAGCAGTGGACACCACAGTCAGACGAGGCGGTCGGACTGGCAAATATGGTCCAGTTAGGACCAATCGGCCTACTGACCCCACCAGACCGATCGCGACGGTTATTAATATCACACCAGGCGGCTTTCTAATGGCGACTATTAGTATATGACGTAATAAGTGTATAGGCTGAGTACAGCATTACGAGCATGTCGACTCAGAAGCACAGTTCAGCGCCAAAAAGTCAACGCTCGTCAACGCTCGAACTACGCCACTTTCATGCCGGCAGCGAGGGTAAACTTCGCTGACATTTGCATCCATGATATGGAAAAACTGCACATTTCATCATATCAATCGCCACACAAAAAGAATCATTCTCTAACCAGGCGACTTTTGGCGCCTGATCACAGCCGATATCGTTCGCAGCATGTCATCAACATGTTACGTAACGTCTAAAACTGTCACTGAAGGAGCTGCGTCTGCCAGCATCGCGCCGCCGCCGCCGTAACGCCGCCGTCCCTCCCACCCCACGCGCGTCACACTACTCGCTGGTGACGTCATCATGTCTCTGACGTCACCGGCACTACCGGGACGCCGGGTCCAACCGGAGGCCGTGTCCGATGGCGCCAAACAGAAATCCGCTACGGTAATACCGCTCCACGGCGTATACCGATAACCACTATCCAGTGCGAAAAGAGCGTGATACCCGGCTTCTGCGGCTAGCCCCGGAGATACACATTACACTGACTGCGGTTTACGTCATCGGGCTCAGGACAGAGCGAGGAGAGGAGAGAGGAGGGGAGGAGACTACATCGGTACCTCTGTGGTAGGACTGGTTGTCACCGGGCAGACGGCGGCGGAAGTGGAGCGGTCACAGCGAGCTGCATTAGTTCGCTCCTAAAGCCGCGACCCGTCTGAGAAGGGCAGTGGTTCCCGGCCGAGATGGGGATCGAGTAACAGGGGTTATGTAAGGGGCGGAGACCGGAGCTGAGTGCAATCTACCGACGGCAGTCCAATCACATGTGAACGAGCGTAAATGAACAGATCAATATCCTCATCTGGCACAATGATTAACAATCACCGCCTAACTACCAAGCGATCCCGCGCGGCTATCCTGCACTGCCCCATCTCGGTCCCGTCTCCAAGCGGCCCAGTCCGTATCAGCGTCACAATTACCGCAACTACTGCACCAACCGCCCCACACGACCCCACTGCCCGCCCCTCCCACTCTGACCGACCTGAGAGGGTGCCGACACTGATGAGCAGCACCTCGACCAGCACGTCGAGCGTCATCTGAGGCCCCAGCACCTGCATCCCGCGCGCAATGTTGACCTCGACCTCGTCCAGGCGTCGCGAGGCGAGCGCGTACTGCGCCAGGCGCGTCACCTTGGAGAGGTCGATCAGCAGCAGGAAAAAGAACAGCGCGTCCCTGCGGCGGAGAGACGAGGGAGGAATGTTAAAGGTGATATGATATAAACAGGTCTACGGCATTTGCAATGCTTAAATTCTGTAGTAACGAGAAAACTAAGAAAAGTAGCGAAAAACAAACTTGCTAAAAACAAACAACCATACTTGTTTGTGCAGTAAATAAGCGACCATCCCCCCCCCCAAATCAGTACTTGACTGCCTGTCAAACTCACGCTGTCAGCTGTGCCATGGCTGCGCAGCGTTTTCCACAAGCGCCGAGCGCATACTCACTTGAGGTCTGTCATGTCACTGTGCATGAAGTTGATGATGCTCGATGTGAACACGGCAGTGGAGATGACCGTGAAAAGTCCCGCCAGGCCTGTGACGGTGACCGATATTGTCATATTTCAGTTCGTCCAGCGTCACTGGTGACTGCTTTGGGACCAGCAAACCGCAGTGAAGCACTAACGTTTGAACAATAAACCGCAGGACAGCAACTTGACACGGTGATGAGGCGATGTTGGGAAGTACCGGGACTTGACCAGGATAAGAAAACATGGGATGTCTCATTCGGCTACGACAAACAGCGAATGGGAAAGACCCTTCAGCGAGTCACAACTGGTAAAATAACACCCAACATTGACTACTGCATAAGTCAACATGATCTTGTACTCCTCAAGTCCCAGCAATATTTTCACATCATAATAAAAGAAGCCGTTCACTTCCCTCCCACAGAATACTCTCTCCATCCCCCTCCCTCTAACAGTTGGGTACTAGAAGATATGAGCCCCGTTCGGCGTGTCTCACTCACCGAGGATGTACTTGGAGCCGAGCGCGCGCAGCTTCCGGAACTGGTGGTAAGTGTAGAGCAGGGCGATACAGCGTACAGCCGTCATCACGACGGCGTCAGCACCGAAATACTCCTGCACAGAGGACCCAGGGTGTCAGCGCATGCACACGAACTGTGCGCATATGGTGAGGTAAGAAACAGTACGACGTTAGCTGGTGGTGACACGAGTGCGAGATTACTCAGTATAAGGAAACAAATAACACCGAGTACACCAGAGCTGTTAGTGCCGGAGGCTCATCCCTCACCTGGGGTATTTTGCAGGGTGCCCGGTCGGGCCAGTGCAGAGCCGCGCGCCGGTCGTTGACGGTCAGCATGCACACGGTGAAGGTGATGATGCTGACAATCACCTCCCACTGGTGGGAGGCGCACATCTGACCGTGACGACGGAAATACGACGACAGCGCCATGGCTGATCACACCTGGGCGCCTGACGGACAGAAGAGGGGTGGTCAAAGCTTACATACAATTAACTGGGGCAAGTCAGAGGAGTTACAGTCCAAAACATGGAACAAAGTGAAGCTTTTGCTCTGTATGCGCCCAAATGAACCTCAGTTAGCACTGTGTGCCCTGTTTCAAATTTCATGCTTGATACAACTCATCCATATCTACTGTGAATGACAAAATAACTAAAATATAAATAGGGTATTAATGGCTCAGATTTTACAGGCATCAAATTATGTAAAGCATGCCGGATACCTTGGCTACACTTATGAGTGGAAGTTAAAATTAAACAATTAATCTATAAAATTACACTCTCTTTGACTTGAGGTGAAACTGCATGTTACATCATATGCTGGATCAATTCGAGTGTTATTTATTACATTCAAGCATACAATTATACTATTTGAAACATCTGATAAAGCATGGGGTCAAACTGAATGTCATATATTTTGCAGTAAACCTATGTAAGCAACATCTTCAATAACTATGCCTCATCTAAGGCATGACAGTAAAAAAAAAAAAAAAATCATCATTGAAACATGTGTGAATGAGCTTTTCAGCAAAACAATTGCATTAACTCTAGACCAGAAAGAACTGTGGTACAAATGGAGTGCAGTCCTACCAATTTTTGTCTGAGATAAATTTCACTAAGCTTATTTTGGTTTTGGGCTATATAGATCAAAAGTGGCTATGGAAATTTAGCAAGTGAGAGCCAAGCTATGATTGATGTAGCTAAAGCCCAAGGACAAGAAATTCAGCAGTTCAGTCAGAATTTATATCGAAGATGTAAAGTTGATGCTTATGAATCAATTATATATCACGGCAGCAATTTTTGGATGGTTTAATTTACAATTTATTGATTACATAACCATCAGAAATAATTATAGTCATAAAGTAGGTATCACATTTCCGTTTTTGCAAGCAAGGAGAGGAACTACATTCAGAGATGTAGGTTGTAGGTTTGTAGGTTGAAGGTGGTACAGGTAGGCTGTCAGTTTCAGGTTGTAGGCTATATGTTGCAGACATGGGCGGCGCCACCGGGGGGGACGGGGGGGACAGGTCCCCCGCTATCGAAAGTTAGGGGGGTACAGTACCCCCCTATCGGCGAGGCCCGTTCAATAGTTGATAATAATGCATTGTAGAGTTATCCGTCGCATTTAATGCATCGTTGGTTAATCAAGGCAGGTTCTGAATAAAGATTGCTGTTGGGATGTATCGCAGGGGGTCCTGGCCATCTGCAAAAGGTGTGGAGCTGTGATGCCTGTAGTTAGAAGGTGATCGGCAGGGCCTCGGGGATCGTGCCCCCCCCCTTTTTGGGGCGCCAGGCAGGGTAATTACTATTGGTGCCAATCGGAATTTCTTTTCTTGGAATTCCAATTTTTGTCCAATTCCAATTTGGAATTTGGACGGAATTCTTAACATTTTTTGGAAATTAATCGGAACACAAGGCCTTTAAAATTTAAAATTTTAAAACGGAGGCCTTTAAAACGCTTTTAAACACTTTTAAAATTTACGCAAAAAATGCAAAAATCGTTAAAAATTGGAATAGCCCCCGCTTTGGACAAAATTGGAAATTTACTTGGCAATTTCTTGGAATTGGATCGGAATTGGAATTGAAATTTCATGAAATTGGCACCACTAGTAATTACCTCCCCACCCCACTGCCAGACCCCATTGCCGACAAAACCAAGTTTACTGAAATTCCATAGATTTCCGTTACTATATGGATATTTTCCATTCCTAATTAGTCAAATTCAAGCATGGCAGTTCTACCACAGGAACCATTTGAAATCTATGCCATTTAACCCCAGCAAATCTATGCCATTTAACCCTACGTGATACGTGAAAGGTTCTACATGAAAATTGAGATACACCAGCTTATCAAATTGAAATTGTGCTCACTGTGGTGCGCTCGGTTTTACCTTGACTAGTCTTTGCATTCTGGAGTGAAACAGACCAGTCAAGAAACCTGTTCCATAAGGAGAGCCACTAATGCTAAAGAGATGAGGGATGAGGTTTCCAGAGACCTTCATTACCTCCCAAAGGGGGTGCCCCGCCATTTGCCAATCCCTGCTGTAGTTGTTACGATTGGAGGGTGAATATGAGAACGATGCAGGTCGTGCCAGCTCGATCATGACGAACACAATGGTGCCGACATCACAGCTCTACTGCCATTTTCGACGAAGTTAATCAACAAGGACTGGAATCCTACCCTGGGGCATGTCACCTGCAGAGGTCGCCGGACCTGAGACCCTTTCACTCAATTTTTTCCACGGTGCATGCGCTCGTTTTTCCCGTGAAGCTCTTGGTAAGTAAAATCCATCAGAAAGTGTGATTAAATAACGGCTGGTGACCTTCCATGACCTAGCATGACCTTTTGAGTGACCACCGATGACATGACCACTGACGGCTAGCCATTACCTGCACCCTGCCCGTTGCATATGGATCAGGTGGTGATGTCATGATTCTGAAATTATGTTGCAGTTTTTGCGCACTTGTCAGAGCAGAAGACATTCCCACTTTTCCTCCATGACTACATATATGATGGTGAAGCCCTGAAGCTGACCAGACGTAAGATCGAAAATTTGAAAGTACGAAACGTAAGAATAGTTGGCACTGCTACTCATACCTAAGCAATAGGTACGCAGCTTGTAGGAAACCAGCTTTGAGTTGGCAAGA
The DNA here is from genome assembly GCF_019059575.1 of Amphibalanus amphitrite. Taxonomy (NCBI): domain Eukaryota; kingdom Metazoa; phylum Arthropoda; class Thecostraca; order Balanomorpha; family Balanidae; genus Amphibalanus; species Amphibalanus amphitrite. The sequence continues at coordinate 108,035 of NW_024882085.1, forward strand.
CTGCAAATTTTGATTTAGAGGCAAGGATGCTTGAAAAGGTGATCGATCTTAGGTGTCCTAGGATAAGTTTGGAAACGGGATGCACCATTCGATGTGTTTTGGGCTTTGCGAAGTTTCGTGGCGTTACGTGCCTCGTTTTTTTTTGCATACACGATCAGTATTCAGTATCTACTTTTAGGATTTTCGGTCAGGGAAGCCCCCGTCCCCGTCCCCCCCTATCGAAAACCCGTGGCGCCGCTCCTGGTTGCAGATTGTATGTTTCAGTTTGTTTGGGTTAGGTTAGGTTAGGTTAGGTTAGGGTTAGTGTTGGTTTCATTAGAAAGAAGCATCTTAGTTGGGGTATAGTGCCCCTGCTTGGTTGCAACAACAAGTAAGACGCCTGTTTTATAACTGTCTGAATAACTTTAAACAAATACCTAATGCATCATGATGAAAGAATGGCCAATAATGGTTAACCTTCTTATCAGGCCGAGTCGAGGTACCTAATATGTATCATTTATCAACTTAAAATATTAAATAAATTATGGTCAGATTTAAGACCAGCTTAACAAAATTTTGCAATGAAATACTACAATAAGGGTCAACTTTAAATTTCATGTCCCTTGCAACCAACCTGAACCATCAATGACAGTTTACAGTTACAAGTGCAATAACTGATGCAAAACAAAGACAAATACATGAAAATAATAGCTTGATATTCTGGTCTCTGACTCAAACATGAAACTTCAATATATTTTAAATGAGAGCTCAGCGCACTGCATACCTTTGAAGTTGGATCTTTGCGCTTTGGTTTGGCCAGGGCCTGGGGCTGGGCACTGGCTCAGTATAGCTAGTCAGGTGATTTCACAGCTAAGGTTAGATTAAAGCACCTTATGCTTTTCTTTGGTCCATATGAATATTATTTATCTTCGCCCAGCTTGATCTCCAGGTGAAGAGAAAATAATAATCACTAATAAATGGTTACATTCGACGGATTATGATGCAATCCCAGGTATGTCTCTAGCACGTAGTTTATGCCTCTTTTTACTGCTACCATATCACTTCATATGGTAGCAGAACCACAACAAAGCAAAAAATATTTCGTGTCTCCGAATATGAGTAAAGAAAATGTAATCGGGGCACAATTTCTGATTTCATTCCTACATCAAATTCAAGGACTTTTCCAGATTCACTGAAAATAAAACCATAACGTTATTTATCTAGTTCGTCCGGTACCTACCTATTTATCGCCTTGGTTCGTCTCGTCCCGACTCGCGATCTCGGGACTCGGTCGAGCGTTGCCCGTCTATTCCTCAGGAGAAACCGCCTTCGAGTTGGACCAGGGCTGTTAGGGTACCCTACTACCGATATACCGTAGCTATACCGTATCAATGTACATGGCCTTGGATATAACTACGGAGACTCTTCACAGGGCCCTGGGTCATGGTGTGAAGTTGGTGAGGACAGTGAGTCGGCGAATGAGACGGACACTCGGTCTCGCTATGTCTATAAGACAGTTTTAAACGTGGATTTCTCGTTAAAAAACGGAATTTTCTCATTGGAAAGAGGGCGCCCAAGGCATGTAACACAGGATCACCGTTTTAGTACACCGATTAGAGTTATAATGCTCAACCGGCTGCCCAAACAGGCTAAGTTTATAGGCGGCTATCGGGCAGCACCTCGACACAAGTCAGAGGACAGAGACTAGAGAGTAGAGACAGTCGATTCTAATGCCCAAATTTCGAGGCGCTTCACCCCTTTCAAAATAAATCCGACAACAAATCACTGAGCTCTTCCATTTGCGCTCCTACATAAAAACATTAAAATGCAGTCCCAGTCACGTATAGTCACACCATTCACGCTTCACAGACCCACACAACAGTCGGCAGTCCGACTCGCACACACAGACACACACACACATACGGTGACGGTCGCACAGCTCGGCTACAGCCTACAAGGTCACTGGGACAGGCACGCGCAGCTTACACACCTGGCGTGCGCCGGCCGCCGCGCCGGCCGGGCCAGTTCACTTTCCATTCGGCCGCGTCTGGAGCCGCCGGCGGTGGGTGCTATCGGTGTTATTTAGCCGGCCGTCCTCCCCTGGCGCCCAGCCGCCGTCCCGGATGTGCACGAGAGTTTCTCCCCAACGGAGGAGCCCGACCAGAGACACGTGACCAGCGCGTGCGCCTGCTGACAGCCGGGTCAAGGCTAAGTGTCCCATGGCGTCATGGCCCGCAACGCTCTGCTGCAGGCTTCGGACGCCTAAGCGGTTTAAATAAGGACCTTGGGTCTGCGTGGCCCGGCCCGCGACTGCACGAGTAGGTAGGTATTAGGTATATGCGGCTCTACTCACGCTGTAACGAGGTATTTCATCGTGCAAACGGATCTTACGTTCTCTTCTGGCACGCTGTTTGTCAGAATTCGCGTGCATTTTCTCCCGGTCACATACCTGTTACCATACGCTGTACAGTACGCTGTTTTCGCTCGCTGCATTTAAGCCACGCTAGAAGTGTTCAACTTTAACATTCTCAGCAAAAGATGGCTTTCTTTACGATCGTTTTCCATATACCTAATGAACCTTTTGTAGCGATCTTTTTTTTTCTGCGATACCTAGGCTGTGCAGCACCGCTTTTCCATACGCGAAAACGTCTCCATTGCCACGAAGATGTTCTCAAAAATGTCGGAATGGTAGGGAAATGCTTTACCTAAAATTAGGTACATGTAGGTAACCTATTGAGAATGAAAACATTCAATATAGATGGATTTATCATGCGAGTCATTTAATTGTCATTATTCGAACTTTATACGTTGCTTGGCGATAAAATCAAACCGCAAGGCGCAAGATGAACACAGATTCAATTCAATCCCCAAGTAAAAAAGATGAATGTATTGCGTAAGCCCAGGTCGATTTGTCCATATGCCATTGACGTCTTTCGTGTCCATTTTATAACGACCGTCTCGAGCTGTCCCGATGTGGCGAAGTGTTCATTGCTATTTGCTGCATGTGTGTAATGCAAGTGCCCACAATTACGAGGAATAACGATGGCCATTCTTAAAAGACTGGTGAGACACGAATAATTATGGTATCTATCTTGTTTGATATCTAACGATGGAACTGGATACTGAATCGTCATTGTCGACCGGCGACATACGTCATGTGAGTCATTCAATACTGTTTGTCGGAATATCGGCTCCTTTTACAGATGTAGAATTATTAAATGAAGACGACTACTTCTTCAGCAGGTCATACCGAATGGTGATTCTCCTTGAAGCGTTTACGATGGGTTAAAAGTCGGTCCCATGTATCCCCATGCATCAAATGTAGGTAAATTGCGGTACCGCTCCGTCTCGGCTCTAAACTACGGGACCCGGTTGATGCTTACAGTTCTGAGCTCAGGGCTCCGGAAAACTGGAACCTACAGCCCATGGCCTCTGTACCAAATAGGGTTCCAATCGCACGTCCCGGGCAGATCAGCCCGTCGATCTCCGGCGCGGTGAAATAGTCGGGTTTGACCGGCCAGATCACCGCAGCCGGCGCAGAAACCGGCACCTCGTACCCACTCCACGCTCCGGCCTTGGCTGCGGGGGCCCAGACAGGGGCGCCGCCGTTACGCCCGGTTATACGAGCGGACCCAATGAATGAAGCCAAGCGGCTGGTGGCCGTCAGATCAAGAGGCGTTCCGGCTTCACACAGAAGGCCTTGATCTAATTCGGCTGATTTTCTGAATTAGAAACGCTGTTGTTCCAAGGCAATGTTCGGGGTATTGCACAGAATCATGAAAACTTCGAGTCTCGAGGCCTACAATCTATGTTACGTCAATAACATTTTAACGATTGTTCTTGCCGGGTATCGTAAAAGGGGCCAGTTACTTTAAATGACTGTATTCGAAATTCGTAAAACTATTAGCCAAGTGTCGATACAAATTCACCTCGTTTCACATCATCCATCATTCACCCAGACTGTTCTACATTTTTCATAATTTTCCATCATTGTTGGATTTCATGTGAAATCTGCACGGATCCTCCTCATAAGGATAATTGATTGGCACTTTCAGAAATAACACCCTCCCCCCGCCAACGGAGCGGAGCAGGCGCACACGAGCTCATGACCCGGGCGCCTCCTCCAGCAGGCAGAGCCGCCGGGCGGGGCGGTGCACTTCTCCTCCACGGACCAGTACGCGCGCAGACCGGACGCGGCCATCAGGCCCAGGAACTGTCTCGGTCACGCGTCCCAGGGGCCACTGGCCGCGCGGGCTGCCGTTCTCCACGATGAGGACGAGATCCCCCACTGCCAGGCTGCGACTTTCCGATCTCCACTTCGGTCGGCATGCCAGACCTGGTACATACTCTCGAAGCCATCTCCGCCAGAACTGGTCTGTTAGCGCCTGGCTCTGCCGCCAAACTCGTTTGGAGCAGCTCTCTTCGTCTCGGAACAATCCCGGAGGCAGACGCCTGACCGGACGCCCCAACAGCAGATGATTGGGCGTCAGTGCCTCCAAACTGTTCGGGTCTGTCGACACGTGCGTGAGTGGACGGCTGTTGACGACTGCTTCCACTTCAGTCAGAACAGTGTGCAGTACTTCCTCGGAGACAAGCAGCCGCCCGAGGACAGCTCTCAGCGCGCGTTTGACAGTCCCCACCATCCGTTCCCAGGCGCCGCCCATATCACAGGCAGCCGGTGGGTTAAAATGCCACCGGATGTCGCGTTGAGTGAGCTCATCGCTGATAGTCTGCTGGTTCCATTGTCGCAGCAGCTGGCGTAGCTCTTTCTCTCCAGCCCGCAGACACGATCCGTTGTCACAGAAGACGTCTGATGGCGGTCCACGTCGTGCGATATACCTGCGGAAGGCCATCAGGAAGCTGTCGGTACTCAGGGAGGATGTCAGCTCCAGATGGACCCCGCGCGTGGAGAGGCACGTGACCAGCATACACCACTTCTTCTCGATTCGTCCTCCATGCACCTTGATCTTTAGAGGACCGAAGAAGTCGAGCCCAATTGAACTGAAGGCGTACTTCGTGTCGAAACGTGCGGTCGGCAAGTCGGCCATGCGGGGCTGACACGGCTTAGCTCGGCGTCGTCGGCAAAGAGGGCAGTCAGCCACTACCTTCTTGACTTCTTGCCGGGCGCGCGGCACCCAGTAGGCCTGACGGAGCTCATTTAGGACATGTTCGGTTCCCGCGTGCATCAGTCGTCGATGAACTGCGTCGATGATGAGCCTCGAGATGCAGCTACTTCTCGGGAGGATCACAGGGTGGCGGGTCTCTTCTGGCACAGGAGCATTAGATAGCCGTCCGCCGACTCGTAACAGCCCCTCTGAGTCTAGCATTGGAGTCAGCTGCAGAAGACTGCTTGACGAAGGGAGCTCCTTACCTTCGTTCAGTGCCTCAATCTCTTGGGCGAATGCCTGCCGTTGGGCACTTCGCACCGCCATGTTTTCAGCTTCATGTAGCTCCTCGGCAGATAGTGGCTCCCGCTCGAGGGCGTTTGGCTGTGCGACCTGAGACTTCAGCACTCTCAACATGTTCCTCGTGAATCGCAGAATCCAGGCGACAGTTCTTTGGTAGCGGACCCATTTAGAGAACCGTTGTGGGTCAGGCAGGGTAAGGGTGGCCAGCCGGGTGCTGTGTTGTGTGACCATCACGGTCTTAAGCTCTGGATCCTCATCTTTCAGTGACAGCTGCTGGTCTGGTGGCCAGGCATCTTCTGACTGCCACAAGAAGTCGGGTCCCCTTATCCATCGGCTGTCTCTCTTCAGGTCGGAGGCTTTCGATCCCCGCGAGCAGTCGTCTGCTGGGTTGAGCTCGGTCGGCACATGACGCCACTGTCTGGGCTCAGACACGTCACGGATCTCGGCCACACGATTAGCAACGAACGCGTGGAAGCGCCTGCTGTTGTTTTCGATGTAGCTGAGGACGACTTTGCTGTCGCTCCAAAAGACCGTGTCACTTTGATTCAAGTTCAGCTCCTGAGCTACTTGGGCCGCCAAGCGCACAGCCAGCACCGCCGCCTGCATCTCTAGACGGACGATCGTCAACCTTTTTAGCGGCGCCACCCTACATCGGCTCATAATCAAGGAGCAGTGGATAGCACCGTCTGCATATTCGTGCCTGAGGTAAGCGACTGCCCCAAAGGCTCGCTCAGAGGCGTCACAGAAGACGTGTAACGTCTTCGTGACTGTTTTCTTGGTGTGGTGCTGATACGCATAGCATCTTGGGACTCGAATCTTCTCTATTGACTGCAACTCTGAGATCCAAGCTGCAACTTCGCTGCACTCCTCGTCAGAGAGAGGGCTGTCCCAGGTGTGTTCAGTCGACCAGAGTGTCTGCAGTATCATCTTCCCCATGACCAGGAAAGGGCTCGCCAGCCCCAGTGGGTCAAAAATACCAGCGATAACCCGTAGGATCTCGCGCCTTGTAGTTGGCGTTGTCGGCCCGACTTTCGTGACTGACGGAGCACTGGGACTCAGCTCATCTAGCTCTGCATCCCACTGCACACCCAGGACCTTCTGTGTCGGGAGTGACGCGCTTAGATCTACGGCACCAACTGCTCTGTCTTCAATCGAAATTCTCGCAAGCACCTCCCTGGAGTTGCTGTTCCATTTGCAGAGTCTGAAGCCTCCCCTGGAGAGCAGCGCCGTCACCTCTGCCGCCGTCTCTTGTGCTGTATCGTTGTCTGGTTCAGAGGTGGCCAAATCGTCCATATAGAAGTCTCTTTCGACAATTTCACGTGATCTGCGTCCAGCTACAGTGTCATCACTCTTCTCCTGGGCTGTTCGGCGTAGTACATAGCTGGCTGATGCTGGAGAGCTCCGAGCGCCGAATATTACCCTGTCCATTTGGTATATATCTGGCGGACGGGTGCTATCCAGATCGCGCCAGAGATAGCGGAGTGAGGCCTGGTCCTCAGCTCTCACAGCCACCTGCATGAACATCTTCTCTATGTCGGCGCAGAGACCAACGGGCCCTAGACGGAAACGTAGCAGCACCCCTGGGAGTGATCTTAGGAGGTCCGGTCCAGACAGCAGATGACCGTTAAGAGAGCTACCTCCATAGCTGCTCGCTGCGTCAAAGACCACGCGGAATTTGCCTGGCTTGCTGGCGACTGCGTGATGAGGCAAATACCAGGTGCGGTCATGTTGTACCAGCAGTTCCTCATCATCAAGCTGCCGCGCATACCCTTTCTTCACATTTTCCTCCATACTCTGTTGGTACGCTGTCGCCTTCTCAGGAGCTCGGCGCAGAGCCCTCTCTGTGTTTTCCAGCCGGCGCATGGCCATGGGGTAGTTGTCAGGCAGCTTGATATTCTCATCACACCACAGCAGCCCGGTCTCGTAGCGATCGCCGCGCCACGTGGTAGTCCGTGCCATGATGTCTTCAGCTCGCCGGTCTTCCTGAGATGTCGGCTCTTTCATGTTGTACGCAGTACCAAATGCCTCCGTTGACCACCAGTCCTTCAGCATAGTCACCAGCTCGTCATCAGCTGAGCGGTGCTTGGAAATGTGCATCACCTCTCGCTGGCCATGGGTCACCAGCTGAGCCACATTTCCGGTCAGACACCAGCCAAAGTGGGTTCGTACTGCCACTGGTTGTCCTGGCTTGCCGACTCTGACCTCCTGCTGCAGCATGGCCTCCAGAACATTGGCCCCCAGCAGCAGTTCAACGGCCTTTCCATTGTTGTCTGGAATCACTATGTCATCCAGATGCTTCCAGGCCTTCCTTTGCTTCCAGTCCACGCTTTGAGGACGCACATTCAGTCGGGCGACGGAGAACACCTCTGGTACTGTGACCGTCTTGGCGTTACTTCCTGGGGACAAGGAGGACACTTGCAGACTCGTTCTGAGCGCGAGTCTGTTGTCTCCGCTTCCTTCAACATTGGCCAGTTGTAGCTCCCTCCTGTCTCCGTCAATCCCCAGGTCCTTTAGCACGTGCTCCTCGCACAGACTCGTATCGGCACCGGAGTCCAACAGTGCGAGGGTATCCTTGTAGCGTCCTTCAGTTCCATGAATCCGGATTGGAACGATTTGTAGCAAGGTGCGCTGACTTGTATGCGTCTCCGTCTGCGTCATTGCCATTACGTCACGGGCGTCTGTCGTCGCCGTCGGTCTTGTTTGTGCGGGATGAGGAGATTGCGCCGACGGTATATGGAGAAGGCGATGGTGTCTCCCCTTGCAGCCCCGCTCTCCACAGACTGCCCTGCTCGAACATTTGCTGAGCCAGTGGCCAGTACTGAGACATCGGAAACAGCGACGGCCACTGCGCACGATGTGACCGCGCTCCTCCGGTGTTTTCTCCAGAAAAGATGGGCATTCGGCGAGTGCGTGGGCGCCACCTTGGCACACAACACATTCAGCACTGACAGCCGCTCCTGAAGCAGTCGCCAAAGTTGTGCGCTGAGCTGAACTTGTGTTCCCTCTTGTGTCGCCCCGGCGCCTGTTAAGCGGTGCCGGTGTATGCGCTGGTCTGGCGACACTGTCCTGTACCTTTGAGCAGAGCGCAGGCTGAACGCGGCGACCCGCCAGCACTACTTTCCCAAGCCAAGAATCAATATCCTCCAGAGTGGGTACGTGTGGCATCATTTCTACTTCTAGCTGGCCCCACTGCCAGGCCAGCGCGCTTGGTAGCTTGGATATCACCTGCTGCATTGAAGAGGTCGCGGCCAAATCCGCTCGGTAGCCCATGCTCTTTAGCACGCACACGGCCGTGTGCAGGGCTCGTGACAGACTTGTCAGGCCAGCGATATCGTTGTGCTTGACTACCGGGTGCTGAAGAATGCTGCTGAGTGTGCTCTGGACGACAGCAGTCGGGTTTCCAAACTGAGTCTCCAGCTCGCTCAGCGCTACTTCATAGAGCGACATGTCACAGAGCAGACCACGCACGGCTTCACGAGCGTCTCCCGTCAGGAACGACTGGAGGTGAATCATGCGCTCTGTGTCAGTCAGTGACGCATTATCATGAACCAGGGCTCGAAAGACCGAGATCCACCGGGGCCACTCTAACGGAGACCCATCAAACATCCCAAGCTGTATCTTGGGCAGCGAGGCATGAACAGGAGCGAAGTTTGTGTTGGCTTCAACCCATCGTCCTGTGCGATGGCTTCGATCGGGCGATCTGTTTGCCGGGTTGTTCTCTTGATCGGGTGGACGAGTCGGGTTACTCCCTCCCGCATTTCCAGACTGCGCTCCGGCAATACTTTGACACGCTGCAGCTGGCGTGTCACCAAGCAGTTGACACTGGACCCGCTGATCAGACTGCTCGTTCTGAGCGCGAGCCATCGAGGTCGGCGGCACAGGGCTCACCCTGTCAACAGCGCGGTCCATGGACGGCGGCTGGTGGTGCATGGACACCGGTCGCATTCCATCTTTATCTGGAGTGCCGACCGAATTTCGCAATCCAACCTCTTCTTCCATTATTTGAAGCTCCAGCGCGTCTACCTCCGCTTGATCAGCTGCCTGTCGTGCTTCAGCTAAAGCTTCATCTCTTGCTAGCCTCGCACGAACCTCAGCTGCCTTAATCTTCTCGTCTGCCACTCGCTTCGCCTGTTCGGCTTTGAGCTGTGATACGAGCGCTCGCCTCCTTACCGAACTGCGAGTGGTGGACGTAGAGCTCATTTCAGCCTCACTTCGGGTTTTGAGACTTGCAGATGCAGACCTATCACCGCAAGCCGATCGTACACTCATAGTTACGTTACCTATCGAATCGCAGTCAATCAATTTCTTAACTGGTTACAGTTATTTTACGGTACTCTATCCGGCCCGGAGGACCATAATGTTACGTCAATAACATTTTAACGATTGTTCTTGCCGGGTATCGTAAAAGGGGCCAGTTACTTTAAATGACTGTATTCGAAATTCGTAAAACTATTAGCCAAGTGTCGATACAAATTCACCTCGTTTCACATCATCCATCATTCACCCAGACTGTTCTACATTTTTCATAATTTTCCATCATTGTTGGATTTCATGTGAAATCTGCACGGATCCTCCTCATAAGGATAATTGATTGGCACTTTCAGAAATAACAGTAGGCCTCGAGACTCGAGACTAGGACGTGTTAAATAGCCCGCCCGGGATGTCCAGTCGTTAGACATACACAGATAACAAACACCGTAACAAAAACACTCCAGCACAACATCCTCCACACTGTGCTATCCGGGGGTCGAAGGACGTGTCTGGACCAACAAACACCCTTGTCCCGGCTGACCGCTGATGTCACCACTCTGGCCATCGGCGGTCTGTTACCCGGGGGCGACACGGGGCAGCCCGCGGGGGCGGTCTAACGCCGAGCGGCGACCACTGCACCGCCGGCCGGCAGCGCATGACGCAATCGGTACCCGTCAGCGGGTCGATCCCCGCGGCCGGCCGGACGGACGTTACAGGAACTGCGACACGCCTGCCGTTCCCGTCCGTCGCGGAGTTACGGAGGCAGAGACTCATACAGCGGAGGCTGAGTCAGATAAAGCGGAAGTGGCTATCACGAGCCCGCCGCTACCGGAACTTGGAAACTACTCGAAATAGCGCCGCAGCTCGGACCGGCTGCTGCCGCCGCTCTATCAGACCACGGGACTCGGTGTGGCCGTATGGCGGTTTGGCGGTTTTCAAGTGGTGCAGGCGGCGGCGGTGACCCGCGGCCTGGTTCCAGCGATTCGTTACGGTGGCCTACATTTCGTGCCGCGCAGCCCAGCGACACAAACACGCGTACGCACGGTCGAGAGGGTCTCGGACCGAACCGTTATCCGGTGCGAGCGGAGCCATCACCGCGGAGGCGGGCCGGCGAACATCAGCTGCGGTCCCGACCGGTTCCTAGAGGCCCTGGCTGCACACTAAACACAACCGGAGCCTGCTCCACACCGGAGCAGCTCGGCTGCAGTTTGCTAATGTGCCGGGAAATCGTCCGTGGCACCGTGTGAGCACATCAGTCGATCGTGGGAACGTTTCATCAGTCTTACAGTGGGTTAAACCCACACGAAATTGAGGGTGGCCAGTAGAGTTTACACTGTAGCAATACCGATAGACGTCCAGCCAGCCTATATGTAAAAGTGGTCCCATCTTCATGCATGTTCGCGATACAATCGCAGCCGGGGTAGATCGTTACCAGTGACCCGACCTGATGCAATGCCCCCAAAATGTCTCAAACCACTTCCACATACCCTAACGACACAACCCCAACACAGCTCACCTCACTCGTCTTCACAACCCGACGTCCTTAGCACAAGCTCCCGACAGGTCACCGCCAGTCTCACACAGTCACACCTCGCACCCTGCTCGGCACGTGGACCCCAATCCGGCAGCCAAGCGACCGGCCGCGCCTCGGGGCCGGGCCACGCTCGCACACATGGACCGGGACGGCCAGACGCCACCGGCGCCGTTGGGCAACGCGGCTGCGCAGCTTACCTTTCACCGAGGTGGCTGGGACGAGCGGTGGGCACGGCAGGGCGGCCGGGTCGGCTCTCGAGCCGCGGACGGACGGACGGAGCGCCGGGGAGGCCGGACGCCGAGTGTTCTCGCCGCCGAGCGCCGCCGCTGTCGGGATAACTGTACCGAGCCGGTGCGCCGCTCCGCCGCCGCCGGCACCGCTGGCTTTCACCGACGAACTGCGGCGGCCGGCCCGCGGCGAGCGAACGACGGACGGCGGGACGGACGGCAGGCGGCGAGCGGACGACGGACGGAGGGAGACGGGACGGCGGGACGGACGGCGGACAGCAGGAGAACAGGGTCCAGGGTGGGAGGGTCGAGAAGTAACCAGAATACACCAGTTTGCGTGCGTAGTACAGACAGGGAAGTGTGGGTATTGTCTCACCAGACTAAATACCATAATTAATTACTGAACGGTTTGTCTGGTATTGGCGGAAAGCTGTTGCAATGCAAACACATCGATGTGTTTGCATCGATCGAAAAGGTCAAACAAGGTTACGCTGATAACGGTGACTAGAAAAGCTCGTTTTGCACAAATCAGTCGATCTGTATTGTTATAAACACATCCGAGGTGTTTTCATCACGTTTGCTTATCACTATGTTATACGTTATTGTCGAAATAATTCCTGATGTTATTCTATGACCTAGGAACATAACGTTGGGTCGCGTGTATGTGTTTCTAACAATGTATAGTAGATATGACACATACGAAGCGCCGATTGACGAGGAACCGTGGCAAGCAGCGAAGTTTGCTTTTATGTGCTCGCTTACAGCCGTCTATACCCTCGTGAAAGACAGCTTCTGTAAGAGAAGTTAAAATAAACGCTAAAGGGCCCACGTCAACTGTCAGCGACGTCTCGATTTCTACACACGTTTGACACATGTTACGCAACTTGAACTGGGTCAGCCGGTACAAAACAAAGCAATACAAAGCAAACAGAAATCCGAAGTAACTACGCAGCGTTTATAACTTTAAACCTCAGGGACAGCACAGCCATGCATAGCATAAGCCCCAAGATAACAGTGATTATCAAAAATATTTACAACTATGAAGACCGGCGCTGGCCGCAGTGAATGAGCCTTGCCACCAGTAGGATAGGTGAGACAGTTCAAAGTGAGGTTGCGGCATCCCGTGACCACTGCCGGCCCGGACGACGAGCCTGGGCGCGCCTCTGATCCTTGACCAATCACTGACACCGCTGTGACCGTGTCAAGGTCACTGCCGCCCCTGCTGACCGGCCGGACCGCAGACCGAGCCGAGTTTTTGACAGAGTGCCGTCCGAGGGAGTCCTGGCAGAGGTCCCTCCGGGGAGTGCTCGTGCTCCATGGACAGGGAGTGTCCCGGTAGAGTGCCGACCGGAGAGTGATAACAGGGAGTGTCCGGGGGGAGTGTCCTGAGGGAGTGCCGACCGCAGAGTGTCGCGGTGGTGGGGTGCTGTCCGCGGAGTGCCCCGAGAGTCGAGGACCATCCTTGGAGTGCCACTCAGAGTGCTCTGGGGAGTGCCGGTCGATATGTGGCGACAGATGGAGCCCAGCTGGGACGTCTCCCGGTACGAGAAGTTTGTGCTGGATCTACAGACGCCGCCGCCCCAACAGCCGAGGGCACAGGTCAGTCGCGTCAGCACGGCGCGGGCTGACGTGTTTTGGTTCAGAGTTACATCACTTCAGAGTGGGCGGGGACAATAAAATTGTGCTGGAGTCAGCGGTGGAGACCGTTCTCAACGTATGCGGGAAGGGTTCAAATACTTAGGATGTGGCGGCAGCCTCACACAATCTTGAAAAGACGTCACTTATAGGTATAAAGCTAAGCGGAGCCGACGTTACACCGAACTATGAGGGCTTAGCAGGTTTTTGGTAGTCAATAGCCCATGGAGAGTCCGCACGCTTTAGGTCGAAGAATCTGGGCCCTAGGACAGGGGAAAGTTGGATGTAAACCACAAATGCCTAAAAATGTTCCTGCTTTGAACGGACGAACAAGACAGTAACCAGTGACCTTTCAGAAACCTAGCGAGCATATCACCAACTCCAGTTTTCCCTATCTGCCGGCAGATGTCAGTGGAGGACCAGCACGAGTGGCTGGAGGCGCGGCGGGTCACCTTGATGGCTCACATGGAGCTGGCGCTGGCCGCCCACGACGCCGTACCGCAGGGCCTGCTGGACGAGTGGTGCCGGCTGCAGCGCGCCAGGGACACCCTGCTACGACACAGGATCTGTCGGGTGAGCCGCGGCACCCGCCGCCCCAGATGCCGTCCCGGTCCCCTGACACTGCTCTGTAACCACATGTCCTGTCCGCCCGCCGTCTGACCGGAGCTGCCGTGTTCTCGGCAGGACAACTGGCCGCTGTACCTGCGCGAGTTGGGACGGCTGGGGCGCCGGCTGCGTGCGCTGCTGCGCTGGACCGTCTGCGACTCGTGGGACGTCCAGCAGCTGGGCCAGCTCAGCTCCGACTGGCTGCTGGTGGCCGGGAGGCTGCACGGCTCCGGGTGAGGACACGGCGAGGGGATGGTCGGGAGGATGACGCAAGGACGGGCTCGGGGTAATGGATCAGAACGGTGTGTGTTGTGAACTAATGCACGATCTGATGTCAGACCTTCACTGACTGTGTAGTGTGTATGCTTTCCACTCTCCAGGTACCACAGCCACCACTCGCTGCCAGTGCACTCCCTGCTGGACACGGGCCTCCAGTCTGCGGCCCCTCGGCCGCCCTGCACGCCGCCGCCACCAACTGGACCCGCGGGCCAGTTCAGCTCACCCGGCCGCTCACCGGCCCACGGACTCTCACCGCGGACTCTCACCCCGGCCTGCCGCCGAGGTCAGGTCAGATCACGGACCTTCTCCCCGGCGGCGGGTCACGGCCCGAGGAGACGGGTCACTGCAGCAGAGACCGGCCAGGGGTGTCCGACCCGCCCGGCGACCCTGGCACGCTGGCTGACCTCCCCTGACCGCTGGCCGGGACGGGGTGACAGCTGGCGAAGGACCTCCTCCTACCTCACGCCCTGATCTGGAGAACGGCAGCCTCGTCTTACAGCGCCGGAGGAGGAACAGGCTGAGAGATGCCCCGAGGTTGCCGTCAATCGCGGATGGGTTTGAATGCCGAAAAATATTCTAATGGTGCGCTCGAATGATTTTATAACGTCAAAGCGTTGGTGTACATATTTTATAGATAATTTTGTGTGGTTTCGATAAGCTGACTTCCAGCATATCTTCGCTTCTAGAAGCTCGTGAGTCCTTTACAGGCTGTTTGAAAAGATGTCTCACAGCACCGGGTTGTTTTAAAAAGTGTATACTGTGTTTTATATGTGTCATTACTTATTTATATGGTGGTCATTTTGATGCAATACATAATCGTTTCAGTAAAAAAGTGGTGTCAGCCGATCACGAAGAAATCCCGAAGATACAGGGTGATCGAAAAAAAAGTGTCACCCCTAATTTAAAAGCCATATAACTCGCGATTGGTTGGTCGTGCGACTTTGCGCCAGACAGCATAAGAAAGAGCATACAATTTCCTTTCGAATGGATGTAAATATGCATGGTTTATGCCGCAAACGAAGATGTAGCTATTCAAAAAGTATGTTAAGGACGCAATTTGGCGTGTTCAAAAGTTTGCTTGTGCGAATTTGTACTTTTGACAGAGTTTTTGATCTGACAGCTCACGTGACAGCTCACGTGAGCATTTTTCCTAACTGTTCCATGGTTACCGCTGCATAACATTGATAATCCGGTAGTGCAGGTTGCCGCAATGTTTCGCTAGTTACCGGCGAATTTGTGAATAATGAGGCCGCATGTTTGCAAGGAAGATCTGATAAATAAAGTCTGCCTTGCCTAAGGTCAGCTGAGAAACGAGTCTAAGGTCAGCTGAGAAACAGTCTGCAGTGAACAACATACATACACTCCATGTGTAATGTGTAAGGTGTGTGTCATGTTGAGTTACGATACTCATTGTTCTCGTTCAGCGGTGTCCGTTCCCGTTCGGTGAATTTCGTTTCACGTGAAAGCCGCACATTGACTGGTTTTTGAGCCCATGGGGACATGATTTGCAATAGAAAACAATCATGAATACATTCAATTGAAAAAATGCCTGCTCTTTCCGATGCTGCCTGACGCGAAGTCATCCGACCTACCAGTCGCGAGTTATGTAGATTTTAAGTTAGGGGTGACACTTTTTTTCGATCACCCTGTATAATGTGAGCTCGTAATGATCGACATACCATAACAGACCCACAACTTCCCGAACATTTCCATTTCATTAAATTCCTCGTACTTGATCCTTTTACATGAAAGTGAGGTCCGACAAATCAGTTGAATTAGCAATTAGCATACATAATTACTTCAGTTTTCACACCCTGATGTCAGACTTCTCTGTATATTTACGGAAAATGTTTTATCGGCGCACATAAAATAGCACCCTCCTGATTATGACACATAATCGTCCTACGCTCTCGTATGGTGCTTATGGGAACTGAATGCGATGAAAACGATGAAATGCTAACAGCGCCGCCACACATCACAGTCTGGGTGATTTAACACATGATGAGACCACGCGTATGGTGCCATAAATGCCGCCCATGCTACATGAGCTCACACATCTAGCGTCCCCGCCAACCGCGAGGCCGACTATCGGGACACCACTGGGGCCCGACTCCCGGCCCTCGCCGCCTCACCTGCCGGTGAGAGTCGGACGGTACGGGGCGGAGTCGCCGGCAGAACTCGGCACCCTTCCCCCCCCCCCCGAACGGGACTACCCGGGATACACAGTGCTGGGCGTAATCAACTACCGTCTTACCTACCTCATCTAGGGAAGTGTAGGTGCAAAACGCGTAGTCATGATTTACGTGTTCGAGCAAAATACTTCAGCTACCTTCTGGCCATCACTTCGGGAACGTATACGGTGCCATCTTTGTACACACAATCTCACTGGTGACTGGGATGAAGTGCCTCTCCCGTTCCCCCATTCCCCCGCTATCTCACTCGGAGGGAATCTCTCTCCCGTCCCCGTTCCTCCCCGTCCGCCGGTAGCCGGACTGACCGCGCTCAGGTCATATTCTTGTAGTAGACGTCCACGGCCGACTTGTCCTTGTCCTCCAGGCTGAATTTGGCGCTCTTGCCGGTGACACGGCACTGGTGAAGGATCGCCTTCTCGTAGGCCGTCTTGACTGCTTTCCTGTCGTTGGCCTTACGCGACTCGACCAGCTTGGCCTTGTCCAGGGCCGGGTCGACACCGAGTGGCTCCAGCTTGGTGCGCGGCAGCCACTGCCTGAGAACGGGGAGAGAACCGGGGCAGGGTCAGAAAAAGGGATTGATAACTAAGGACAAACTTGATAACGCAGAGACACAAAGACCGCGAGTCGGGTCTTTCTGGCCTGCTCGAAGACGTGCATCAAACCATTGATCAAATGTTAACTGTAAATGGCGTGTTTTCCTTTTTTACAAACGCCACTTTTCACGACGGCATCACGCACATCGAAAACTACCATAGTTGCGCACACAAACTACACACAATGCGACCAAACTTCGACGCTCCCACACTCCCGGACCGAACCCCACGTCGGCCTGGACCCACCCCCAGTCCCTTCCCAGACTCACCAGGTGCGCTTGGCGTCGAAGAAGAGCACCAGGTACATGGGACTGGTGTGGTTGGCCGCCAGAGCCAGCACGTCCTCGGGCGGCACCGGGATCGGCACCAGGTTGTGGAAGTAGCCCGTCCGAGGCATCTTCGGGTCGATTATCTGTGTAAGACAGGGAGAGAAGGGTTAAGTTGGGTGACGGTTATACACAGATGGTACATTAATTGAAAGTCTTCGCTAGACTTAAGGCTCATTACGATAGACGGTTTTCTCTAAATTGACGGTTCATTACACTACCAGCCTTGCAACAACATCCTTGTGCACATTGCAAGTGCAATGTGCACTCAACTCATTACAGGACTCGCCGTCAATTTGCAACATATCCGTGTTCACCCCGTAGCGCTATTTCTTTGACGCTGACGTAGAGTGAAGCGATCGTGCGCATTACACAACAACTAAGTAAACGCTAATCTGCCGTGCAAAGGAAGAAAACCGTAAGCGCCATTGAACAAATTTTACAGGAGAGCATTTTTTCGTGTTTTGCGCAACACATGAAAACTTGCTGCATTCTTTTGTGTAAATTGGGTATCAAAATAACCGCCTTTGAACGGGCATGACATTGGTATATGATTTTATTTTTAAAAATATAAACCTATCGAGATAATTCGAAAAAGTTTAATTGCCTTTGCGTATTAACCCAATCTCGAGAAAAATGTCGAGGCAAAAAAACGTAAGTCACAGCCGACACGGAAGGTGGCGGATACGGTTCCTATACGTTTTCTTGCCTTGGTCACCATGACTATAGTTCGTTTTTCTTAAGTTTGCCCCTCACTGTAAACGTCTTTTTGAACATAGCACGAGAATTGCTAGCTGAATTACTGAGAAAACTGGTTGGCGCACACTGATTTGACAAGATTTCACAGACGATCAATTTCATCAAATTTATTTACTATTTCACAGACTCGTAAATCGTACTTGCCAATACCTACAGGCCCACAGGGATAGACGATTCCTCAGGAATTATGTCTGAACTAATAAATAAATTGCACGGCGCTTAACATAACGTCAAATCGTCGGTGTTCAAAACTTATTTTTGAAAATATTATTCATATCTACAATACAATGTGCGCTAACCAGTTTTCTCAGTAATTCAGCTAGCAATTCTCGTGCTGTGTTCAAAGAGACGTTTACAGTGAGGGGCAAACTTAAGAAAAACGAACTATAATAATCTACGCGCATAAAACCGTATCTAACAACATACGTTTTCTATTTTGGGTGCTTCCTGGCTATTGCAATCTTACTGACTATATCAGAAACGTAAGTCCACTGTCCGATTTTCTGCCCTTTGTCGATATTGTCCACGCTTCGCCAAAACGACCATAAAAAAGACGTATGCTCCACCGGAAGTGAAAGAAATGAATGAATGAATGAATGAAGATGTATTGAAAATCACACAATGGCGTGTATTCAGGCACAGCTGTAAAACAACAGGGTGCTGTGAACTTTGGGTGATATTGAATATAACAATATGTGTATTAAACACTGCACAGTCAGAGCTGTCACAGTGACAGTGACAGTCACAGTGACGGCTGTCATTGCACAGAACAGCCAGACTGAGTACTCACTGGCAGAGAACAGTCAAATACAGGGTAACAATAAAATTGATTTAAAAATCCATCCGCGACCCACTGAATGTTGTGTGCCGCAATCGAATGCGGGGTAACAACAACGGGCCTAACAATTCACCCGCGAACAACTGAAACTCGTGTACCGCAATCGAATGCGGGATAATAGAAAAACGGACTCGACAAGTCCTTCGCGACTAACTGAATCATTTGTGTGGTCCTCGATGCGTTGCGAGTCTGCAAGCCTGTGTATTGCTTTCTCGTCTGCCTAGCCAATCAGATCCCGCACACTCGTCTTGGCGTTTTCCTTCAGAGTCACCCAGAAGGACCGCTTGTGGCTGCTGATCAAGCTGAGCAGGTTGTCGCACAGCTGGTCGATCTTCTGCTTGTTGACACACCGCTCCTTCTCCCGCATCTTCAGGGGACGGTCGATGCTGACTTTGGCTTTGAGCAGGTTGTACGTCTTCCAGTCACTCTGGTCGAAGCTGCTCTTTGTGTAGAGCAGTCCTGACCCTTTCCTCACTTGCACCACCTGGAAGTCTCGGAGATACGGGCGTGCCTCTATGCCCTGGAGTAAGCGAATCTTCGCCTCACTGAACACGTTCTCCGCCTCGACGAAGTCTGTGCCGCTCATGTTCTTCACCCGCAGGCCCGTGCTTGCGACAGTCTCAACGAAGTCATTGAAATCCTCGATTGACTTCTTTCGCTTTATGCTTTTGTTTATGACTTGATGATCGGCGTCTGCTGACATCGCCGTATGTCCGGTGGTGAGATTTCAGCGTGATTTGCTGAACAGCCAGGTCACTTGACTGCACAGCATGCAGGAGAACTGACAGCACCACCCAGCACTTATTTTGCGAAGAGCAGTTGTCGCAGAAGATGGTGAACTGCTTCGTGTCTCGGTTGGCCTTGATGAGGGCCAGATAGGAGCTTGCTACGTCACCCGCCTTTCGCTCTGAGACCCCCTCGTGCCAAAGCACCGCCAGGCCTCTCTCCTTGTTTGCCCTGCTCCTCCTCTTGTCAGTAGACTGGATCAAGCTGAATGTCTCGTTGTACGCCACGATGCGTCTGGTGAAGAGACAGGTCTTGTGCGGCAGGATTGGAAGCATGCAAACTTTCATCATATCCGCACTCAGCACCAGCTCGTTGTCGTCCCAGTCGCGTTCGGCATCATAGCGATATTCCTGTCTTGCTCGTCGAGCCTGTGCCATGTGACCTCTGTGTCTTGTGCAGACCTCGCATCCGCCGTCGCCTTCCGTCTCGCTGCACTCTCCTTTGTGTACCGCGTGCAGCTTCAAGCTTGCAGGTCTCACATTCCTCCCCGGACAGGTGCGTAAAGCCGATGTTGAGGTCCTTGAGGACCTTCCGGTACGTTTCAAAAGAACATGCACTCTCACGACTGGCTTTAAAGTCCCTGTACATCTTGCATACAGACAGTTCGGGCGGAAGATACCTTCTGTTCGGCGCATGGAGGTATCTATAATGCGGCACTGCGGGCTCGAAGGACATGATATGCTCCTTTATGGCCTCGCGGTCACACTTGTTGGCTGCTGCGCTGTCACCTCGTCTGTCCTTGGGTGCAACCGCCGTCATGTCTTCCCTTTCCAGCGCATTCCGCACCGGCGTGTCGTTGGTAGGTTTCATCCCCAGTGAGGTAAGGAAATATCCCTTGCACACCTTGATTTTCCTCCGGTCTGACGGGAGATACCATTCCCTCGTCCTCTTCCGCCTAGAGCCTCCAGTGTCACCACCCTCTTCTGCCTTACGCTTCCGGCAGCGCTTTACATCTAGTTCCATCACGTGGGCACAGATCCACTCTCTTCTTACCTCAGTTGGCATGTTGTTTACCTCTTTGTTTATCCTGCGCCTGTCAGTTTCACTGACCTTTTCGGCACAACCGTTGGGACAGCGTCCATCAGCGCACGCAGGCGGCGGGGATAATACAGCATGTTTCGCAGCATATGCATGTATCTGTTGTTCCATTGTCCGAGGTCTCCTCGGGGATGTGTGCGCCGGGTCGTCAGGTGTGTGCGTCTGGTCGTCTGGTGTGGTCGGTACTGGTGCACTGCTAGCTCCGGCATCGTTCTGGGAATATCGCTCAGGTTCATAGTCCCCGTTCGTTGCATCGCCAGTGATGGACGTTTCACCTGCGTCCATGTCCATGCTGGAGCCAATGGCGCACAGCATATTGATATCGTCCAGTTCCACCGCTGAATCATCCAAGACGATGCCCCAGGATGTGTCCATGCTTGTCTCTGCTCCCTGGATGGAGCCCATTCCCGCGTGGTCTCCGCTACCGTCAATGCCAGTGGGAAGTGTTACCGCCAACGCCGGCAGCACCGCAGTCACCGGCACGGACGGCGCCTCGGCCGTGGGGGCCAGCACCGGCTCCAGCCCCGGCACGGGCGGCGCCTCGGCCGCGGGGACCAGCACCGGCACGGGCGGCGGTCCTGACACAGGGGCCAGCCCCGGCACGAGCGGCTCCTCGGCCGCGGGGGCCAGCACCGACACGGGCGGCGGTCCTGTCACAGGGGCCAGCCCCGGCACGGGCGGCGGTCCTGACACGGGATCCAGCCCCGGCACGGGCGGCGCCTCGGCCGCGGGGGCCAGCACCGGCACGGGCGGCGGTCCTGTCACAGGGGCCAGCCCCGGCACGGACGGTGCCTCGTCCGTGTGGGCCAGCACCGGCACGGGCGGCGGTCCTGACACAGGGACCAGCACCGGCACGGGCGGCGGTCCTGCCACAGGGGCCAGCCCCGGCACGGACGGTGCCTCGGCCGCGGGGGCCAGCACCGGCACCGGCCTCCAGGAACCTCCAGGTGCTATGGCAAATAAACGTATGTCCATCGAGCTTGCCATTTTGCTTGGGGACGGGTATACTGACAATGGATAAAAACCGTAAGTCCATCGTACGTCTTTTTGCCATTAGAAATTCGGCAGGGTGACCAGGAAAATAAACGTATACGCCCACATACGGCTGGCCGAAATTGTCGGACAATCCTTTCCAGAATGGAAGATAAACGTAAGTGCATTTTTTCGGTTTCTACCAAGGCAAATAAACGTATATCCATCTGTAAGTTTATTTTCCGTTGTACCATGTTGACAATGTATGGTGGCAAATAAACGTAACTGAGCACTTGCGTCTTTTATCCATGGTTACTCCGAGTTTTAGCCGATTTTTCGTTGATCATACGTTTTTTTGTCAAAGATACGTTTATTTGCCAGTATTATAAAATGCTTTATGTGACATAAGGTTATTTTGAAATATTTTATTCTTGTATAACTTGGTATAAAATCATTTAATATCTGTGTAATGTATATGGTTAGATGCAGAATAACATGACGATTCCAATGATACCAATAACTCATTTTCGGTAAAAGTGGCGCTTACGGCTTTCTTCCTTTGTACGGCAGTAATGTAGCGTGGAAAAGAAAAGCCTTCACGTTTCATCAAACGTGACCAACTCCTATCGCCACGTCACCACGTCTCCCCACGCACGTCATACATCCCGGTCCTCCGCGCTGTTTGTTTGTTCGCTGGGTTTAAGGGAGCATCGATAGCGAGGTCATTATGCTTCCGGTTCTCCGTGCTCGACTCACCAGTGCCGGGTTCTAGGGGACGGACCCACTACTCACTACTCAGTACTCACCACTGCCGGGTACCAGGGGACGGACCGACTTCTCACCAGTGCCGGATACCAGGGGACGGGCCGACTACCCAGTACTCACCAGCGCCGGGTACCAGGGGAAGCCGCGGCACTTGGCCCAGACGATGTCGAGCGGCTCCAGCGGGATCTCGGAGCTGCTGATGTCGGCGTCCTCGAGCTCAGAGTCCAGTTCGGAGTCCTCTGATCCAGTCTCCAGGCCGGGCGGCGGCAGCTCGTCCGGCTCGCTGGCCGTGTCCTCGTCAGAGCCGGGGGCCACGTCTGGCAGAGCAACAAGGGGTCGCGTCAGGGTGATGGTAAGGAGAGGCGGGGAGGGCGAGGGGTCAGGGATAACAACGGTGGGGAAAATATGGGAAATGACCTAGTGGTTTCAGGGAAATATAAACGGCACTATTGTCGGACAGATTTCAACTAAAGCGGAGATTATTAATTACACAACAGTAGCTACTGTCACTAACAACAGTGGTCGTCATTTTATGGCGACAACAAGCATGGCAGCCAACTCGTCTTCATCAGAAGAGGAGGAGGCGCCTCTTGAGTAAAGGGTCTTATTACTCGAAAGGGTATCTAATGACCTTTACTTAAGGCAAATACTTAAGGTAAATACTTATTAGCAGAAATTCACACCGTTACATGCGTGGCAACTCTCAGCCGGTCCCTACGACCGAGTCCCCGTATACCCCCAATGGCAACCTCTCTCTCCCCCTCTCCGCCACGTCGGCACGGTCGGCCGGCGGCTCGTACCGCACCTCTGCCCTGTCGGTACTGAGTGAAGCTGGCCCGGTGGCGCGGCTGGAAGTCGTCCCCGCTGTCCCGCTCCTCCGACCCGCGACTGGCCAGAGACGGACCGCCGCCCGACGACGACGGCTTCGAGCGGCCAGCCTGCGGAGCGAGAGAGGGCGGGTGATGAACAGAAAATGATCAGCGCGGCGAACTACGTTACAAACATGAGATACACAATACACATACAACTGCAAAGGCCGTGCAAATACAACCACTGAGCGACCACATCACCCAAAACAACATGACGGGACACCGCTTGTCACCACCGCTCACCGTTCATTATTCAGTCAAAGTCAAACTTCGTAAACGCGCTCTTGCCATTTGTTCGCTGTATTGCGTCGGATGTGGGTGGAATGGAAATTGAACAATCAAGGGTTGAAAATGGAGACGTGGAAAAGGAATATGAATGGCGCTGCTAGCGGTTTCTGAAACAGCAACAAGCACACACATGCAACATCCCGTTAGTTAGGCCAACCACGGCGACATGCACGGGTCAACAGCGCAAGACAATGTACACGCAGTGATAGAGACAAATGATGAAAGTTTGCGCATAAACAGAAGCAGGGCCAGATTACGATGCCATGAACTGTTGCAACGACACCAACACTGATAGAAACAGAACGAACGAGAATTACGCACCAGAAGTATTTGCCTCTGACGGTGGTGGTGAATAATTGCTGGCAGATAAGCAGCAGGCATTAGGTACATGCAATCAGGCCAGGCAACACACGTCCGTATCATGCGATTGCGTCACATGCTTGTGCCACACTGAAAGAAAAATAAAAAGGGTCACAAGGAGGTCACCACATCCTCCCCACCGTGTGCGAGGCAGCGCACACTACTCCGTCGGCGCCACGCAAACTAAAGCAACACTCCACCGCGCATCACACTTTCACATCTCTAGTATATATCGTCCGCTCGCTCAACTTCTCAGCCAGCGCACAGGCCACATATGCAATGGCACTGTCTTGAACACATCACGCTGATGTGTCGCTCAGTCTCAACACCACAGCTGCACCGATGGAGAGCCTTAGCCCTAACGAGCATGATCGGCGGGTTCACCACTCACTCCACGAATGGTGACACCCTCTCCGGCTCTCATCACCAACGGCTCACCCACAGAAACACGCTCATACTGTCCGGCCACCGCGCACCGTGCGGCGATCAGCATAGCGGCGCCAGCCGTGATCCTGGATCCGGCACGCCGTTCATCATCTTCTCCCGGAGCTCGGTCACAGGTCCGCCGTTGCGGTCCAGCTGCATCCTCGGGACGTCGCCACCGTCGTCCGTCGTCTGCTCATCCACCGCTTTCAAGGTAAGAGGCAGATGGATGGTCAGGAGCGGCGGGCATTGCTGGGATAAGGACACCTTGGTTTTCAGTCGGATGACTCTTCTAAGAGGCATATTTTTGCCGCCGGCCGCCGGTAGACAGCACCTGAACCTGTCTTCACTTCAACAGAACGTACCCGGCCGTCACTTCCCGGGAAGACTTCAGTGATTCTCGCCAGGGGCCAGAATCCTCGTGGAGCGCTTTCTTCGATCATCAACACAACATCTCCCACCTTCAGGTTTCTTCGTTCTCTCAACCACTTCACTCGAGGAAGTAGAGAGGGAAGATATTCACACCGCCACCTCTTCCAAAATTGATCAGCAAGGGTTTGTGTTTGTCTCCAACGCCTCCTGCTGTTTACTTCCTTGCTTTGGAACCTTCCTGGGGACATGTTGGCGTTAGCACATCCAAGTAACAGATGGTTGGGCGTAAGAGGCTCCAGATCTCTTCCATCTGAACTGACGTACGTCAGAGGACGCCCATTGAGCATTGACTCGACTTCTGTCAGTAGAGTGTGCAGCACCTCATCAGTCAGAACGGTCTCTCCCACCACGATCTTTAGCGCTCTTTTCACGCTTCCCACAAGGCGTTCCCACGCGCCGCCCATGTGAGGTGCTCCTGGAGGTATGAAGTGCCATTGAATGTCTCGCTGGCTACACATATCAACTATTTTTGTCTGCTCCCACTCCATGAGGGATTCTCTCAGCTGACGTTCTGCTCCGACGAAATTGCTGCCGTTGTCAGAGAACAATGATCTTGGCCTCCCTCTTCGTGCAAGAAAACGCCGCAGAGCCAGCAGAAAGCCATCAGTGTCCAGGCTCTGTGCCAACTCAAGATGTATAGCTCTCGTAGCCAGACACGTGAAGAGAACTCCGTAGCGCTTCTCTGTTGAGCGAGCACGCTTAACCATCATTGGCCCAAAGTAATCAACTCCTACTGAGCTGAACGCACGCTCGTCGTTGAACCGAGCACTTGGAAGATCTGCCATCATCGGCACTTGAGGGCTGCAGCGCCTCCGTTTGCAGACGAGGCAGCCGTAGATGACCTTCTTCACCAGGGATCTCCCTCGGCACAGCCAGAACTGCGAGCGTAACTCAGTCAACGTTCGCTCCAAACCTGAGTGGAACACCCGCCGATGTGCATCTGCGATGACCAGGCGAGAAACTTGTTCGTCAGCAGGGAGGATCGCTGGGTGCTTGCTTGCGAATGTCAGCGGTGCCCTGTCTAGACGTCCACCGACGCGGAGTACACCATCGCTGTCCAGGAATGGTGTTACATGTTGCAGTGAGGTGGATTT
Organism: Amphibalanus amphitrite; assembly: GCF_019059575.1. Taxonomy (NCBI): domain Eukaryota; kingdom Metazoa; phylum Arthropoda; class Thecostraca; order Balanomorpha; family Balanidae; genus Amphibalanus; species Amphibalanus amphitrite. The sequence continues at coordinate 133,689 of NW_024882085.1, forward strand.
GACGGTCTCTCCAGATTGCAGTGCGCGAACCTCGCTCTCGAAGTGACGTCGCTGCAGATCCCGCAGAATAACTGTCTCGGCTTCGCTTAGTTCGGTCGCTGAAAGAGGTCCAGCTGATCCCTCATAACACGCCGGCCGAGCTCGTGCGGCGAAATTTCGCACGAATCTCTTCATCCATGCTACAACTCGCTTCAGCTTTAGCCAGGATGAAAATCTTGATGGATCCGGGAGGACCGCCTCGGACTGCTTCTCGGTGCTCGTCGTGCCACAGATACGTACTTCCGGATCAGTTGAACTCACTGGTTCTGGTACGCTTTGGCATGGCCAATGGTCTTCGTCGTACTTCAGGTACTCTGGTCCACACATCCACCTTGCATCTGTGACCAGTTCTGGGACTGTGAGACCCCGAGAACACGCGTCTGCCGGGTTTTGCTCCCCAGGTACGTGGTACCACTGCTCAACCTTGGACGTTTCCCGAATTTCTGCCACGCGATTGGCGACGAAAGTATGAAATCTGCGACTTTCGTTGCTCAGGTACCGCAGCACAACTCTACTGTCTGTCCAGAAAACCACTCTGGTCAGGTCGTAGGTGAGCTCTTCACGAAGAGACGCTGCTAATCGCGATGCCATCACTGCCCCCTGAAGCTCTAACCTCACAATGGATATCTGCCTCAAAGGTGCCACTCGGGTCTTGGCTGCCACCAACGTCACATTGAACTCCCCACCATTCGACACCCTCAGATAAGCAACGGTGCCGAAGGCTGACTCAGACGCGTCGCTGAACACGTGCAGTTCCAGACGCTGATCACTGTCTTGACCACTCCCTCCCAACCATCGTGGAACAACCAGGTCCTCCAACTGGCTGAGCTCAGCGACCCAGTCCATCCAAGCTTTCAGTTCGTTGTCCTTCAGTTCATCGTCCCATCCATAGCCGTTCGACCACAATTTCTGCACCAGCAGCTTTGCTCGGAGAGTGAACGGGGCTGCCAGTCCCAGCGGATCGAACAGCCGAGCTACAGCTCGCAAGACTCCACGTTTAGAAAGGACAGATCCTGCATTGATTGCACGTACTCCCAGAGAATCAGCAGTGGGATTCCAGGGACATCCCAGGACACTCTCCGTTTTCCTCAGAGTACCTCCGTGGGCACGCTCCTCTTCGGGAATGTCCAGCAGGACTTCTTCAGAGCTGCTTCTCCATTTCGTCAACCGAAAACCACCCTTTGAGACTAGATCGGTTACTTCTCGCCGCATGGCCTTAGCAGCTTCCACGGACTTTTCACTCTTCAAGAAGTCATCCATGTAAAAGTTTCGATGAACAGCATCCAGCGCTCTGTTACAGACATCGGTGCCCGTCGCATGTTCCACAGCTGTCCTACGTAGAACATAGTTAGCTGACGCCGGGCTACATTTTGCTCCGAAAATTGTCACAAGCATGGTGTAGGTATCTGGTGGCTTCTCTTGTTGCATTTCCCTCCACAGGAAGCTCAGGGACGCCTGGTCCTCAGTGATCACGCGGACTTGGTGATACATTTGTTCAATGTCACCCACCAGTGCGACACGTTCCTCACGAAACCTCAGAAGCACACCTGGAAGGCTCAAGAGCATGTCTGGTCCAGAAAGCAGCTCCGAGTTCAGTGAAGTTCCTCGACAGCTTGCGGCAGCATCGAAAACAAGTCTTAGCTTGCCAGGTTTGTTAGGGTTGCTAACGGGATGGTGTGGTAAGAACCATCTGCGCGGATGATACTGCACCAACTCTTCATTGGTGAGCTTCCGAGCAAAACCTAGATCTAGATAGCTCTGGATGATGTCTTGATACTGAGTTGCTTTCACAGGTTGGCGCAGGAGTGCTCTCTCCAGACCCTCCAACCGTTGAACGGCCATAGCGCGATTGTCTGGAAGCTGTACGCCTTCTGTTCTCCAGATGAGTCCTGTTTCGTATCTTCCGTCGACCAACTTCGTCGTCTCCTCCATGATTTTCTCTGCTCTTTCGTCTTCACGTGACTTGGCCGACTGCTGATTTACCTTCACTCCAAAAGACTCTGTCGTCCACCATTCTTCAACTGCCGCTGACAGCTCCGGATCCACTGCACTCTTCCGGATGAACATCACGTCACGGTGCCTCCCGGGGACCAGGCCTCTGATTGTCCCCGTCAGAGTCCAGCCGAACGCCGTTTTGACGGCCACTGGTTGTCCAGGAGCACCAACGCGAGCTTCTTCCTGGAGGATTGCTTCTAACACGTTGGCTCCAAGGAGCAGCTTGATCTCTACGTTCTTGTAGTCAGGTAAGTTCAGGTCAGAGACGTGCTTCCATGAGGCCTTCTGCTCTGCGGTGATGTGTGGCGGGTTCACGTTGATCATCGGAACTGAAAATGCTTCAGGAACCTCTATCGTCGACTCACAGTTGGCGTCACAACCTGGACTGACCATCAACCTCACTCTCTGAGAACTATGTGGGACGCCAGTCCCTTCGACATTTTGAAGACAAAGGTTGCTTCGGGCACCTGTTATCTTAAGAGACGACAATACATCAGCGGTGCAAAGTGACGTCTGCGAACCGGGATCAAGCAGGGCGAAGACATCCTGGAAGTCACTGGCTTCTCCGTGTATACGCACCGGAACTATCTGCAACAACGTCACGCTGTCATCTGGCCGAGGAAAGGAAGTGGACGTGACTGTGCGCTTCGTTGACGTGTCCACCCGAAACTCTTGCTGGGACTGAGAGGTCTCTGTTCTGTCAGATGGAAGCACGTTTGAATACGACGCTGGTCCCACCACTCGCTTACTTCCATGCAATAGTTCGTGGTGTCTCATGACGCATCCATTCCTTCCGCATGGTCTTGCGTACCTGCAGTTTCGAATCCGGTGGCCCGGCTCCAGGCACACAAAGCACAATCTCTGGCGTGCCACGAACTGAGCTCTTGTGTCGACACACCAACTGAGGAATGTCTGACACTCCACCAGATGATGTGTTTCTCCGCAACAACTGCACACATCTTGTCTCTCGCTGGTTGTCAGCAGAGCGGTCCGCTTTGCACTGGGGCGTCGCTCAAACGTAGTACAAGAAGACGCGCAGTTCAGCGCTATCCTTACCTGTCCACCCAGCCAAGTAGAGAAGGTAGCCAGAGAAGGAGTGTCACGAGCATGCTCCACTTCGAACTTGCTCCACTCACGACGGAGATCAGATGGGAGCTTCTCGACAACCCTCTGCAAGTTCTCGTGGCTGTGCAGATCTCCTTCATAGTGTAGACTCTGCAGCACTGTAACAGTGCAGTTGACAGTGGCATAGAAGTCTTCCAAGGCTGGAGCACTGAACTGATTTATACGAGGTGCACTGAACATTGCGTTCAAGTGAGCTCGAACCACATCCCTTTCTCTTCCGAATCTTTCCTTTAACACAGCCAAAGCTTCTTGATAAAGCTCAGGATTGTACAAGAACCCTGCAATCGTCTTCTGTGCCAAACCCGTGACTGCCGCTTGCAGGTGTACCATCTTTTCTGTGTTTGACAGATTCGGTTGAGAGTCTACCAGAGCTTGGAAAAGGCCAAACCACTGCGACCATTCCAGGGGATTTCCGTTGAACTGTGGAAGCTTCACCTTAGGGATGCTCTTGCTGAATACTGCACACTGTTGATGTGCTCCTCTGGGCTGACCATCCTCTTTCAGAGCACACTCTTCATTTACCTGGGGAGCGGTCTTCTCTTCAGAGCACGGGCCTTCAACGAAATCGTCCCGCCGTTCCCATTGTAGGTCATCCAATGCTGCTCTTTGCAGGCTTGCTTCCAGTTTCGCCATTTCATGAGCATCTGTTGCTTCCATCAGCTTTCTTCTTCTGGCTAGGTCTTGTTCTTGTGCTTCTAGCTGAAGACGCTCTTGGGTTTTCTTCAACTCCAGTTCCCTCAAGCGCCTCTGGATTTCTGCTTCCCTGGCTTTAGTTTCCTCTGGACTCACAGAACTTCCAGACTTTCCTGAGATTGCGGACTTGCTTGATGCCGTTGATGGGGCCTCATCCTTTCTGGCTTCAAGGTGCTCACGAATCCGTTCAACAGCTTCTGAATGCTGCCTCTCCACATCTTTGATGTACAGCTCAGCTGCTTCCACTTCTTCAGCTGTGCTCAACAAGGCGGTATACTGGTCATGCACCTCCTGCACAGCATCCAATGCAACATCAAGATCCTTGAGCAGTTCTCCCAGCTGAGTTCGACTACCCTTGGCTTCGATGATAATGAACGATCGTCTTCTTGTTCTGGTCAAGGTGCTTAGCTTCCTTGCTCGACTGTTCTTCAGTGACTTCAGTTGTGCTTCACTCTTCATTTCCAACTGTTCTGGATCCATTTTCAAAACTGCAATAAATACTTCTGAAACTGTCACCACCGCTCACCGTTCATTATTCAGTCAAAGTCAAACTTCGTAAACGCGCTCTTGCCATTTGTTCGCTGTATTGCGTCGGATGTGGGTGGAATGGAAATTGAACAATCAAGGGTTGAAAATGGAGACGTGGAAAAGGAATATGAATGGCGCTGCTAGCGGTTTCTGAAACAGCAACAAGCACACACATGCAACATCCCGTTAGTTAGGCCAACCACGGCGACATGCACGGGTCAACAGCGCAAGACAATGTACACGCAGTGATAGAGACAAATGATGAAAGTTTGCGCATAAACAGAAGCAGGGCCAGATTACGATGCCATGAACTGTTGCAACGACACCAACACTGATAGAAACAGAACGAACGAGAATTACGCACCAGAAGTATTTGCCTCTGACGGTGGTGGTGAATAATTGCTGGCAGATAAGCAGCAGGCATTAGGTACATGCAATCAGGCCAGGCAACACACGTCCGTATCATGCGATTGCGTCACATGCTTGTGCCACACTGAAAGAAAAATAAAAAGGGTCACAAGGAGGTCACCACACCGCTGAGAGATTCAGCTCCCCAAACATATTCAGCTTGTTATATCATATATAACAATGTGTGTGCCATATGTCGTACCGATTCCTGGTCGTCGGCGGCGGCCTGGCTCGGACCGGACCGCGACTTCCTCCTGCCGTCCTTCTTCTGCGGCGACGGACTCCCCTGAAAACACAAACACGATGATCAGAGGCGACAAAGACATCAGCTCTAAGGAGCTGCTACTAACCACCCATCACAGATCAACAGCTGTAGTAACAGTTGGTACGGTCAGCCGGCCTGCTCCCTCACAACTCAGCACAGTTTATTACTGCTCCCTCCCTGCTGCTCCTAAAGCACTAATAACTTCCTCTCCCTCGGCCTGTTAAACACACAGCTTGCAGTCTCGCCCACCTTCATCCCGGCGGCCTTCTTGGTGAACAGCACGGCCGTCCGCCGGTTGACGCCGGCGGGACTGGAGGCGGCGCCGCCGACGGCCGGCCGGCCGCCCCCGCCCTGTCGCCGTCCGCCCGAGGGGGACGCAGGCCGCGCCTCAGAGCCCTCCCCGCCGCCTTCGGTGCCGTCCCGACTCTCGCCGCCCGAGGAGCCGCCGCCACCGCCGGTAGAGGCGCCCCTGGCCTGCGGGCGGCGCCCACTGGGCCGGCCCCGCTTCCCCGGCACGGTCCGGCGGCCGGCGGCGGACTTTGGGTCGGCCGGCGAGCCCTCCTCTGTGGACAAAGACGTCGATCGTCATTGACAGATACGCGGTCACAGGTGCCTCACCTAGGGCTGAGGACAGAAATGCCAGCGAGCTCAGGCGGTCACATATTGCCCGGCCAGCGCCGCAGATTGCACCCTCTGCTTACGGTCGTTATAGTGAAAAAAGGCTAAGGCCTAAAATTACTTGACCCATCAGTAATCATATTTGTGATAATCAAGAAGCAGTCAACGGCCAATGCGTACTAAGACAAGAAGCTGCCGTAACATTTGTCTCCGAGGTTGCTCCCGAGCCGCGGACTGTCACTCCTCCCTAGTCACCGCTCGCCTGTCCTAACTTCTAACTGACCGGTGGCGGCGGTACGGGCCCGTTTTTTCTGCGGCGCCGGAGGGGACTTCTGCGGCTCTGTCTCGTGGGGAGACGGGTCTCTGGAGCGTCCAGAGGCCGTCTCCGCCGGCTCCTCCGTACCGTCCGACGAGTCGTCGTCTGGAACGGCAGTCATACAGAGACGGACGGGAATCACTGGGTGGACAGGCTGTTGCGCTATTATAAACCCGCTGAATGCACACTCAGCATTCCAGTCATAATTGACTGATCCAAACTGAGAAATACTAGCGAAACCAGCCTGACTGTACCCACAATCCTTAGTCATGACCTCTGTGCTAAGGACAGGACTGTACCGACCTGTCCGTGTACCAATCAGTACCATTCCTGTAGTACCCACAACAGCTGCACCAGGCGGTACGAGTCCCAGCCCTGCAGTACCCACGTCTGCATCGGACAGTACCAGTACCGGTCCCTGCAGTACCCACCTGAGCCTGACGACCCCGAGTGACCCCGCCTCCGTTTGTGGCCTCCCGGCTGGGACGGCGTGGCCGGGGTGGCCGGCGCCGGACGGCGGCCCGGCGTGGCGCCCGTCAGCGCCAGCGCCTTCTTCCGGCGCAGCTTGGAGATCTCCACACTGGGGAGACGGTGCGGCGTGGGCGTCAGGTCGTCTCCATCAATACAAGTGACACTTCAAACACAATGAGGCCAAGAAATCAGTGGCATATAGAATGCTACTGCACTTTATTTGAAATACATATCATGTGCAGCGCTATCGCAGTAAGGTTTCCACCCACCCCACCAGTCACTGGGGTATCCTATTTAGTTCCCTCTCTAACCCCACTCCCCCATCTGAGTTCCAGAGCACCATATAGTCTGCAGCCTGTACCCATCAGACTGACCCGAGTATCACACTCTGTAGCCTGTCGTTGACCTGCGCCCCCTCTCACCGTAGCGCCTTGGTCCACTTGACGCGCGATCCGCCGTGTCTGAGCTCGGTCACCCGGTCCAGGTGCCGCAGCAGAGCGTCCATCTGCTCCTCGTCATTCATCGTCTCACGGTACGAGCTCGACAGAAACTGGTCCACTGGAAACGGAGAAACAAAGCGATAATGGACAGAAACTGGTCCAATGGAAGCGGAGATGGTAAGCCACAGGACAGACGTTGGTTCACTAAAACGGAGGGAATGATGGTAACAACGCGTTTGCAATATTCGAGCGCCGTCAAACTCTTACGGAAACAGTTGCATTATCATGAGAGATATGGGGCTCCGTGAGCCGCCGTTCAGTGTGATATCGAGCTCACCCACAGCAGACACAGACCGCTCGTGCCGCTGTCTTCCTCACCCTGTTCGAGGACGTCCTCGTCAGTGAGCGTCTCGTCGTGCTGCGGCGGCCGCTCAGTCAACAGCAGACCCGTCTCCGAGTCAAAGCCGATCTGCTCCATCTCGCGGGCCGCCTTCCGCAGCACCGCGCCGCCCTGTGGGAGACGAGCAACAGTGGTTAGACACCAGCACCGTCCCACACTGAGCAAAACACACAGCATCTGGTTTAAAGTCAGTGAACACGTGATAACACCTACGTCAAATTAACCGGAGACCAGAAAAGCAAACCACAATCATCACTCACTGCTGCCTTCACTCACACTCACACACACAGCCTTATCAACACACTGTAATATACCCCCGCCCCGCCATCGCCCACTCACTGCGTCTCTCAGTTTGACGCCGGCCTTGTAGAAGAGCGTGGCCGGTCCGTTGTAGGTGAGGCAGTTCTGGATCATCAGGTCAAAGTCGGCCACCAGCTGCGGCAGCGAGCTGTACTCGTGCTGTCGCACCTTGCGCGCCATGGTGGAGAGGTCCATCGGCTCCGAGATCACCGACAGGTAGTCGGTCACCTGATGGTAGAGGCAGGGGGGGAGGGGGGGACGGGTTACACCGACTGGTGTACGTGGACACGAGCCGACGATGTTAACAATAGATACTTTATATACGGCTTCTTTATCGATACAAAATATCTGACCATAGGAAAAAAGAAGACAAGCTCCTTTGAACCGACAAGTGTGCTTATTAAATCGGCCACTAGCGCCAGCCACTGCCATCTTTGGAACGATGAAAAGAGAAAACTTCGGAGTGATTGGTGTGAAATAATCCAGAAAGGTCTTGGCTGTCTGATTAGTGATTATATTTATCAGAATATACCTGAGGACAGACAAGACATAAGAAGCAAGGCTTTTAAATCCATTGTTACCCAAATTAGGAGAAAGTAAAACCCACGGAAGCGACGATAAAAATGAAGGGTAAATAGACTGAGCAACTGAATGTGACTAACGTTCCAGTTGCTTGTATTTCACATGGAAGCAGACATGAACTCTTCCATGACTGCACGCAAGCCGAGACGTGACTCAGAGCAAACAAGCTTTCTAGCTCACAACATCTAGTTATCTCAAATTTAGCAAAACGCTAGAGAAACGTATCAAAAACACCAAGAACAACAGTACAATAAATGTTCTATACCATTTTTCTCGCTTGTCCGGACTGCGAAAATGAACGCATTCAATAATATTGAAAGCGTCATATTTTGTTTGCGTAATATTCATTGTTCAATCCGTATCATTTCTCTAGGTTGACCGAAAAAACTTATAGTGTGACAAACAACCTCTAACTACGTGAATGAACAAGGTCCAGCAGCTCCCAATATGCTACGGGGAGAGCGTCAGTGATACTGACGCTCGATATATTTATGACGCTCGTCAGTGATACTGACGTGTTGCTGCATTTCATGCGTCACGCTAAAACGAATATATTGGCGTCTAACATCGATGTAATTGTTTTGCCGTTAATACCTACCCAAAGCTGGCTTACTTTTATCATGGATCCCTCACCAATAATTACTACCAAGCTGCCCAGCCTACAGTACCTCCCCCTCTCCATCGTTGTGCTTGCGGCAGTTCACTTACATTTCAGAAATAGAATCAAGACGTATCTGCATGATCATGCCCCGTTGTTCATCGCCCATCCCGTGTCAGATTGGGTCTCTTACCTCCCTGATGCCTTACCCTCCCCCCCCCCCAACATTCTCTAAGGCGCCCCTACCTCATCTGTGTCGACCGGCTCGGCGAAGATGCCGCCCTGGTCTCGGGCGCTGATCTGCTCCACCACTCCCTCGAGGAAGAACTGCAGCGGTGCCAGACGCAGACGGCGCTCCCGCTCCGAGCTGCAGGGACAGGCACGGATCGGGCGTACGGTGTCAGAGGGCGCACTCAGTGGTACAACGCAGAAACTCCCGGAAATCAGAGCACTCGAGGCCGTGCGCCTCAGCCCAAGATCAAGACCAAGACACAACAGACATAAATGTGTGGGGTTCGGAATGTGTCAATATTCCAATCTATAACAAAATAATGAAGCAGCTGTTCCAGTATACTCACACTTTGATGAGTTCTCGTTTGGTTTTCTCCCGTTTTCTGATGAGCTCGCAGAGCAGGCGGACCTTCTCCAGATCCTGTCTCAGCCGCTGCCAGTACTTGATCTGCTCACGAATCTCGTTCTGAGGAAAAACACCACACAAACTCAGTCAATAGATATTCTTGTAACATCCTCCAATACACCCAAACTAGAAAACTTGGCGAATGAAGCCGGCACATTTCAGCCCACGGCCCAGCCCAGAGCCTCTTTTCCCTCTTTTCCCCACCTTGTCCTGGAGCGGGTCACGTCCGCCGGAGTCTGCGCGCCGGGCCTGTTTGGCCGACACCTGCAGTCGTCGGAGCAGAGGCACGCCGTACCGCGAGTAGCGCTTCAGCGTCCAGTAGGCCAACAGACGCTGGATGAAGTGGTTCTTGCGGGGGCACTCGATCAGAGAGGCCAGGTGCTGCACTCTGGAATGTACGGGGGAGAGGGAGCGGTCCAGTACACTGGGTAATGGTGGGGCACAAATTTTGAGAGGCCCATCTCGATAACAAACTGGGCTAAGTCCGGGCACAGACTTATATTTTGTGTGCGGTGTTTTAAATAGGCTCGTTCAATCTATCCTTCGTCGTAACTCAGCCTCTTCTCGCCAGTCGACAACTATCACCGAACACTGACCTAACCAGCAATCCTTGACCCGACCACCGACCCGTCACCCGACCGCCGACCCCTGCGCAGACTGACCTCTGAGCTCTGTTCGCCACCCGTTTATTTATCAGCAGGCTGCGAGCATGCTGCTACTTCTTGGCTCCTCATTGGTCGAATTAAAGTGGTCTATTCGTTAGACCAATGAGAGGCCAAGAAGCGCCAGCAATAACTTCCTTATTTGGGGAAAACCGACAGCACGCTATAAACCTGACTGACCTCTCGGGCGGTATGGTGGGCACGGACACCACTGGCAGCGCCGACCGACGCTCGGCCAGGATCTTGCGCGCCTTCCTCATCTTCTGTCGGGACTCGGCCTTGGCCTGCGCCTTCCGAGCCGAGTCCATCGGCGCCTCGTCCAGCTGCGGCTTCTGCAAGGTCAGAGTACAGAGGCAACGGTCAAAACATTACATATTGTTAGTGGAGCACGTGACTGGCACAGGCGCGGACCCCGGACCCAGCTGTTGACATCACCAACTGAGTACGTGTTGTTGAATGACAAAAGAACAACAAATCCAGTTTTGGCAACATCCTTTCAATTTGACGCGGTTGATAAAATATTGCAAAATTATGGAGCACCAATTGTCCCCTAAGACATAACAGAATACTCGCTAAGCATCGCATACCAGCTAGAAAAGAATTCAACGTTTTACCGCCTTTCGATCATGCAATCCCGCCGTCTACCCATCAGCTCACCGCGTCCGAGTCGATGGGCGTGTGTATGTCGCAGTAGGCCGCCTTCCGCACTATGAACGAGGTACCCGTGCTGCTCGTCTCGCGGATGGCGTCCACCTTCATATGCATACCCGCCTGCTGTGCGCACGTCACGTGAAATGCTGCGGAGGGGAGCGAGAAGAGGTTAGTGGTGGGGGGAGGGGAACGAGTTGGCACGCTCAGCTAACGGGAGCAAGTGATAAATGTGTAAAGAAAATGAGAATATGACGTCGTCTGCGTACATCGAAGATACAGCCATCAAATATACATTTAAAACATTGTTAGCACCGGCGGCTGCAGGCCGGGCCGCCCGGGACCACCGAGCGGGCCATGCGGCGGCCGGCCGACCACGTGGCGCTCGGGGCTATGCCGGCACTGAGCTGGCTCATTGTAAGCGGCCCCGTGATTGGCTGTGTGGGCTCCTGCCCTCGGGGCGCCGGCGAGGTGACCTCGGGTCGGCGCACGGGGCTCGAGGGGAGTTCGTTCTGGATGCTCGGCGGGGAAGTGCTCGCTGTGTGGGAAGTGGTGCTCTGGCTGTGGTGTGGTGGTGGTGCACAATACAGCAAGTGAAATATCTTAACTGGTGTGGAGAGGAGCTGGACCAGTGGAAAAAGGGACGGGACAGTGAACAGCAGCGAGTCTTCTCAGCGTGCGAGTAGCCGATCATTTCCTTCCATCCGGGACTCATAACACGGCCTCTTCCGGGGTGTGTGAGGGAGGCGGCCACAGTGTCTCGCCATCGAGTCACTGAGCTTAAACTCGTTCCCCGGGTCTTGCCATCGAGGCTCGGGTGCGGGGTCTCCGCTCAGACAGGGGTGCGACCAGTCGGCTCCGGCTAACCTTGCCATCGAGGCGCCGGAGTATCGGTTGATCTGTCCGATTACAGTGGTCTCGCCATCGAGAGGCTGGAATCGGGCAGCGGCTGGCGTCTTCCTCACCATCCTTATCTACCCATCGCTCTCCTACAGTCCTTGTCTATCATCCGGCTAAATAAGTGTCGTTGGCGTGTGAAATACCAGACTAGGACACGTGGCGACAAACATATTTCATTCAGGATCCCAGTTTCAAAAGTGATGGATGATGCATCTCCGACATATCCAAGAATAATCCACTATTTCCAGCTTTCAAGAATGAAGCTACTTGCCATAATGCAATATACAAATAATTCAACAACAGATGAAAGCATGCTTCATGGCTTGAGAAGTCACCGACAGTCCAGTACCTACCTGTGTAGCATTTATCCTTGTGGCACTGTATGCAGGCGCCCACGTTCCTCTGTTTGCAGATGTAGCAGGATAATTTCCAGCGAGCCGGCGGGATGCGGTCCAGACTATCGATCGGCTCCAGAAACACCTGCCGAGTGGACCCGCGCAGTGTGAGAGCTCAGTCAACGGTCAATAATAGGAGAACAGTACCCATTACCCAACACACAGCTCAGACGGCCGCCCGTCCGCCGGCCGCCGGCGACTCACCGTGTTAGCGAAGCACACCTCGGGCACCCAGAGAGCACACACCACGTGCGCCCACCGGTTATCGTCCGTCTGCTTGAACGCGCCGCCCTTGTTGGGGCAGAGCACGCAGTCGACGGCTCGGGAGGGCGACTGGAGACAGCGGCGGCACCACCAGGGGCCCTCGGGGATGTACGGCACGCCGTAGCACTCCTGGTGCACGGGCAGGTTGCACATGTCGCAGAACAGGATCACGTTGCTGTTCTCGCACTCGCCGTCCATGCAGATGCAGCAGACGGCCTCCTCGTCGATCGGCGCCACGTTCGTACCCACCGTCGTCTGCGCCTGCCGGGGAATGGGGAGAGGGGTCACTGGTCAGATGACACTATCTGTGCCTGCCGAGGGGAGAGGGGAGGGGAGGTCAGCCACTATCGTCTGTGCCAGCGGGGACGGGGTACAATTTTATCCGATCTATCGCACTGACAAGGATGATCATGCCTGACATGGTAAATACTGGGTGTTACTGCAACAAACTAGCTAATATTTAACCGGAATTGCCCCTCATGTTTGCCCTTGGTCACAGCACAGTTATTTCCACTTCTGTACCTGGAAGTAGCTCTCCTTCTCCAGTCTGTCCATGAGCAGCTCGAAGTCGGCGTCTTTGACGGGTGCCAGCGCGCGCTCGGCGCGCTGCTGGTTGGTGATGTCCAGCCACGCCACGTCTTCCTCGTCCATGTCGTACTCTACCTCCTCGTCCAGCTCGTCCAGAGACTTCTCGATGAAGCTGCGCGCGCAGAAACGAACACGGACGGCAGGTGGTCAAAACACGGGTTAACTAAAATGCGTGTCGGAATACATATGTGCGTCGAATGAAGTGCTACGTGACACTTTATCAAACCAAGCGCACACAGGTTTCTGAGTGGATGAGAAAACGAATCGCGTTACCGACAAACACATCAAATTCTTCAGACCAATACTGCTCAGCTGCCACATGATGACGTATTTTTTATTTTGCGCACTACAACATTCACACCTAACCTAACGTCGTCCAGCTGGTACGCTCACACAGCACCTACGGTACAATTCACACATTGCCCACGGTACAGTACGCTAGTGGTACAGCCACTGACCGTATGTAGTTGGTCGGCATGGGCGGCGCGTCGTCCAGCTGGTAGTCGTCGTCCTCTGAGAAGGCCGCCTCGGGCAGCGCCCGGTGCCGCCGCTCGTCCCCGGACTGGCTCGGGTGGCGCGTGGCTGCCTCCCCGCTGGCCGAGCGGCCCGGCGGCCGCGGCGTGCCGTGCCGGGCCGCGGCGGCCGCCGGCTGACCGGGCTCAGGACTGGCCACCGGGTCCGGCGGGGGAGGAGGCACCAGAGCCTCGTACTCGGTCTGTGAGACAGACAGCGCAGCCGTGAGCAGACAGTGGGGTGGCGAGGGGCTGCTGGGTGAGAGGTGGGTGACATCGGGGAACAAAGACAAACAAACGGTCGAATGAAGAAAGAATGGCAGCTAATGTGTTCGTTACGTTATTGTAGACAAACTGACAGAATGCATACCTACCACTGTACAGTAGGTCTACAAAAAAGTCCCCGCCGTATGCGGGTCACCAGTGGGCAGTAAGCGCCTGAGCGCTACTCAGGCGCCGCCTGCCCGCATACGGAGGGGACTTATTTTGTAGATCTACTGTACTTCCATGTAACTTGTTACTGAGAAGCAGTCTCGAAAAAGACGTCGTTCGGTACATGAGCGGTCTTACAGCTCTTGTCTAGTGACATTCCAAGTAATTTGTGCGGACAACCGTGCTTCGTGAAAAACCGAGTCGGCAGCTGTCAGCATTATCCTCCAAGGCTTGCAAAAACAGTCCGCCACTACGGAACAGATCGCGCTGTTCCTCCCGGTCGGTCCCCACCCTCACCTTGGACATGATGGTGAGGTTGTCGTAGATGCTGAAGGTCAGGAGGCCGCCGTCGGTTTCGTACTCGAGCATCTTGGTGGCGTCCACATAGCTGATCCGGGGCTCGCGCTGCGCCTTCACGGGCAGCACGGGCGCCGGGGAGGGGGACCGGTCGGCCGCCTGGCCGCCGCGCCGCGCCTTTCCCTTCTTACGCGCTGTGGGGCAGAGGGGTTAGGTGGGGGGTGGTTTCCAGCAGACACCCAGGCTAGTATATAGGCTTAGCAGTCAGCAGAACACAGACAATAGAAATGCTACGGTCATGTGATGAGCAGAGACATGAAGGGACCAAGAGATATGACAGGTAGATGGATAAATGTATGTATCAGAACAGTTCAGCTGTCTTCAAAGTAAATACATTTGCCAGCCTTATTGACATAACATGCACTTCCTGAACTCACTAGTCTCTGCAGAAAATAGACTGCAAATATGAAAACTCGAACTCAATGAAGAACAAATGTGGGTATGATCACACTATATGGATGATAGTTAATGCCATCTCAGACCAGCCTCTCCCCTGTCCCTCCATCATCTGACATGTCACTCACCTGACTTGGACTGAGACACTGGGGTGGGGATGCTGTGGTCATAGTTCTCCAGATGCACCTGGATTCCAGAGAAACTCTTGTACACCTTGCCACAGCTCTCCACCGGACACTCATATGGCGGCTTGGTTGCCTTGAGGTTGTGAAGAAATGTCTCTACATCAAAGTCTAGTGGCATGATTTAGTCTGAAATGCAGGCATATAACATAGGCATTAAGCAAACCAAATGATATTGAAGGAATTGTTGCAACAAAACAGAACAGTGGTAACATGTCGTGATTTTTATCAAAACTTGGCAATGAGTGGGTGGCTTTTGAGGAGTGAGCCAGGATGCAAAAAGGTGACTTGCTGAAAATGGCAGCACCTTAGTTCAGTGGAGAGTGGCCTTTTCATTGGGCCCAGCCAAATCTTATCCAGTCACCAACCTTCAAACATTTTTGTGATAAAATTTGAACAAAAGAAAAAGACTTAAGGTAAATAAATGATGCCACAATACACAGTTCTCCACTGCTGTCCCTACCTTACTTGCTCTGAAATTTTATCCTAAAGTTAGTAAAAGAATCAGCAATGTTTTATTTGTAGCCTGTAGGTAACATACAGTTCTGAAAATGTCAACATAAGTGAATAAAGTTTTATAGATTTGTAGGTAATTATTACTTGGTAGGTTTTGTAGTAGTTGAGACTAGTACATTGACCAAGAAATGGATTATACAGGCAGGTGCCAATTGCTTATAAAATGGAATGAGGATAGGGGGTGTGAAGTGTTCAAGGAACCCTAATCACTCCATGCCAGGAGTTCACAAAATCCCCCATAGGCCATAAGATCCTCAAAATCCTCTCCAGCTGCAAATGTTGATCAAAGATAAATGATTGGTAGTACCAAGATTACTTTACTGGTGCTACAGCATGGTACAAAAAGCTCTTGAAATTACATATTTGTCAATTTATATTTTTCATGACCTTTCCCTTGATCATTGATTAAGTGAAAGCCAGGATTAGAAATATGCTTGGCAAATTTTTGGACAAGTATGAAGTACTTCATAGCACATAATCATGTCACTTGAGTTTAACTATGTACCTACGCCTAACCACTAACAAGTAGTCAATAGAAAGGTACCGATTAATTTCACATCTTGTCTGATTTATGAGAAAACAAAACTTTCATATTTGAAATATTTCCTTTATTTTCAACAACGAAAAAGAAGGTCTTTTGAGATAAAAAACTGACCAAAAACAATATCCTCTGATTTTAAATCAAATGTGAAATGATACCTACCTACCATAGGAGGCAAGGACTATTGTAGACAGACAGCAGATTGAGCAGAATTGCTGAGTAAGCACATAGGCAGCACTCAATCACTAACTAAAAAGATCACAATAGATATCATTATCTCATTAGATATTGCAGAAATATCGAGAAGATACTTGAAAAGTCTGGTATATCCATCGTGTGTGAAGTTCCTACCTAGGTACCGTAAAGTGGGGCTATTTGAGACAGTGGGGCTATTTGACAGTACCGTAAAATGGGGTGTTAAGGGACAGTGGGGTGATAAGGGACAGTTGCATGGGAAAAACTTTGAGTCATATTAACTTCCTAATTTGAGAAGGTTCAATAAAAACTTCAGTGTGGCAGTTGACACTGTTTTGTTCTTGACCATAGGACAAAATGGTATGGTTCTTCATGCAAGTGATTTGGTTCAAAAATGGATTTGAAAATCATGCTACATTTTCACAAAATTGAAACATCTCCAAAACTCTGTGTGTACCACATAAACTAGTGGGTGTACAGGGAAAATGAAGGCATAGGTGTATTGTCACATGTATTGCACATGTTTCCTGAAAAATTTGTGCAAATCCACCCATTCATTCATCATCCTCTTCCTTTTTTCCGGATACATGCATATTTTGGGGTGGATGTGGGGTGCTAAAGGACAGGGAATAAAAAATGAAAAATAATATATAGATATAATTTCATTAAGTTTTATTTCAGTGGGCATGGAAAACACCAAATTCCACATAAAATGCTGACAAGTTCATGCTATTATCTCTAAGACATCTTAAGTTATATAACAAAACATTTTTTTCGCTTCTTTTTTTGTTATTTTCCTTTTCTTAGCAGGGAGTGTCACGACTTGCATATTTTTGTTTTTGGTGTTAACGTATGGTTCTGTGGTCGTGCGGGACCGTGGGTGGACACTCCTGGTCGTCTGTTCATGGGCGGCGGACTATTTTGTAGATTAGTAAAAAAAAAAAAATCATGACCATCAAGAAAAAAAAAATCTCCACACTCTCTTTTACAATGATGGGTCAATGGAGACTGATGTAAGTAAATGTGATGTAATCATAAAAAGGCTAAAACAAAGAGGGCAACATAATGACAAGTGACTAGCTTCAACATGGGTTTTTATTGATGACAGAAGGTTACTTTTTGGTTCTGTTTGCCTTATAATTAGCACATTTTCCAGAAGCGTAAACTGCATTACACGTAATTGGCTAAAAAGGTCATTAGTGGTGAATGAACCTGACTTGTTTTGTGACAAAATATGCAAAACATTTCAATAAATAAATTGTGTGCCCTTCCACACCCCAACTGTGGGCATTTGATGACCATTTCTTGGAATAATATAGGTGTCCCTTAACACCCCACATTGGGGTGCTAAGGGACAGTGATGAAAAATAATAAAAAATAATATGCAGGTATAAATCTTAAAATTTTTAATGTGGCAGGCATGTAAAGCCCCAAATTCCACATAAAATGCTGACAATTTGATGTATCTATCTCCAACCCTTCTTGAGATATATAACAAAACACCTCAAAACTGTCCCTTAACACTCCGTTTTACGGCATTTAAAATCGCTATAAAATGAAGAGCGTTTGATTTTTATGATATTTTTGCTCAGGAAGGTGTAGAATCGAGCAGTAAATCGCCTGAGCAAAAATTAAGCATAAATTTCAAATGGTTTTTATTTTATAACAATTTTAAATATTGTCTCAAATAGCCCCACCTTACGATACCCTACATGGGACTTTTCAATACTTACTGGTTATTTTACCAGTAATTATTGCTATTATTACAAAGAAAATCACCAGAAATTAATTAATTAATTACGTTTTGCTGTTACACAACAACACAACACTCATAGACCGCAGGACGGTTTGGAATTTGAATTGGTTGGTTGCTGTTATGGTTTTTTGTGTTCACATTTGGGAAAGAGCATTTTCGTTTTGAAATCAAGGAAAAAGAACCATGAATATTCTATTTAACCTTATGCAGCTTCAGTTCACCCGATTAATGTCACGATCTTGATCATACTTCTATTCAAATTTAAAATTATATTATTCAAAGCTCACTCCTTTGCCGAAGGCCGTATAAGCTCCTTTGGGGAAATGCGCGGCATTAGCAATGACGACAAAAACTGCGCGGATGAGACAAAAGATAACTTGCATGTCCGTCAAACTGGTATCATATTTTATTCCCACTGAACTCGACTATGATAGCTATGAAGGAATCGTGGAGTAGTAAAGGAATCTTGGCGGCTATTATGGCTGAACTCTATAATGGCTACAATGGCTGGAATATGGTTTATTCCATATTCGACGTCCCTTTTATCACCCAGAGGCAGAGAGAGTCACTTTGACTTCACAACCGCTTTTCTTTGCTTTTAGGGACATCAGGCGTGAACCTCGCCTGAGCTATGAATTATTTTATTAACCCGGCCTGACCCGGGGGCAATCCTAACCACCACAGTCCATGGGGGACGTTTTTCGCCCCCTGTCTAACACCGCAAATAAGGGTCAGCTACGGATACAAACGCGATACCAAGCGAAACCCAGCAAGCATGCCGACGTCGGCCCAACATCGGTCCAACCATATAGCCTTGGTCCAAGCTCAGCCCGACGTCGGCTGGACGGCGGGAACGTCCGCATACCTATACCGACGTCCAGCCGAGGTCCAGCCGACGTCGGGCCGAGATCGTTCGCCGAAGTTGAGCCGAGATGACGGTCGGGCCGACGTCGGCTCGACATCTCCCCGCTGTCAACCCGACGCTCAGCAGACGTCTCCCCGCTATATCAACCCGAGGTACAGCCGACGTCGGACCGACACTCAGCCGATCGGCTAGACACTGAGACTCTGAGGGGCCCCAAACAGGCCTCTATCTATAGGCCCCAACTGGCCTATGAGGTCTACACCTGCCACTGATGGCCCTATGATCCCGCGCCGGGCCGGTGCTCCGAGACTTCCGCGCCGGGCCGCGGGGGGGGGGGGTGTCTTAAGTTTAACTCTGCTCCTGGGTCACGTAGCGACACACGGTAAGGGCAATCGAAACTGAACATCCAAAATAAAGACAAAAACACTTTGGTCATTTTTTGGTCAGGTCGTCAAAGGTCAGGTCACTAAAGGACTCACCAAAGGTAGAATGTTGGCTATTTCAACATTTTGGGAACTGCCAACGGCTAACACGGGAGCCGATAGAGCTACAGCGCCGCGGGAAAGCGCATTCGATAGCTCTTTTAACGTTCTTTCGCGGACGTGTCCTCAGATTTGACCTCAGGTCAACGGTTTAGCCTCCAGAGGGAAAAAACTCCAAAAATAGCCGTGTTCACGAAAAGTGTTTTTTTTTCGGCAATAAGTTTTGACTCAAAAGAGCCACGACATCGCTTTTACCGGCATTGTGTTCTTCTCGTCGAAACGCTTCGAATGAACTGTAATTTGGCCTTGAAAGGTCAACTTGAAAATTTGACCTCAGGTCAAGGTCATGACCTAACCAGAAAAGGTCATGTTGCGTATTAGTCGATCGGCATCGTCGAGCCGAACACATCTAAGGCGTTTTCGTTGCTCTAACATGCCTCAATCAGAAGTTATTAGCGAAAAACTGTTAGATGCTAGGGTAAGGTGCCTAATTAGCGACCCTTTCCGATTTGCGACCTACCTCCCTACAGAAAAACTGGCAGGAGGAAACGGGGTAAAAACATCGTCAAAAGGTCAGCCATACTTTGGTTATCAAATTAAATTATTTTCCGGTCGTCGATGTTTCTGGTGGGACGTTTCATCTGAGTTTAGATAAAAATGACGAGTTTCTTATCCAAAACGTGTGTGTTTGTGCCCTCTCTGATGAAAAGCGATGCACATTAGGATGATGCACCTTTTTTATTTTGAATCGACATTCCTTTTTCAATTGATTGCCGTTTTCCCATAGTGAATCGCTCAACTGTGCACAGCATGGCGGTTAAAAATGTGTCGCCACTCTTATTTCCTATTTGCGCCTGACATGGTCGCAAATAGCTCAAGAAGGGGAAGAAAGGGGAAAAGAGAGAAATGAAAATGAGGTGTTGCTGAAGATTGCAATGTGTGGCAGGGGATGCTAAATGTCGTCATCGACTGCAGGGGTGCCGAATTCAGCGCGGACCTCGAATATCATACGATGCATGTTATTGTCATTGTTATATGTTTCTTGACAACGACCTCGATGCGAAGGTCGAAAATTCGAAACGAAAACAATAAACGACTAGTAGCCGAAAACGTTCCTACCTTGTAATGTCTAGTCGTAAAAGCTTGAAATCATATAAACGTTCATGTTCGAGTGATTGAGTGCTTTGCGTATAGGTTACATTTTTTAGATCATATTTCATCTTTTCAGGCGTCGCATTTTTTGCCATTTTTAATATGGGGAAACCCATAGACTTATTAGCGACCCTCCCCGGTCGCAAATTGGGAAGAGTTCCCTATTAGCGTTTTTTTTGCAATAATGCAATGGTTTGCCAAAATACTCACTTCAAATAAGTTAGCGACTATTGGGGCAGAAAATGACTATATTTCAATGGAAAATGAACGATCTCTCCGAAAATCAAGCCAGTAATACAGTGGCACCCACAGAGCGTTAGCAATGACGGTTCAAATTAAGGGGGTCGCTAATTAGGCACCTTAACCTATTCGTGACCTGAGATGACCTCGGGGACATAACGAGGGGTCACAGGTGCCATTTTCCGGTTCAGTGTGTCAATTTTACCTGCATACCGATGTTTGAGAGTGTCTTGAATGGCGTTCCTGCAAAAGAGACGCTTTTCAATTTTATCCCATTGACTTTATAATGGAGAGGCCGCAAAATTGACCTGACCTTAGGTCACCGATATCAAAATTCCGAGACATACGTTTTATAAATGATACTGTTACTCTTATTAATCGCTGAAAGTTTCAAGGCAATGATCATTCAGTCGGTGTTGCTATGACGAGCATTCTAATTTTTTTCTGAGGTGAGGTCGCTTGGCGTGACCTGGTAAGTCCAGGTACCCACTGCCCACCACTTAATGTCCATATGGCGTCATCAGGGTACAATTTGCTGCCGACGCCGGTTTAACCCTCGCCGGCCGAGGGGGGGGGCGGGTGCCGCCCCCCCCATAGGGTTTTTTCGCGATAGCTCCAAACACGCTGGCCATAGAGAGCTGAAACTTGGCATACCTGACCTTTGATCCAAGCCGGATCTTTTGACACCAACCGCATTTTTGGGTCAGGTCAGGTCACTGACCTATGACGTCATAAGTGAACCTCTGCACGGTCTTCAGATGTCGCAACTTCGCAACGCCCTCACTGCCAGAGGAGATGTCACAGGGAAATGAAACTTGCAGGATCTAGTATCCATTATGAGTCTCACAACTTGTATATCTCGGATTTTTCCTAAAGGTCATATGAGGTCAGGTCATTTTCGTGACCTCACCATTATAAGTCAATGGGGAAAAATGAAAACTGCTATTCTGGCGCCGCGAACGATCTCTAACTATCTCAAGCACACAGAATCGTGATTTGGTGCACTCCTTGCAAGGTTAGATGCGTCACTTTTGCGATGTTGACCTTGCGTGACGTCATTTATGACGTCATCAAGGTCATATTAGTTTTTCGTCAATAACTCTTGATCAAATTGAGCTAGCGAGTCGGAAAAGCCACCAATGGACTCAGGAAGGCCTACCGAATCGAATGATATGCGACATGACCTCTTTCGACCAGCTTCGTGACCTGGGGGTGCTGACCTGACCTTGACCTGAGGTCAACACCCCAAGTTGACCTGACCCGGACAAAAAGTATATCATTCGACGCGCCTGAGCGAGGCGAACACGATGCTGCCACAATCGGCGCTCTACGGCCGTTTTTTGCGAAGTTATTCACCAAAGAATGAACCGTACATTGGGGCACTTGACCTGACCTCAGAGGTCACCGGTTGACCTAGGACCTTAAAATCGGGTACCAATCTCTGCGTCTCGTAACGGCGCACACGCTCGTTTTTTTCGCGACGCGCTAGCTCCACCAGGGGCAAAACGGCGAGGGGGGGTCGTACCCGCCCCCCCCCCCCCCCCGGCCGGCGCGTATGTAGAAAACCAATAGGTCCGGCGAGGGTTAAAGAGGAACTCGAGGCTCACCTGACAAAACGGCACTTCCCAAACGGAACGGTGCTGCATTACTGTTTTCATATATACCAACCGTATTCGGACAATTTTCCAAACTCCTAAAAACGGTTGGATATCTTTTGTAGCAAATTTTTCTGAGATTCAGATGACATATTTTATTTTGTTTAACTTGTTAAGGTTAATGAGCTATTAGCACATTTTACCTTATTTATTGAACGACCGTACAATTCCTGAGGCTTCTTCTCTTCAAGACGCTCGTTGTTTTCCACGAAGTTCGAGATCGTTCCGCAGCTGACTCGCCGGAAGAAGTGGGGAGGGTCTGATCGATACGGGCGAGGGTTAAATAGGGAGCGTGATCTGCCCATCCCTTGCTATCGAGGCTTGTTTGAGTTAACATTTGAGGCCGACAGGCAGGATTCGCGACAGGCGCTCGGCACTCGGTGGAAAGTCTCAGCACACGAACAATCAGGGAACGAGCTCTTATAATCACAGGCCTGGCACCTATGTGAGTTAGGTGATTATTTAAAATTTCCAGCTTCCGTTGCCACCTCCCCTCTCGCTCCGCTGCCCCGCCCCGGTGCCGGCCCAGTCCGACCCGCCGCCGAGGGTCGCCGCCGAGTGCCGGTCGCGGTCGGCACCTTTCTCCGCTGGCCGCAGCACCGTTCTCCACCGGCCGGCCGGCCCGTGCCATGCTCTGCACGGTGCCGCCTGCACGGAGTCGCAGAGGCGGCGCCAGTGAAACCGTCCTGGCAGGGCATGAGAGCCTTACTGCACACGCTCTATAGATGCATTTTGAATGCACGGGGCGAAGCTGAATGCTTTGTTTTCTGGATATGATGTCATGTTTAAAATAAATGTCTTTTGCAAAAAAAAAACAGTTAAATTAATTGCACGTGGGGCTTCATAATTTATCCGAATTTCACAAGACAATTTTTTTGAAATTATCCAAACTACCATGCTATGTCGCTCGGTATTGCCCGTGCAGCGGCAGGTCATCGCGGTTCGCCCCGCGCGGCATTCGGACTACGAGTCGCCACAAAACGCTCGGCGCCCGCGGCCCCGGCCGTCCCGCCGCCGCCGCCGCCGCCGCTGCTGCTGCCGTGCCGGCGGTGGCCGCCGCAGCAGTGAGCGGACGACCGACGTCCCCGCAGCAGTGGGCGAGGTGAGCTCCGGCCGCAGGCAGCCGAGCCGCGCCAATGTATCCAGACGACGCCCAGGAGAGGCGAGAGCGAGAGATTTTACGCTGAGAGATACAGTGAGGAGTGAGGATAAAGAAGTGGCGAGGAGTTCGGCTGTGATAGAGTGAGTGTGGAGTGTGAGTGAGCCAGCAGAGTTCTCCGACAGTTGGAGTCACGTCACAGCCTCCTGAGACCGCAGCCGTACCAGGTGAGCGTTTTTGCGCGGTGTGACCAGCTCGTTACGTAGGCGCCGTTCGCGGTGTCGGAGTGCGCGCGTCGTGTGTTCCGCTGAATCAGAGGCTACACGCACGCTGGGTCGCTGCTCGGCCGCGCGGTCCGGTCGGTGTGTGAACAGATCCTGTCGGAGCGGAGACGCCACGCCGTCTCCGCGCCTGATCTGCATACCGGACCGCTGCCCCGGTCTGCGTAGCGTAACCCAGCTCAGCCCCGTCTGCATAGCGTAACCCAGCTCAGCCCCCGTCTGCAGCTGTCCGTCGCTGATTATGCGATCAACGGATCTTTTCATTTCGACATAGTAACCAGTATATCTTAGCAACTTAGCATTTATCCCGCTGAGATCTGTTGAGCATTTTGGGCTCAGGTTTTATTCTCGTTTCGACTTCTCTTACTCCCGTCTCGTCTTGTCTCGTCCCGTTCCCTCTCCTCTCCTCTCCTCTTCTCTCCTCTCATCTAGACTCTTCTCCTCTCCTCTCCTCTCCTCTTCTCTCCTTTTATCTAGACTCCTCTCCTCGGCCTCTCCTCTTATCTAGATTCAACTCCTCTCGTCTCGTCTATTCTCGTCTGCGTCTCCCTGTCGTCTCGCCTCGCTCGTTCTCTCCTCTCCTCTCCTCTCCTCTCCTCTCCTCTCCTCTCCTCTCCTCTCCTCTCCTCTCCTCTCCTCTCCTCTCCTCTCCTCTCCTCTCCTCTCCTCTCCTCTCCTCTCCTCTCCTCTCCTCTCCTCTCCTCTCCTCTCCTCTCCTCTCCTCTCCTCTCCTCTCCTCTCCTCTCCTCTCCTCTCCTCTCCTCTCCTCTCCTCTCCTCTCCTCTGCGGCTGCACCATCGTTCACGGTAGACCGGCGAAACCTGGTCACCTGGGCGCCTCTCTCTCTCGGAGCAGCCCAGAAGAGAGCAGCGGCCGGCAGCGGCGGCCAAATGGGCCGTCCATCGGCCCCGGCCGGCCCGGCCCGGCCCGCCGGACCGGTTCGGTTTGGTCCACTCGCCAGCACCGCGGACGGCCGGCCCAGCCGCGAACAAAGCACGAGCGAGCGGCCGACGCACGGCCGGCAGACGCATCTGCATTGGACACTGCACGTGTGGGACCGTTCGGCAGTGTCACACGGGTCTGTGTGCACCTGTGAATGATGCAGCACTTCAGAAAGGTGACTGAGGCGTCGCTTTGGTATGCGATTCTGCCCGATTGTTGGCCCTATATCTGCCGCTTGAAAATTCAAATCGTGAAAAGCTTTGATCATTCGTCCGTTCGTAGTTCAAAGATAATATGGGGTGATGTCATGGATTATTGGTTTTGAATACCGTATTTGGTATTTATTTTAGTCAAATATCATTTGGAGGATATGTGAGACACATTCAAGAGGCTGCGTGAGTCAGTTCCCAGTCCATGACGGGAGAATACGCATTGCGGCAACATAACTACATATAGATCGATTGGGTACTGCAGATTGGAAAATTGACTGGTGCGTTTTATCGTGACGGGTCGTGACCTTTGCGATCACCTTCGTCAATGACGACATTAGGTACACCCAGATAATTATATTACATCGGGAACTTTTATACGCTGAAACATGAACTTATCTGCAGCTAATGTAGTGTATTATATGTCGCATCTGTCCATCTCTTATCTATACTATCAGTGACTCCACGCCTAATGCATTTTCCCGCAGACATTCGACACCTCGCGGCCGCCTTATTTATCCGTCTATGGCGCTGATCCTGCTCGTCACTGACGTCACCGCCGCCTTTCAGTCCGGCCACCCGATATACATACAGCGCTAGTGCTGGCCTTCCTGGACAGCCAATTTTGGCGAATAGCGTGCTGGTGACTGGGGGCTGTTACTTGGACTGCCCTTGACTGGGTGACTGTCACACAGCGCTCATATAGGATTGGTGCAGTGGGGGGGGGGGGGGGGCGCTGGTGGGACGTCGGTGGTTGATGGGACCTCAGTGGATGATGGGACGTCGGTCGGCGGCTGGTGGGACGGGGGCGGTTGATGGGACGTCGGCGGTTGATGGGACTGCTGGGCTCTGTCCCGGCGGTCGTTGGTGGCTGATGGGACGCACCTCGACGACTGATGGGACGGATGTCGGTGGCTGGTAGGACGTCGATGACTGGTGAGACTCGGGCTGTCCGTCGGTGGCGACGGCCGATGGCTCGGACCCTGCCCGCCGAGACGTTGGCGGCTGATGCAATGCGCGCAGACGCTTATGACGTGACGGGGGTTGATGGAGGCCCAGTGTGGGACGCCGAGTGCATGCGAGCCGCTTTGGTATACACTCGGCGGCGTTAGGGGCATTATAAGGAGGTTCGACAGTCCACTCACGTCCAGTCTGGTTTGCTCTATCGGAATGGGGCTGCGGTGGATGAAATAGGCGATCGAGAGGCGATTTATCGCTCAACGGTGCGCGACCATATTGGGAATTCGTGCTGCTTATCTTGGAAGTTTTCCATGAAGCCGTATGGATGCACGTCTCCTTATCGGCTTACTGGAACCTCTTTATTTCTGAACGTCAAAGCTATTGCGCATTGAGGATATAGCCATAAATTATCAATGACTCAGAATGCCGCGATAAGACTGCTGAGGTATAGTCACTCGATGACCAGGCGAATGGGTGTATGTACCGCACTCTGCGGCAGAAATGGGGGTTCTCCGCAGAATCATTTAGAAAAGGCATAATGAAAGTGACCTGCGGCCACTACAAGTAGCCATCTCCAAGGTCTCACACAAAGTAAGCATGCCATTAGCCAAACAACAAAAATCAGCTTTAGAACTCTTCTGCCTCTCGTGCGAGGCTTTGGTGTGCGAGTAGGCTGCGCTGTCTCCCGTGTGAGACTGTCAGCTCTGCCGTCTCCCGATGTGAGACTGTCAGCTGCGCTATCTCCCGATGTGAGACTGTGAGCTGCGTTATCTCCCGATGTGAGACTGTCATCTCTGCCGTCTCGTCTCCCGTGTGAGACTGTCAGCTCTGCCGTCTCCCGTGTGAGGCTGTCAGCTCTGCCGTCTCCTGTGTGATGCTGTCAGCTCTACCGTCTCCTGTGTGATGCTGACAGCTCTGCCGTCTCCTGTTCCCCTGCAGCAGCCGCGATCAGTTCCCGTCCGCCGGAGGCTGGTCCGCCCAGTGTCAGCGCGCCGGCTGGGCCAGGCTGGCATCCTCTCCGGCTGTGCCAGGGTCCGCCTGGCACGGCCTTTTTGTAGGTATGTGGCGGCTGCCGCTGCCTCCGGCTGTCACGAGATGAGGCCGGAGACAACACTGGCTGGACCGGCACCGGACAGTGTTCCTCTCATTGGCGATATACATCACGTCGTTCATCACGAATGACAGAAGCTTGTTTTCTATTTAGTCGGAAGCCAAAAATTGTAGTTCCGGTCTATGCATAAATAAGCGGAGCATATGGCGCATCTATATCCTTCGCCATGTGTATTTTTCAAGATCTATCCGAATAGATATATGTAAGCGGTTTCCGGCAGATGTTTATATGTAAATGCATTGATAACTCTTCTTAATCAGTTCCAACCAGCCAACTGGCTCGCCAGAGTCGGACTTTTGTCATGACATCGCGCAGGCCGATGGGCTAACAGAGAGACGTGTGCAGAGCTCTAGAGAGAGGCAATGAGCAAACACACTAAGCCAGAGACTGGTTTGCGACCACATATCACCGATGACGGTGGCTGGGACCGGTTCTGCGGGCAACTGGAAACCCCGGCAAAACTGCAACGCCGCTCGACCGCCGCCTCATGACGAGGAGAGGCAGTGGAATAGTACCGAAATGATATAAGAAGTAATGGTTGGCTGGCACTTCGGATCAGGAACGAAGGTTCCTGTTACGCCGCTAGTATCCGCGGCTGAGTTCGTTCCAGCTTCCGGGTCCGCGATCTCGGTCCGCGATCTCACACAGCGTTCTGAATAACGTAGTCCTGTATTGGTGATCGGTTACCGGCGGGGGCCGCTGCCCGACTGCTGCACGGCCGCACCGTGCCCACGAGCGCAGCGAGCTCAGCGCCACCTAGTCTACTGCACAAAGTTCAGAGGGCAAGGGCTACGTCACCACACACTACCCCCCTCAACAGGAATGACAGTCGTGGCGAAGCAGACAACACAAAAACTGGCCGAAATAAGACTAAACATCCGTCTAAAACTATTTCAAAGCAAAGCCAGTCGCTTCGAACACGACTTTGTGTCGCCGTCACATTTCGGCTATGAGGCGACGCGGCTGCTTCCGCTGCCTGACGGAAACACGCTGAGCGATGCCCCCAGTTGCTGATCCAGCTCCTGTTCCTGTCGCCGATGAGGTCGCACCGCCCCCTCTGCTGACCTCCTCCTCGGCACCAGCGTCGCCGCCTGCAGCTACCTGCGCTTCCTCGGAGCTGCCACCGGTAGCGGTAGCAGGTGCTGTCACAGCATCATTGCCCGTCGCCCCCGGCCTGTCTTTGGCCGGTGACCTGACCGTCGTTTCCGACCCGCCGGTCACACCTGACCCGACGATGACCCCCGGTCTGATGATCACCGGTGGTTCGCCCATCCCCGTGGGTGCCACCGGAACCTGTCCAGTACGGTTCGGTGCTGCCACCGTCGGCTGCCGGCTGACTTCCTCCGCGCCATCGGACGCTGCAGCAACCTGTTGGGTGCCCGCCAGACGCAGCTGGTCGGCGTGCCGCGACCAGATCGCGCTCCCCACGTCCACTTCGAACGACAGCGGGCCCGTCCGGGCGGTGATGACGCCCCGCCGCCACTTGGACGGTCCACCGTAGGCCCGTGTCCAGACGTGGTCTCCGATCGAGAACTGCCTGTTGTGACCTGGCCTAGCGGCCTGCCACTGGCGAAGTTTTTCCTCGCGCTGCCGCACATGCACATCCGGCTTTAGGAGGTCCAGGTTGGTTCGCACGTTCCGTCCCAACATCATTTCCGCTGGAGACCTCCCCGTGGTCGCGTGTGGCGCCACCCGGTATGCCAACAAGAACCGCTGTAGGCGCTGAGAAAGCGTTCCTCCGTCCTTGAGTGCAGCTTTCAAGCCATTCTTTACGGTTTGAACTGCGCGCTCCGCCGCCCCGTTGCTACTTGGATGCCACGGCGCTGTCCTGATGTGCCGAATCCCATTCGAGTTCAGGAACTGGGAGAACGCAGTGGCGGTCAGCTGGGGTCCATTGTCGCTGACCACCTGGACCGGCAATCCAAACCTGGCGAACATTTCGCGCAGAACACGCACAGTGCTTTCCGTGCTGGTCTCACGCATCGGCACTGCCTCCACCCAGCGCGAGTAGCTGTCATACACTATCAGAAAGAAAGAGCCCTGGAAGGGTCCAGCGAAGTCGATGTGAACCCTGAACCAGCAGCTGTCCGTCGGTTCCCAAGGGTGTAGTTCAGCACGCGGTGGTGCCCCGCGCTTTTCCATGCAAGCCGCGCAGTCACGCGCTAGGGCCTCCAGCTCGGCGTCCATGCCCGGCCACCATACGTATCGGCGCGCCACACCTTTCATTTTGGCGCTGCCCAGGTGACCTTGGTGCAGCTCTGCCAGCACCTGTTGCCGAAGGCAGTGGGGAACCACCGTCCTGCCACCCCAGAGCAGACATCCCAGGTCCGTGGAGAGCTCATCCCGCCTCTGACGGAACGGGGCCAGCTCCTGCTCCACCTGTCCGGGCCACCCACTGTGCACGTACGTCAGGACGCGCGACAGTACCCGATCGCGGCGTGTCGCCGCCGCGAGTTGTTTGGCCGTCAGAACTGGAGCTACTCCGTCCATGAACAGCAGGTACGAGCCGCCGCTGTTGTCGTCTTCAGCATCCGTTGGCTCGACCTCTCCGCCTGGCACTGCCATACGAGACAGACTGTCCGCCAGGTGCATGTCTTCTGATGGACGTAGCTCCACATCGTAGGTGAAAGCCGCGAGCTGCAGCGCATACCGCTGGAGCCTGGCCGCAGCCAGCGTTGGCAGCTCACGCTCCGGACTTAAGATGCGCGAGAGCGCCCTGTTGTCCGTAACCAGGGTCCACCTCCGGCCGTAGAGAAACTGACCGAAACGCTTGACGGCGAAAGACACCGCCAGCGCCTCCTTCTCTACCATCGGATACTTCCTTTCCGTTTTTGTGAGTGTCCGAGAGGCGTACATCACCGGACGCTCCAGTCCTTCCTCGTCAGGCTGCAGAAGCACGGCTCCCACGCCGACTTCACTGCTATCTGTGACGAGCTTGAGCGGCGCCTCTGCATCGTACCGCTTTAGGACTGTGTCCCCTGCCAGCAGTTTCCGCACTCTGACCAGTGCGTTTTTGTGCACATTAGTCCATTTCCACGTGGCGCCCTTCTGTAAGAGCTCGTACAGCGGCGCTAGTTCCGTGGAGAGGTTGGGAAGCACGCGCTGGTAGTAGTTGATGCTCCCCAAGATGCTGCGCAGACTTTTCACATCTTTAGGGTCCGGCATGTCGATCACTGCGTCAACTTTCTCCTGTACTGGACGCAGCCCCTGTGCTGAGATGCGCCAGCCGAGGTACTGCACCTCGTCGAGTCCAAGTTGACACTTCTCCCGTTTCAGCTTCACTCCATGAGCTTCCAGCCGAGTTAGCACTTCATCCAAGCGCTCGCACAGGTCCGTCATGTTCGCCGCCGTCACCAGCAGATCGTCTTGATAGGCCACACACCCGTCTATGCCATCCAGGATGTGATCGATTGCGGCCTGAAACACCGAACTGCACGCCGATATGCCGAACGGTAGGGATTTCATCCGATACCGTCCTCGGTGCGTGACGACTGTTGTCATATCCCGCGATTCCTCCGCGAGCTCCAGCTGCAGGAAGGCGTCTTTCAGGTCCAGTTTGCAGAACCGCCGTCCTCGGACGCTCGCAAAGATGTCCTCGGCGGATGGCGTAGGATGCGTCGCCATTTGCAGCTGCGGGTTTACCGTTAGTCGATAATCACCGCACAGACGCACACCGCCATCAGCCCGTGGCACCGTCACCAGTGGTGTTCCCCAGCCGGGCGCGTCGTTTGGACCGACTTTTTCCGCGATCCCGGCCTGCACCCAGCGGTCGAGCTCCTGCTCGACGGCCGGTTTCAGTGCATATGGAGGCGAGCGCACCGGCCGTGACACCGGCCGTGCATCCGGTTTCAGTGTCAGGTGCGCCTTTACTCCACTGATGCGCCCCGGTGTGCCGTCAAACACCGAATTGTGCCTGTTACAGACCGCCTCCAGGTCCGCCGTCCCTCGGTCCGGAGTGACGTCCATCACCGCCGTCTCTCCGCCGCCCACACTGATGTCCAGAGCCCGCAGCCAGTCGCGGCCTAGCAGACGGCGATCGCCAGGCAGGTCCACCACGACCAGTCGCAGTCGATGGTCCCGACCGCGAAACCTTACAGAGACGTCTGCCTCACCCCGGAGAGGGATCCGGTGACCAGTGAATGACGACAGCTGCAGCTGAGTAGGTTTCAGTCGCAGCCGCGGGATGACCGTGTCCCGCCCCACAGCAGTGATAGGGCTGCCGGTGTCCACCACCATTTTGATGGCCACCCCGTTCACCGGTAAAGTCATTTTAACCGCCTCCGTTAGGTTAACAGCGTTTATCTGCCCCAGCCCCCACATGTCCGCCGTGGCAGTCCGCTGTCGGCATTGACTGCGCAGATGTCCGATCTGCTTGCAGCGGTAGCACCGCCGCGTCTCCGGTGCCGGTCTGACCCCGTCGGATCCACGAGTGTCAGATTCCCGGCGCCCCGGCCCCGTCGGCCGCCGTGACGCTGGTGCCGCACGCGCTGACTCATCCGGGCGTCGGCTGTTCTGACAGTCCCGCTGAAAATGTCCCGCCGCACCGCAGCGGTAGCAGCGGACCGTGCGCCGCTGGCGGCTCCGGTTACCGTCAGCCGTGCGCTGTGGCCGGACAGCGTTCAGCTGATCCGGCCCCGAGGTCACCACATCGACCTCTGGCCGCTCGTCCAATGCGGTAGTTGACCGTCCGACGCCGTCCGTGCTCAGAGACGCATTACGGAACTGCGTCACTAGCATTTGCGTTTGCTCGTATGCACGAGCCGTAGCCTGGAGATCTTGCAGTGAAAAGTTGTCTCCTTTGGTTCCGACCGTCTGCAACAGTCGCTCCTGAATTTGTGGAGTCGCGCCGGCCACGCTCCTGTCCCGGAGCTCACGGTCGAGGTCAGCCGCCGGGAACCCGCACCGCCCAGCCACCGCCCGCAAACGAGCCAGGTACGCGTCGAATGACTCGCCGGCGTACATGCTCGTGCGGTGGAACGTTACACGTTCCGCCATAAGGTTAGACGTCGGCTGTAGATACTGGCGTAGTTTAGCCACAGCGGTGTCGTATTGTGACGTTGCAGCCGTTGCAGCCGGCTCCGGCAGGGTGTTGAACACGTCCTGGATGTCGGGCCCCATTAGATGGAGCAGGACTGCAGTCCGCCGCCGGTCGTCTGTTATGTCCATCGCCTCGGCGTAGAATTCCAGACCCTTCAGCCACCGGCTAAAGTCCATCCCCTTTGCAAAAGGAGCCACGCTCGGCAGTCCGGCCGCCATGTTTGCCACCGCCCCGAGGCTGCACCGGGGTCGGGCACTGCACACTGCACTGACCGCGCTGACTCACCAGTCACGCCACACCGAGCAGAGTCCAAAGTTCAGAGTCCAGCGGCCGCCGTCGCCGCCCGCACCACTGTTCACCCAACACGGAGGTGCAATACAAATGTTCCCAACAACGATACAGCGAAACGCAGCGGCAGAGCTTACAGCGTTAATGCACAAAATTATGCAGCAGTATAAAAAAAAATACTAAGCACTAAGCAGAACTAAGCACTAAGCAATATCACCCGGCCCGACGCTATCACTTCACCGTGATGTATATCCGCGCCGACCGCCGCGCACTGCACCATCCAGCACGCCAAAGGAGTTTGTCCGAGTCCCGACGCTGTCACTTCCCAGTGACGTATATCCGCGTCGGCCACCGGTGCCGCACCACCAGAACGCCAAATCCGTGAGAACGCCACTTTTCCTTCCGAGATCACCACCAAACGAATCTCATCCTCGTCGCCAAGTTGTTACGCCGCTAGTATCCGCGGCTGAGTTCGTTCCAGCTTCCGGGTCCGCGATCTCGGTCCGCGATCTCACACAGCGTTCTGAATAACGTAGTCCTGTATTGGTGATCGGTTACCGGCGGGGGCCGCTGCCCGACTGCTGCACGGCCGCACCGTGCCCACGAGCGCAGCGAGCTCAGCGCCACCTAGTCTACTGCACAAAGTTCAGAGGGCAAGGGCTACGTCACCACAGTTCCCATACCTACGATGTTAGATTGTAGTTTGTAGTAGTCACCACTTGCACATATTTTATATTGAAATGACCATTGGTCGAGTATATAGGTACTGTGAAGATTCTTTGAATATTATATAAGAGCACGGCGTTAAATCAATTCCTGCTGCAAGTTGTCGTCGAAGGGTGTCGCGCATTTGCGCAGTGTATTGGCTCGCCCGGTTATCTGATGACATCGACGGCCGCTGCAGAGACTGGAGTGCCGCTGTTTGACGCATTTTATCCGGTCGGCCTCCCTCCGCCATTTTATGATGGC
The DNA here is from genome assembly GCF_019059575.1 of Amphibalanus amphitrite. Taxonomy (NCBI): domain Eukaryota; kingdom Metazoa; phylum Arthropoda; class Thecostraca; order Balanomorpha; family Balanidae; genus Amphibalanus; species Amphibalanus amphitrite. Next base: position 166,739 of record NW_024882085.1, read on the forward strand.
GTTCCCGATATACCCTCCGGTAGAGACCGTTCTGGAGGCCCTGCCGGCCGCCCTGCACTGCTCAACTAACGGGCCGCCCTGCCGCGGTGGTGAAAACAACGCCGTCTTTCCCGTATTGACTCCCACCCGGGTCCTGCTGGGCGAGCGGGCCGTGCCAGGTGCGCCGCCGCCGCTGCCGCGTCAGATTGAGCGTCGTGCGCCGCGCCGCCGCCGCCGCCGCCGCCGCCGCGCCGTCAAGGACTCCGCCGCGGGAGATCTGGATGCCGGAGCTGATAAGGTCGGCAGTCGTGGGATTTGGCCACCCTGCGCACCGTTGTCTGACCCGTCCCTTCTCTCTCTCCATGTGTGCAATTCAATAGGTCTTCTTTTTCTGACAACCAAATTCTATCTTTAGGTATTCCACTGATCAAAACAGTATCTACGTATGATTAATAATCAGAAATAACTTACCAATACAACTTCACACACTGAGTTCAAAGGTCTGAAGTTTCCCATAACCCGATGCGGAACTGAGCAGTGAATCGTTGCAACATAGAAGGAAAGTTCTCTCAGTGTGTGCAGTGCGCGGTGTCTGGTGCACTGTATGCACGTCGCTCGCTCGCCCACCATCAGCGCCTACTTTTACCGAGCTGGCAGAGTGGAAAAGTCCCATAGGTATAGCGGTCAGTCAGGGCCAGGCCGATCCGATTCCACGGGGCAGAGAGGTGCGGGCTGCGCACCCTGCACCAGGCTGGAGAGCAGCGCAGAGGCTAGACCTGCATGTTTCAAATGCCGAACGACTAAGAAGGATGTTTCCAGTGAGCAGCTTACCAAATATCATGCAGCTAATTGCGTTAAAACGTGTTACGTGGGATGGAAAAAATTACAATGAACTAGAGGTGTTCCAAGGCAAACCATTTGCAGGTACTACATTTAACACAACAAAAGTTGATGTTTGACCGCGTGCTGTATTATTGGCTGAAGTTTGGACTCATTCACAGTTCAAACGGCACAAACACTGTACGCTGAGTGCAGCGTCAGTTTGTGGTGACCGTTTTCAGCGGGCCGCTGGCCAATTCATGGCTGGTCACGTACGACGATCATAGCACGTGACAGACGTGGAGTTTGTCGGGTCACCGGTCACGGCGGTCTGGTGTGACCCCTCCGCCCGCCGCCCGGTCCGGCCCCTCCCACTTCGAGGGCGGAGGGAACTTTCCCCACACGGACACGGCACTTCTACACTGCAGTGTTGTTCGTGGTAGTTGGAACTTTGAGGGACCGTCGCTGCAAAGCAATATGTGACATCGGGATTACGACACATTAACATGCAGGATGGGATTTTATGCCTCGAAAACGCTCAGCTCCTATTGCTTGTCTCTGAAGTCTGAAGAGAGCTGAAAGTAGGTATTTTATTTCCTACATGACCTAAGGATCAAATCATCTAGTACCTTCATGAAATGAAATTGAAATACATATCTGACAAAATTAACATGAAGGTGAATATCTACTGACTTTCGTTTGCGTTTAGTTATTCAATATTCATATCTTCTCAAATATGAAGCAAGTCTTGCATCGCATTGTTATTTTCGAAGCATAAACACATGCATCGATTGAAGTGAGCCGTTCAAAGCGCCAAAAGTGAGCCCTTAGGTCGGTGATTTATTAAACCCCGTTCGCATTCACCGGACGCCTTCATTCCTGGAGTAGGTAACCGTGGTTGGATGACTCACAGATTATTGTGAATGCACTGAGGTAATCGAGGCCATCCTGCGGTCAGTTGCACAGCGGATTATAGATCGTCGATCGAACAAGGATTGGAGAGAGAGAGAGAGAGAGAGAGAGAGAGAGAGAGAGAGAGAGAGAGAGAGAGAGAGAGAGAGAGAGGAGAGAGAGAGAGAGAGAGGAGAGAGAGAGAGAGAGAAAGAGAAGAGAGAGAGAGAGAGAGAGAGAGAGAGAGAGAGAGAGAGAGAGAGAGAGAGAGAGAGAGAGAGAGAGAGAGAGAGAGAGAGAGAGAGGAAGAGAGGGAGGAGGCCATCCATAACAGCGTCAGTGCGAACTCATTACACGCTGGGCCATGGAGCCACTGCAGGGAGTGGCCGCCCCTCTCCGGCCGCGCGGGCCGGAGGGTCTAGTCAGCCCGCTCCCCAGGCCGACCGACTGCCCAGTGCGGTGGTGTGTGTGACTGTGTGGTGTGACCCTAATAACAGCGGAGCGCCGGGGCAGCGACCCGACACCGTCGCTGTCGCGGGCTCAGCTCGGCCGCGGCGGTGCAGTGCATGTATCGATCTCGCCGCCAGCGGGGCGCGTTACGTGACGCCCGACTGGCAGTCCGCGTGACGCCCGACTGGCAGCCGGCGTGACGCCGTCACGCAAAGTGACGCGGGTGTCGGCAGGTGGCACCGAGGAACGGCCGGCCCGTCCGGCCACAGTGAGACCCAGAACGGGGGATAATATCCATAGAAAACTTTATTCGCTGATTTAAATCCAGCATATTCATAAGCTGTATTCCTTCTCTCATGAAGCTGAGAACCATTTACTGCCAAAACTAAACATGAGATGAATCGCATTAGTCATCCTTTGAAATACCAGGGTAACCGTGGCAGTAATTTTACTCATCTGAACTACCTACTAGCACGAGGGCTGACATTTATGGAACGATTCATTCGTTGCCGTAATAATGTGGAGCCACTTTAATGTCATCTAGATAACTGATTGCCAATGCTGGAAGGTCTTATTGAGCATGGCTGAAATCTCTTCTAAACTCTTGTGTGATCTGTTCACGGAATTAGTGCGACATATAGCCTGTGATATTCAAGTGCAAATTCTAGCATTTGCTTCACGTACGATTTTCAGGAATGAAGCAGCAACATCAAGCACCGTTTTCCTTATGCCGCGATCATTGAATTGAATCCGCCAAAGTTCGAAGCCCTAACTGTATGGTCACAGGGCCTCCTCTAAGGATTTTTCACTGGGTGGGCAAAATTTTTCGCCGCTCCCCTGCCCAAGGGCAGATCCAGTCACTTGTTTTGGGGTGCAACCATTTTCACCTGCGACTGGGGGGGGGGGGGGGGGGGGTTAAGCCTATGTCACTTTCACAGTCAACCAACTGTGCCATTTATAGTTTAACGTTTGTCGTGTGTGATATGGTATTTCGTGTGTATTTCACCTTATAGGTATGCCTATTGTTTACATTAGTGATATCAATAACGGAAAATCAGGATACCGATACCAAACCAAATGCCAACCAAAACCATGAAAAATACCGAAATCAAACCAACTTGGGAACATGAGGGAAATACCAACTTTTTACCGAATTCGTATCCTCTTATACATTAGCCGGATTCGTAATACCAACAAAATACCAACAACATTAGGATCAAAATACCAAATACCAAGTTGGTATCAGTTTGGTATCGGTACACCAAAAAGTTGGTATCCGATTGACATCTCTAGTCTACATACATTTAAAATTTTAAGAACACTGCAAAAGTGCAGAGTTAAACTTACTATGATTGCTCCGCTCCTTGAACCAGAAATCGAATAGGTAGGTGAGGCTCGCTGCCTCTTTTTAGGAGGCATGGTCAGCTTACTCTTGGCGCGTCCTCTTGATCTAAATACGGCTTTTATTGACCTTAATCTACTTGTAATACATCCTTGGCCTTGTAGCGCGCTACCCTGCTGGCCCATGCCGGTCTTTGAGGGTCCCACACTGACCTCTGAGGCCCCATGCTGGCCTGTAAAGGCCCATTTTAGCCTCTGAGGGCCCCGCACTGGATTCTGAAGACCCGATGCCGGGCTTCAGCCATCCCCTGTATTGGTGTTTTTCCAGCCGCGAACGTAGGTACTCTTATAGGGGGGGGGGGGGGCGTTGGACCTCCCTTGCCGTTTCGCCCCTGATCGAGCTAGAGCTTCGCGGAAAAAAAAACAAGCGTGTTGCCCGTGACGAGAGGAAGCCGATGATACCCAATTTTAACCCTCGCCGGCACAGGCCATTGCGTCCTTCGGCGGCACGACCCCCCCCCCCTCGCGTTTGGCCCCTGATCAAGCTAAAGCTTCACGGAAAAAACGAGCGTGTTGCCCGTTACGAGAGGAAGCCGATGATACCCAATTTTAAGGTCCTAGGTCATCGGGTGACCTTCCAGGTCAGGTCAATGACCCGAACACCGGGAAAATCGGGACTTGTTAGAAAGTCGTAAAGTGTGGCTGCTATGTGGTTTTCCGGGGTGCTGATCACGAATATCGTGTTAGTTTTGATCAGAGATGATGTTTTAAGCATGCCATTTAGACCAGGTCGGGTCAGGTCAGGTCAGGTCAACCGGTAGGGGTTGTGACGGGTATTCGTATTACGTGTCAACCGCCTCTGACAGCTTCGTAACATGTTCCGAAGGCACCAAAACTACATCGTAAATGTTCAAATGGTTGCTAAATTCGAATTCAGCTAAAAAACTAGCCTAGAACATGAAAAAACTCGAAAAAGTGAACCGAGGTCACCCGAGGTCACCAAAGGTCAATGACGTGACCTGACCTTTAGGTGACCTTGACACCCACCCTTATGTATGGGAGCAACATCAAATCACATGTTTGAACGTTTGAAATCACGAAAAGCTTGCAAACGCGCGGCTAATGCGAGCCGACATACGCCGAATCGCGATTTCGGCCAAACATGGTCACGGAAAAGAGGTCACAGGTCGCGAGTTATTCGCAAAAAATCGAGGGGGGTCCGATCGACTCCCCCCTATACGGGCGAGGGTTACCCCCCGAGTTGCTGGGGGGCGTTAAACGCCCCCACTTTTTTCGCTGGGCCATAGCAAAAAAAAAAAAAAACGGCGCGCCGCAGGCACGCCAAATTTTGGGTGCCTCTAGGGAATTGTTTGACGTTTATTGTGACAATATTTCAAAAATATCGGCCGAAAAATTTTTGAGATATCGAGGTTTCAGTGACGTCATGATTTCTTGGTTTTCGACCAAAAACGTTATATGTTCAAAAAATCATATAAAATCACAGAATAGACATACAGACATGCCGTAAACGGCATTAGACTGCCAATACCATGAACAATTTAATGGTAATCTTCGATTATTGATTATCGTTCCCCATTTTCCAAAATCTTGAACTGAATCTTGGCAATTTCTCATGACTACTTCACGACCATGATACATGTATTTCTTAATTTGAACTTTTTGACCCAAACACGTACACATATGATAAATTGAATGTCACCATCGTGTTCTACGCCCCAAATTACCCATAAAACATGTGTCACAGGCTGCGAATATCAGTTTTGATTTTCGAGGATATGTGTGAGGATATGTGAGGATATTGACCTGACCTTGACCCTGACCTATGCTTGACTGACCCCTACATGGAGCTGACACTCTTGTAGGCCTTATATGATGGATTGTGCACCGTTTTGACAGAGTTTATGACGGGAGGCGCCCATTGTAAAGTCCTGAAGTCCATGCTACTGAAAGTCCGATTTCAGGTGTTTGACCTGACCTTGACCCGACCTGTGACCTCAAAATTCAACTTTAAAGTACTCATCTGAAGCGTCTCGTCGCGTTCTTTCGTTTGCCGCCTCGTGCGTTTCGCTGCGCCTATTGGTTCTCGAGTTATCGGCTGGGGGCGTTTAACGCCCCCCCCCCCAGCAAACGGTGGGTGGCGAAATACCCCAGCAACTGCCGGGTTAAGGACCTGCATCGGCTCTGAGGGCTCAACTTGGCCTTTTCTGGACTCTGGGGTCCAACACCAGCCCAAGCCTGTCTTTTAGGGTGCCACACTGACCCCTGAGGGTCCCATCCTTGCCTCAAGGACCCGCATTAGCCTTTGAGAGCCTAAGTCGGCCTCTGATGGCCTCAAACTGCCATTTTCAGGCCCTGTACTGGTCGCTGAGGGCCTTAAACTGGCCTCTGAGGGCACAAACCGACCTCTAAAGGTCCCGCACCGGTTGCTGATGGCCCATTTTCTGCCTCTGAGATCCAAGACTGACCCTTTTGTGCCTCTGAGGGCCCCGTACTGGCTTCTGAAGGATCGATGCCGGTCTCTGAGGACCAATGTCAGTCTTATAAGGGCCTCACACTGATATCTGAGGCCCACATTTGCCTCTGATGGCTCCAAATTGAGGCCCTATTTAGTCCCTAATCAGCCTATAAGGTCTCTGATGGCCCTATTTTGTTGTGTGGTTGGGGACCCATGGCTTACACCTTTAGGCGTCACGCACTGGCCTCTGAGAGCCCACATCGGCCTCTGGGGTTCCATACGGGCCTTTGAGGCCGCTATGGCCATGGGCCCCTGTAAGCTAGCACCGCCCCCCCCCCTCCGAGGGTTGGCAAAGTTGCCAAGTTGCCCCCACCCCCAAACGCCAAGTCTGCTACCGCCCCTGCATTCAGATGCATCCATTGTAAAAAAAAAAAATAACTTGCACTGCAGTGATTGGGGGCTGGGGCACTGGCTGCTAGCAAGTCTTTTTCCCCGGGAAACCGAAGTGGTAGTTCCTACCGGACGTCTGGCCGGACCTTTATTTTTGCATTTGCTTCTGGGTGGGCAAATCGACGCCACTGGGTGGGCAATTGTGGTGACTGGGTAGGCATTTGCCCACCCAGTGGGTATGTTAGAGGAGGCCCTGTATGGTCACATATCATCCATTGCGTGCCGGCTAGTGCAGCTCTCATTACGTTATATGATATCCAACAGCTGCAGACTGTCATGTACGTACGCTCAATTTAGTCACGGGAAACTCGAGCTGCTATCAGCAGCTGACAGCTCTGGCTCGCATGAGCGGCACGGGCTGCGCCAGCCGCGCGGTGATAGTGCGCCAGATCTGTCGCAGACTGTCTAATGTTCATCTGTCAGCAGTCAGCATCGAACCGTAGAACAAAGCGGTCCTGGTGTACAGATGCTATGCACACCACGGTAGGACCGAACTCAGCCGCGGTCTGCCATCAAATTATTGATTGAACGAGCATGGTCGTCCGCCACGTCAGGGATAAAAACTTTAAGAACGCGATTTGTATACGAGTATGAACGCTCAGACAATACGTTGTATGTCCATGTCTGCTTATAAAACATTTATTTTGCTAAAGAAAGCATTTCCTTATCGAAAATAATGTTGGAATGAAAGCCAAGTTTTCTTCGGGAGGGATAGATAGGCAAAACATTTTCACAGCAGGTTTATCACACATGCCTGTCATGACCAGTTTTACCATTTCTTTCCAAAGAGAAAGACACTTCTCGACTTTGTCCGACTGGTTTTTTCAACTGTCCCAGCATGGGTCCGTCGCCTGGAAATCTTGTGACCACGCTGCTTCCAGTCGCCAATGGCGGCGCGTAAAATACCGGTTTCAAGAAAGCAGAGCCTGCGCTAAGGCTCGCAGCCGGTTTTAGCACCATTAGTCCTTGAGCCGGATTGTCGGGGAGATGGCAAAATGTCCGCTCGGGCGAGGGCAAATCGGTTATATCCGCCTCTAAGACGCTGCATCGATGCTGTCAATGGCTCAGCGGGAAACTTCATGCAGCTCGACTTATCGCCGTTTGCCGCTCACTGACTGCTGTCATAGCATGACTGATCCAGGGCCAGGCACCGTCGCGCCGCGGCTCGGTGGTAAGACGGTAATTCAGGAAACATCAGCCGCTCTGCCCCTGCAGAATGGCCGAAATATGTGGTTCAATGATAAGTGGCGGAGCTAATCACATCCAGAGGTAGCGTCCAAATGCTTTGACTTTGACAACTGCAACTGACTTTTGCAGTAATTGACCTATCAAGGAATAGTGGGTGGCAGGACTGCCATGCAAAGCAATAGGTACAGAAATGATGAAGGGATATGTTCTATCTTTGTAGGACCACAGGGTATATCAAAACATATTCTCTTTCCGATAGTATGTCGGTACGACATTGCAATCGCAATGAGAGAAGCGAAAAGCGATAAGCGAACAATACCTGTCGAAAATTGATTTATCGTCTGTGCCTGTTTGTTTCTGAACTTCCAAAACTTTGAAAATTTACAGCTTCCCGCACGATTTAGGACGTCAAAATGTAATCCATCCTACTTTCGTCTTCCGAAGTCCGTTTAATATCTGAATTTGCGTTTTGATTTTGAAATCTTTGGAAGAATAGGTACCACGTCTTTTTCCAGCCGTACCTAGCTTTTATGTCACGTATCAATAACAAAGTCGTTGATACTGTCATTCAGTTTTCTTTCAATTATCACAGATAATTAAATGAATTGCAGGATGTGCAATGTTCCTCGGTTAACTCGCCCTGTTCCATCCCAGTTTGTCCACCATATGCCGACATATGCCATCGGTCTGGTTTCTGCATCGGTTACTGCAGCGGATGGAGCCGTCCACTCTAATGCCGCCGTGAGGGCAGGTCTGAGGTGACGGGCCTTTCGCAGCCGCCGCGGCCGACTCAGCCGTGCGGGCTGCAGCCGGCACTGGGAGACAGCCACCTGTGCGACCTCTGTGGTAACAGGCTGTGTAGCGGGACGGGCGGCGGCGGGCGGCCGGCTGGGCTAGCAGACGGGGTAGCGGCGTCTGCAGCTGTGGAAATGGTACACCAGCTGAAATTTGTAGGCCATGGGTGATGTGCGTAGCAAGTGCCCGGTTATCCTCACGCTGCCGCTCTGTGCCGTCTAAATGCAGCGTCGTAATAGGATTTAGGAATATGTGAACTGTGGGTGACTGTGGTAGGTACGCTGGTGACTTTCCACCACTTTCCGTATGACCATATAACTTATAAGATTTAGGTTTCCATTGTTCTTATGCTCTCAAATATGGTAGTTACGTTTGACGTCAGGTATCAGGAAAGCTAAATGTCGCTGCGACTTGCGAATTGTTTGTTTGTTTTGTTGGGTTAGGCCCTTTCGGTCGACAAGACCATTGCAGAGCCGGAAGGATGATAGGAATTAGGGGGAGACATTGGTCTGGGCAGGCACCCTAGTGAGTCGCCGGGGCTGAGCCCGTCCAGAGGACAGGCCACCCAGCCCCAAGGCACTCACTGCACCCGGCTACGGGGTGCGCTCCCTCAGGAGCAGCGATGCCGCTCCAAGGGAGCAGCCCGCATGAGATAAAGTTGCCTGCCCAGCCCGGAAGGGGGTTGTGGCGTGGAGGAGAAGGATTTCAGTATCCTGAGGATAGAAGCACGGACAGGTGACTTGCGAATGCGACTGGTAAACCAGTATAGGTATAGGTAGGTATACCTACCTACAAGGGAACCTCGTATAACAGCCTACTTACCATCTTGATGAAGAGGCCAGAAGATCTGTACCTACTTCCGACAGTGAAGCATCCATATACCATGCCTATGCATCTGAATGCTCTATCGCTCAATATACATCGAGATATGCTTAGTGCCTACTCAATGCTCAGCAAGAGGCACATCAGAAGGGATACGACAGCGCCGTCTAGTGGTAACAGGCGACACTACTCGTTCTGTTCGCTACCACCAGGGCCCTCACAGACGTCAAGGCTGGCCTCCTTGCTAAGTGCATAGGAGGAAGGTTGCTAGACCGGTTTGGTCCGAGCACAATAAAGCCTGAAGCAAATCGCTGAACCAGTCGCTACTGGCTGCATCCTGCTCTGCTTCTACGAATATTTAAAGGCGAAATCAGGGATTAGACTGCTGGACGGGACGTTTACAGCAGGCCGTCTATTGATTTCACTGTGCACATGGGTCCTACATAAGTAGCATGTGGGGCCCGCTGATATGCCAACGGTATTTGTTTAAGCTTTAATGGTAACGCTGATTGAAATGTTACTTACGGTAAGGAGTGTTTTAGACTGGCATTGGAAACAATGCAAAAGCTGAAGGTAGGCATGCTGGCATGAGGAAAATCGGCAGTCTTTCCAGTCCGACCAGTCTCTTGCTAGCCGGGGGTGTAGGTACATTAAAAAACCGTGAAGGTAATCGTCATGCTTTCGCTGGTCAGAGGCGCATCCAGGAGTTGACCAAAGAAAGTCGGTGCTACAGGATAATGGAAGCGAGGGGCTGAAGCAATATTTTCTATCCAACAACATGCCATACAAATGTACCTATGCAAAGACGGTGTTAAAACATTTCCTACCATGTAAAATCAGGCCTGATTTGATACATTTATTTCATAGTTTATTGTATTCTCTTTCGGCAAAGCGTTCACTGATGTGCGTAAAAATGACGCCGTGCTAGAGCGTCGTTTACGGATACGGTAGGTATAGATACGAAGGAGAACATGCATCAGTGACAACTTAAAATCAGTGTGAGCCGTGCTGGAAGACGATCCTGTCCGTCCACTAACGTTCCATATGAAGCTTCATGTGTCGCATGACAGTCTCCTGATTACACCGAGTGCCACGTTGCAGTCGCTTCCTGTCTATGCCTATAATATGCCACGTTGCAGCCTCCTGGCTAGATTCGTTTGGGTATAGTGGTCGCTGCAGTCTTTTGGTTGGACCTATGTGCTGCGTTGCAAGTGGTTAGGCCCCTGTGAACTGGCACAGTCTCGTGGCTATACGTTTGTGCCGCGTTGCAGTCTCGTGGCTAGATCCTTTGCTGCGCTGCAGTCTCTTGACTTCACTCATGATCTACGTTGCAGCCTCTAGGTTAGACCCTTGTGATACGCTGTAGCCTCTAGGTTAGACCCTTGTGATGCGCTGCAGTCTCTCGGTTAGACCCCTGTGATACGTTACAGTCTCTCGGTTAGACCCTTGTGATGCGCTGCAGTCTCTCGGTTAGACCCTTGTGATACGTTGCAGTCTCCTTGTTAGATTCGTGTGGCCACACCTACATTCGTTCGGTTACGGACCCACGTTTGTAGTGTCTTGGCTAGATCCATGTGCTCAACGGTATAGTTTCCTGTTTAGATTTATGTGCCTCATTGCAGTCTCCTGGCTAGACTGTGTCAGATGTGTCTGCCGCGTTGCAGACTGGTTATATGCGTATGATGCGTTGCATTCTCTAAGCTACTTCTGTGTGCTGCGTTGCAGTCTCTTGGTTATAGATCCGTGAATCACGTTGCCAGTCTCTTGGATAGACTTGCTGCATCTGCTGTAATAGCTTAGTTGGACCCGTGTGCTACGGATACCTACATACATAGTGTCCTGGTTAGACCTAGTGCCACGTTGCCGTCCCCTGGATAGACCTGTGTGATCCACAGCAGCCTCTGGTTTTGGTAAAGTCGCTGTGCTGCGGCAGTCTCTTAGTTAGGCCCGTGTGCCACGTTGTAGTCTTCTGGGTACGCTCGTGTGCTACGTTGCAGTTTCCGATGGCCGCTTCTCCACCGTTCAGGGACGGGCGGGAAAGGCTGGAGTGGGGGTGCAGGGGCGGAAGTGGCAGGTCCGGCCCAGCACGGCTCACATTCGGCCGAGAAGTCGGTTAAGGACCTCTAAGAGTTTTTCCTGGTGCCTGAACTTCCTTCGGCAGCGGTGGTCGAGCTCGCTTCAAGGACAACGACCAAACCAAACATCCTGCTGAGCAGTCATCTTACCTGTTGAGATATGATCGGCTTGCAGGCGGAAATAGCTGATAGTTGTCGCTTAATGCGGTCCAGTTTGGTTGTATAACACGATATACGAGTAAACGACAAAGTTAACCTCTCTTATGTCTGGTTGAACAATGTTCATTAACATTTTAGTCATGGTAATTTGAAGCATATCTGTGCTCTAGTGCATTCTGTGCTTCATTCTCAATCCCACCGGCCCCTGGCCAGCGTCACCGGCTGAATAATCGCCCTCTCCGGCCGGCCCTTTCAGCTCCCGCCCGCCGCCGCGCGCCGCCTCCCGGCCATATCTCGGCGGCCGCCTGTGTGCTGTAGGTATGGTACGCGGCTGTTTGTCAGCCAGACCGCCCCCTATCGCCAGGGACGGCCCGAGGAGCACACAGGGACGCCCGCGCGAGGGGAGGGGAGGGTCCACCGGTCCCATAATCGATACCATCAGGATCGCACGCCGCGTGCTCGTTTGAACTTGGCGGTGTGTTTGGTGCGGGGTGTTCGGTGTGCGGGGTGTTCGTTTGGCGTGTTCGGTAGATAATGAGGGACAGAACGGCGTTTTTTAACGGCATGCACAGAGCATTGTAGCTCAGAAAGATGTGTGTATGTTAAAAGGTTAACATCACTTTGCTGACATTTTACCATTGCCATCTTATATGGACCTTGTCACCCGAATAGGTAACTTTCACCACAGTCACATGTTCTATGCCATTCGTAAAATTGGCCCTAAACCTATCGACACAGGCTCCATTGTGCTCATGCTGAACAGCCATTATTGCGTAAAAGAATTTTCCTCCCCGAACCGCGTCATTTTGCGCAATGCCAGTTATCGCCTAGTTATCGAACATTCTGATGATGTCGCGTTTTATGGTGGGCCAGCGTTTTTTTTGTCATTCTCATTCTTCTGAAACTGTTTCGTGTTTGTAAGCAGCGTAGACGCGTTGTTGTGGCCTGTCGCTAATCCACCCTGACCACTGCGGAAAGCAGTGGTCCAGGGACGCTCGTGACAATTGGTGTTGAGGCCGCACCTTTCTCGTGCAAGTAACCCATATACGGCGAGCGCAGCCCTCTACGGGCCTTCGCGTCACCTTCGCTGGCCTATTTCTGCCAGCGGCAAACCAAACCCTCAGCGTGCAAAGGTCAATCGCATGCACAGTCTCGCGCCCTGCTCCGGAGTCGTGAGACATGAATTCCGTGCTGCCGTTTCATCATGCTCGTCTATCGTGGGAACTGGCGCTAACGAATCCCGTCTTGCTCTTAGCAATGTGTTTTTATTTGAGAGCGATCCATTTAACGACGCTATATTTTCGCTTCAGCAGCCCCCCGGCTTCCGCCTCCCTCCCCCCCCCCCTCGCGCGGTCACGGGGAGCCAGCCCTCTCGCCTTGGCTCTGTACCGTGCCGCGGCCGCCCCGCACCGCTGACTCGCCCCGTCCGTGCCGGCAGGTGCCGCGCGCGCCAGTCCCAGCCGCGCCGCCCGCGCCGCCGCTGCGCCAGCTCTGCCGCCGCCAACGCGCCGCAGAGGGGCCCGACGCGCCATGGCAGCCGCCGATGACGTCACGACGCGTGCTCCGACGCCTGAGGACGGGCCCGGGGCGGCCACTGAAGGAGACGGTGAGAGTGACGACGACGAGACGGCACCACCCAGCGAGCGCGGCGCCGACTCCGAGTCCAACGTGGAGTCGAGTCCGGGATCGAGTCCGGAGTCCAGTCCGGAGCTCCGTCAGAAGCACGGCCAGGAGCGGAGTCTGCAGTCCAGTCCGGAGGTGTGTCAGAGGCCGAGCTCGGAGCTCAGCCCGGCGCCGAGTCCCGGGGCGAGCCCCGCGGGCAGCCCCACGCTCGGCTGGCGGTGCGAGCCGGCGGCCGAGAGCCGCTACACCTCGGACGGGGAGGAGAAAGGCAGCGGCCGTGACCCGGATGGAGGCCAGCGCGGCCGGCCCGCCGAGTGTCGGAACACCGTCTTGGGCGACCGCTCCGAGCACGCCGACTGCTCCCAGTCACCGCACGAGTCAGTGGAGTCGGCTGAGTCGGCCGAGTCGGAGTCAACAGTGCCATTGCAGAGTGTTGAGTCTCCCGTCACGTCGCACCGCGCGGAGGAGGCGGGGACGGTGGCGCGTGCCGAATCGCCGGCGCACCCGCTGAGTGAGGCGCCGGCGGAGAGCCCCTCGGAGGACCCCGCGGACCCCGCGGACCCCTCGGAGGACCCCTCGGAGCGCCGGGAGCCGGCGGAGGGGCCCGGCTCGTGCGCCGACTCGCGGCTGGAGCTGGTGCCGCCCGACTCCGACGTCAGCACGGACGATGAGGGCGGCGGCGCTGTGTCCCGGTTCCTGCGCGCGTCCATGAGGAAGATGTTCCACTTCCGTCTGTCGTCGCGCGGTCTGCGCCGGCGCAGCAGCGCCTCGCAGCCGTCGCAATCATCACCGACGCCGTCGACGCGCACTGCAATGGAGACCCGTGCGGCGCGCGCGGCGCGGCGCACCTCCGACGAACAGGTGTGCTGCAGCCCGGCCGGAGACGACACGGACTCGCCGCCGCCGGGACAGGCCGGCGCCACCGGCGGCGGCCAGACCATCCGCATGAGCACGCTGCTGGACCGGCTGAACGGCGCGGCTGCCGGCGCCAGCAGCGCGGCCAGCAGCGCGGCCGGCACCAGCGGCGTGGCGGCCGGTCCCGACCTCATCCAGGTCAGCACGCGTGAGCCGCACCTGCACGACGCGCCGCTGCCGGCCCTGGAGGAATCGGAAAGGTCAGTCGGCCCCCGCCGGGGGCACCGGCTCACTGCCGGAACTGTGTGCTGATATTCGCGGTGTATGTTTGCAAGACATTAACCCCTAATCTATTCCTGTGTAGTGTGTAATACCAATTGGCTTGTAATTTAGGTTCAAAATTAACAGCAAATTTAGATATCAATCATAAGAACCTTTGGATGGCTGGAAAGTGTCAAATTAAGCTAGGACTGCTACCTCAATCACACTATTCTCCACATTTTCTTTCAATGCCAATTGCCATTAATTTCACAAACGAACAACGGTTCCTTTGCAAATGCTTATGGACTGCTCAAGGCAATTCGCCCATTCTAATGTCTATTCATGATATCACTTCTTAAACTCCGCTGACTGCTGGGGTTCCCTCAGCGGTGGTATCGCAGCAAATCGCTCAGCGGACTCCATTAGGTATAAGCTGCCACAATCGGCTAGGCCATGCGTCGAAACTACATGCTTGTGACGCAAACGACTTTTCATTTACGCACTGTTTCAGCTTCCATACTGTCAATTAGGCTATAATGGTAATCTGCTTATACTCTATAAAGATAGTGTGACCATTTGTTCTATAAAGACTTTTTTCAATGATCGGTGAGGCATAGCTTTTTAAATATAACTAGTTGTCACAACAAATTTATAAAGAAAGAACTTATAAACATACAAGGCTCACTCTCGCGCTCGATCCTTTCTTCCTCAAAATACGTCTTACTGGTTTTACAAGCATACGAGTACACCTCTGGAGTATGTGTGGAATGACTATCTCCGGCACAATCGTACTCGATCTGGCACTGTTGTCTCCGCCGGCACAGCTGTTTGTGGCTGTCGACTATTGTGGCCGGACGGCCTGTTCAGCACTGCACGGTGGAGCAGCTCGTAACACAGGAGCGAACAACACTGTCACCACCCACCGACCGCAACTGGGCACTGCATTGTTGGCGTTGATCGAGCGTTGGATTCGCGGTGACACTGGCGCCTATAGCCGTCTAAAGAACCGCGCTGCAATTATAACTTTAACATGCAAAGCTATGCAGCGCGATAACATGCAAAGCTATAGCAAGCTATAAACTGCGGCGGTGGGCACCGTGGTGAACACAGTTTCCACTTCATATGCACGGGCACGAACATCCGCACCGATCATGTATATAGAGAAGTGCGCAGCACGAGCTGTGTAATGTAGCCACTGCCTTGGCGCTCGTGCTGCTGAAATCAGCTGTCGATGTCCTGTTGAGCGTGCCCTTGTAACCGAAACACATTTTCTATGTAAATTATTGTTGGTACGTGCTCGATCGGTATGCATTGATGTGCTCGATTATGTGGGTGAGCCTAATTCGCGAACACACTGTGTGGACACCGATACGGCTCTATCGGTCTTAGTTACAGCAATCAGCCCTGACCCGACCGAGACTGGTGGGCTTATAATCACAGCTCAGTATTCACGACACCACACCAGTTGCGAGCGGCTATTGCGCCGATGCAAAGGGAAGCCATTGCTAAGTGGTTACCTCGAGAGCATCTTTTCTCTGGATATGATGCTGCAAAGACGTATTTGCATAGATGAATCAACAATCATGAGGCTCAGTATTGTGCACGAGGCTTAGTCACCATGCTTTCGTTAAGACCTTGTGTCGTAAACTGCCCGTCCAAGCTGCTCAGTGATTGAGTGCCCTTCACCTGATGTTTCGAAGTCTGAACAATGGTCATCATAACCCGTTTCAAACCGTTTGGTTGTCCGTTATTTGTCTCCGAGGGAATTCACTGGCTATCAGTGACAATGGTCGTTTACAGCCATTTCAACATAGCTGCAAAGTCTAGGTTCATTTTTATTTCCTGAAATATCCTTTGACTTGAATGATAAATCAGTATCTACATATTCAACAAAAATACTATGGCGATCGGATGTCGAGCCATGCGTAGGTATGAACTAGGAAGGGTTATTTTGAAGTTCGGTCACTGTTCACTGGTGTTTGGCTCTTGTGAGGGGCTGCAGTCTCCGGTTCTCGTGGATGCCGCCTGTCGGGGTATCCTGTCCCGCAGAACAGCCTCTCAGTGCGGCACAGCGTATCGATTCAGATCACAGGGATAAGTCCAGTGATCAATGAACATTGGAGACTGCATCACCTCACCACAACGTATCACATCTCGGGGACTTCAACTCCGCATAGGCCTTTTGACGGGCGCAGAGTGCAGATCGTTCGCAGCGGCGAGTGTGATTCAAACATTCATCGCACTAACTCAGCAGCATCACCTCGGCAGCACCTTGGCCTCTGTGACGTCATGGACCCTAATTGGGTGCACTCAAGAGGCCCCGATAAATTAGACCATGCGCTGTCCAGCTGGCCCATACTGCAATCGTGCCGCTTATCACTACTTGGCGAATGAGCCCTCGCCCCTCTCTCTCCCTCTCCCTCTCCCTCTCCCTCTCCCTCTCCCTCTCCCTCTCCCTCTCCCTCTCCCTCTCCCTCTCCCTCTCCCACTCCCTCTCCCTCTCCCTCTCCCTCTCCCTCTCTCTCTCCTTCTCCCTCTCCCTCTCCCTCTCCCTCCCCCTCTCCCTCTCCCTCTCCCTCTTTCTCTCCCTCTTCTTCTCCCTCTCCCTCTGTGCGGACGACGCAGGCGGCGTTTTTTCTTCTGACCGTCACAGGACAGTCTGTATTTTCCTCTGACCGTCGCCAGTGGCTCCAGTTCGGCCGGCGTTGCGTCACGCACTGTGTCCCTCACCCCTCCCCGTTAGTTGGACTGGTCCGCCGCCAGCTACTTCCACTCGCACAGCAGCGGCACTCGCGTAACCTTGCCACCGAAGGCTGGCCGACCCGCCCTGTCACGGCTTCAGGGCCCACTGGAGGCCGCCATCTTGAATTGGACGCGCTGCTGTGACACAAGGGTGGGATAGGTTACAGGAAAATTCCCGGTAGATAGCTGATCGTCAAAGCCGCACTTGAGTTAGATTTGAATAAGTAAGTGTGCTAAGCGGCACCTTCAAACCATCTGGCTTGCATATTTGAGCCAAGGGATAAACTTGGAAAGATACCTGTTTGGTTCGTTGCGCTCCTGATCATAGATTAGATATTCACTCGATTTGCCGTCAGTAAAGCGTCAGCACGTCCTTTGTTGGTGTCTACAGCGCAGTCCAGGTCCGATCAAAACACAAGTTACCTACTGTGTAATCGGACACCACAGCTGACCTTTTTGGCTTCTCATGCTGAGCGCAAACTAGCGGACGTGACTGGCGCATGCCGCGCCTTGACCCGCCCTCTTGTAGGAAGGAGGCCCGTGTGGACAGAGCGTCACGGTTGGCCTCAGTCAGAGGGACGGGAAGGCTCGGGGACAGGCCTGGGTACACCGGACTGACTGCCGAGTCACTCCCGGGGGTCCCGTGAGGTTCTAACTCGCCAACTCTTGCTGGCGCCGTGGTCTGTCAACCAACACCCATATCAGCTCGAAGGAACTTTAAACGAGCTTAGAGACGTGATTATAACCGATGCAGTATTTAGCAGCATTGACATATGATGTTTATGTTTCATTTAGGGATAAGTTTCGCATGCACTCACAGCAAGAGTCCCGATGCCCCCGATGGATGTGTCTCTCGGGGCTTGTCAATGAAGATATGTCTTTTTTGCCTTCTGGCGCAACGCTCAGCCGTGCAGGGCTGCAGGACGGACCGGGACGGACCCCTCTGGGACCGCAGTGTCCTGTCCGCCGTCACACGGCCTCTGGTTTCCCTGCCGGCCCTGTTTCCTGGTGTGAGTCGGGCCCACGGCTCTGCTGACCGGTCCGGCTGGTCTGGTCGCCGGACTGGCGCCACACTTCGCCGCGACGGCGGGGACACGCGGAGAGTCCGACTCAAATGTGACCATCGCACATACTCAGGAAAATTCACCAGCCTATACTCGTCCATACATAATTGCGAAAACTAGCCGCTACAAATGCGTCAGAGCCCCGGGAAGAGATAAATTGGACCGAGGAAATCGACTGCAAGGCGGTTAGAAAATGCTATGAACGATTTGGGCCTAATATGAGTCCAGTATCAACGGTGATACTTGTCGTCTGCCGTGATCAGCCGTAGAGGTTCCGTTGAACTGTGACCGCGGTGTTCGGTGTTTGAGTCCGACAGTGATCGGTATTCGGTGGGATCGGTCGTACCACGATCGATGCCGGTTCGGTTAAACCGTGATCAGTACTGGGTGTGCCCGGACGGGCCGTGATCGGTACTGGGCGGCCTCAGCAGCTCGCGGCCAGTGAAAGTCCAGCGAGATAGCGCGACTACTAGTGTCTCCCGAGGAGAAACCCCACCAGGAGCACATTGCATGGGGCCACGAGGGTGTGCAACTGTGCTCGATTTGCCATGTGGCCATAGATGGGCATGGTTTAATCCTGATTCCCGGTGACACTGCACCTCAATGCAGCCTTCTTTCAATACTTTTAAAGATAGACCATTTTAACCTAACCTTTCATTATTATAGCAGCTTTATCAGCTCACCTTGCATTTAAGGTAAACGGCCGAATGTGTTGGCCTCGGTTGTCGATTTTATGTAACCCTTCATCACCGTGTAGGCACTGTCTGGTATTTCCGTGCTTACCGTCACTGGCCTTCAGAATCTGGTCTCTGATGGCATCTGCCGCCGCCGCTCCGTATAGCCGGTCGGCACAACACGACGCTATTGCGCAGATCGTAATTAGGCGATGCTTCCATTGGTATGCACGAGATGAAGCACTCTGGCCTGCCTGCACGCCAGCTGTTTTCTTATCGGGACACAGAGTAATATTACCCGCTCTGCAGCCATAGGTAGGTATGTTGTCTCAACAAAGCCAAAACAAAGATGACCTTGCTTAATTTTTTGGAGAACTCATTGTTCAAAAGTCACGGAAAAGCCTGTGATTCCAGATACTTATTTAGATATTATTACGGCTCAGAGATTTTCAATCATATCAAAATGGATCGGATGAGGTTAGGTCGGTCTTTGCCTAGCGTTCGATGCGTGATACTGATGCCCCGCCCTTTATCGGGTCGGCTCCGCCAGCTGCAGTCGGATTGTGGTGACCCTCGCCAGGCGCGGGCTCTCAGCTCGGGCCCGTGCCGTGATTCCACGCCTACCGCCGGCGTGTTGGCCGCTCCCCGCTCGCGGACAGGGCCGCCGTCCCCAAGGACACGGCTGCAGGGGCGGTATCAGAATCAGCCGGCAGTGGCGCAGTGGTCCCCATCGCTCGCCTCAGAAGGCTCACTCGGTCGCTCGATGCTCGAGCCGTAGTGTATGTGTCGCCTGTGAGCCAATGAGGAAGTCGCTACGCCGCGCCGCTCTGCTGCAGTCCGCCGCTGCTGTGCTCCCCTCCCCTCCCCTCCCTCACCCTCCCCCTTTAGCAGGCGTGACATGATTGATAGCCTCGACGCGTCCCTGCGCACCGCCGGGCGCCGCCCGCAGCGCCTCTGTCGGACAGGTGTGGAAGCACTACCTGGCCGCACGGTGTCGCGTCGGTTCCACAGAGCCGCCAACTGAGCCGTCTGGCCCGTCTCGGGTCAATTCATCACTTTGGTAGGGTGTCAGCCTGTAGGAGCGAAACAACACCGATGCTCTGGCAGTAGCGGCGGAATACCTTCAGATAAGGGGGGGGGGAGGGGCACTGCCGACTTTTGGTCCCATTCTTTCCATGCAACGCCCATTAGGGCTAATGTTCAAATAGCAACATCAAAGGGGGGCACCCGGCACGGTGCCCCGTGCCGCCCCCCCCCCCCCGTTCCGCCGCCAATGTGCTCTGGTACATACCTGGACCTGAAAGACTTCAAAACAGCGCCACTTCGAACTGAATGATAATTGAAAGGGACATTGTTTGTTGCAATGAAGCGCAACCTTTCGAGTGTTAATTCATCTCAAGAAGGCTAACTTTTAGAGCACGTGCACTTAGACGGGCACTAATGGATGAATTTCAAATCAGCCCATTAGAATATGCTAATGGGCTTAACAGAAAGCATGCCTACTTTTTGAAGTGCAGGCCCTGCTCTGAACACGAAGTTTATGCATATTCGTTCGGGCTCCGTTATATGCTCACGCTGGCAGACACACATACAAACACACACAGAGGCGCACAGACACACACAATGCGCTCCCAGGTGGTTGTCCAGCTGTTGTTCCGACCCTTTGTCTGCCGGTACTGTCCTCACCATTGCACGGAGCCGGGGGGGGGGGGGGACCGTTTACCTGGAGAGCGCCAGCAATGATTACCTCACATAGAATAGATTCAGGCAGAACATTGTCCGCCCCTGTTGCACCGCTCTGAATTGCTATAGATACCTATATTTTTTTTAGCATTTCCATTCACCACCTGTACCTGGAGTGCTAAATCTGCCTCAAATGTATAATGTTTCCACTTTTGAGAGGCGTGGCCCTATTCACGACTATTCAACAAGCATCGCATGCCCGCATCAATTCATCGTTACAATGATGCGATGACCTGCTCCCCCCCCCCCCACACACACAAAAGAGTTTACTGAGAAAGTGGTGAGAAAGGCCATGTGTCCGCCGGCACGAACACATGGCCACATCAGCCTGGATACTGGAATCCCAGCACGTGTCCGGAAACGGTAACGGACCGCAATGGCCGGAAGGGGACGGCCATTCTTTGAGGTAGGTTATAACGGTGTGGGCAGAAACGAAAACTAATTGGACGGGAGCGCACATCGGAACAAAAGGCGAATTACCTTTGTTATAGCATCTTCATGCCATCATCGTAGTGAATGCTTCATAAATTTCAAATTCAGCTCATAGACCATTGCCGGGACTTGCAGTTAAGTCAGATGCCTCTTTATGACAGCTACATTTCATTTTTTATAACCAATAAATCAGCCTTCTGTGATGGCTCGCTGGCCCCACCGGAACACACCACCATCCGTTCGGTCAGTTCCTGTCTGTCACTCTGTGTGGTGATAATCGGGGCGTCTCCTGCCAATGTCCGGTGCCGGGGAGCGTGGGACCGCCCCGCCCCGCCCCGCCGCCGCCCATGAGCCGGGCCGCGTCTCGCCCCGCGGAACCGCCCGTTCGCGGCGACACCGACTAACGATGGCCCCGGGGAGCGGCGGTTCCGGCCTGCTGGCTTTATAGCCCGTCAGTCGGACGGACACGGCCCGTGTACAGTTAGCACTCGGCGAATTATGCCGTCAAAAAGGCCGGACCGTAGGTAGATAGGTGTAATGCTGTTCACGGTATAGCGAGGCATCTTACACTTGGTTACGCTCGGCGTGTGGGTGGGTGGGTACTGTGTAGGGCGTTGAACTTCTTAGCTTCACGTATTCGCTACATAGGTATAATTCATGGGTGAATATTGCAGCAAAAGGAGAGAAATATGAATGAATATGACGTAACGTTAACATTTTAATCACTTTTTAGATGGCGCACATCCCATTACCAATCCCAATCCTCAATCGTCCTTGCGTGCGGATATGTTAATCTTTCCTTCCACTCCCGATTCAATAGATTAAAATCCAACATCATGCATCTTCAGACCATCAGTCGGCACACCTTTTTCATATACGGCCGACTATTCCGCCGCCCAGCAGTTCTCTCGGTCTCCGGGGCGACTGACCGCGCCGCCGCGCTGGAGCTCCGACCCGGCTGGCGTCTGTCGCTCTGTATCCTGTGGTGCTGTGGGGCAGTTCACCACATATCAGTGACTGGATTTTACGTTAATCAGAAATGGAGAATATCAACCTGGTGCGTGTTCCAAAAATTCAATCAGTTCGATCCAAACGGCCCCAAGTAAAAGAATTAATTAAAGGAGCGGGTTGTTATATTTAAATTACCAAAACGAAGTCAAAAACCAAAACAGCGAATCAGACAATGGAGCGACGAAGAGACGAGAATGAAATCCAAGTTTGCCAAATATGCCCTGCCTAATCTAAGTTATAAATCCCGGACAGAACGGGCCAAATCGCGGAGCCAGACGTGACGCGTCTGCTCGGGCCAAGAGCTCGGCCAGAAGTCCCTGGGAGCGCGCGGCCCGACGCAGCGGGCCGGGCCCAGACATGCGCAGAAGCACTCGGACACCACGTGGCTGCCGATCGGAGCGCGGATTGGTCACTGGCCGACGCACTGCGGCAGCGCAGGGCCGCAGCCACGCGGTCGCATCGTGATGGGACAAAGTTCACGAACAGACACGTCCTGGGCCGCCTCCCCAGCGCCGGGGCGGGGTAGCGACGTCACAAGTCGGCGCGCGAATCGGTCTGCGCCGGGAACTCCCGTGCCGGCCGGCGACACACGTGGTTACCACAGTACTCACCGCCTCAGCGCGGAGCGCATACACGATAAGCCAAAACAATCACTTTTCACATCACTCGGTGCGCGACGCGATCGACACTTCACTGCGCGACGCAATAATCACTACACGGTACGGCGCAACGCAATTGTCACTGCACGGTCCTGCGCGTTGCAAGAATCACTACACCGCGCGACGCAGTTATCACTTCACTGTCGGCGCCACGCGATCAGGATCGTCCTCGAACGGACGTACGCGGGCGCACTTAAAAGTATCGGAAGTCCGGTTGCGGCCGGAACTGCACGCGGCGGCCGCTGCGGGTGTGCACCGGCGCAGCCGCGGACGGCTTGTCGTCCTCGTCCGGCGATGCGGAAGACGTCACTCCAGGTCTTGAAGTCCTCTTGCTGGACGATCTTGTAGTCGTCGGCGTCTGTGTCGGCTCGTCGGGCGCCCCAGTGGCGAGGGGCCCGAGCGAGGTCGACGGTGACGGCTGCTGCTCCGGAGCCGTAGGCTCAGTACTGCTCGGACCAAGCGTGTCCTCAGGTGGCGGCATGTGTGCCGGTTTGAGTCTGTCGACGCTTACAGTGTCGTGGGCGCCAGTCGGCAGCTCCAACGTGAACACTTTAGGGCTGCGTCTGATGACTCGCATGGGGCCGCGGTACGGGGACTCCAGAGAGTGCCGCACGCGGTCAACGCGTACCCACACGTGTGTGCATGTCATGAGATCGGGTGGCACGTGCGTCGGTGGTGTGCGGGCGTGGTTCGAGCCCTGTGAGAGTGTGACGAAATCGATTTCTGACATACGCTTTGCCAGTTCTTGGACGTACTTTGTCCCGACGGGGACCTTCTCGACGGCGCAGCGGGGAAACAGCACCTGTGCGCCTGTGACGGCAGTGAATGCCGAAAACCCCGACTCTGCTGGCATGGCTCTCAAACCTAGCAAAACGACGGGTAGCGCGCGCAGCCACTCTTGCCTGCGCGCCCGGATGGCGGCTTTGAGCGTTCGGTGGACTCTTTCCACCATCCCATTACATGTCGGATGATAAGCAGTGGTTCGGAGGCGATGGAAACCTATCATTGAAGACAAGTGCGCAAACAGTTCCGATTCGAATTGGGAACCGCGGTCCGTGACTACATGCAGTGGCACTCCGAACCGGGACACCCAAGTGTCGAGGAAAGCGGAGGCTACACTTTCCGCGGTGATCGAGACCAACGGCACGGCCTCGACCCAACGCGTGGCGCGATCGATG
The DNA here is from genome assembly GCF_019059575.1 of Amphibalanus amphitrite. Classification (NCBI taxonomy): domain Eukaryota; kingdom Metazoa; phylum Arthropoda; class Thecostraca; order Balanomorpha; family Balanidae; genus Amphibalanus; species Amphibalanus amphitrite. The sequence continues at coordinate 190,426 of NW_024882085.1, forward strand.
CATGTCAACAAATAACGAAATGGCGCGGTGAAGGGGTGCCCGTGGGGTACTGACGGGGGCAGCGGCCCGACTATGTCTATATGTACAGTTTCGAACCGCTGTGAGGGCACGTCAAACCGACCGGGCGGAGAACGAGTGTGCCTGTGCACCTTGGCTTCCTGGCATGCTTCACACTCCTTCACCCATCGCGCAATGTCACGGCGCATATCATGCCAGAAATAGCGAGAGCTGATGAGACGGGTGGTGCCTTTCCTACCCGGGTGTGACAGGCCGTGGAAACGATCAAACACGGCGCGCCTGCACGCCTCTGGTACGTACGGGCGTGGATGTGGTCCAGTGGTTTCACACAGGACTGTGATGTCGCCAGACAGTGTTACTGGCTCCAATCGGGAGGTGTCCTGCGGGTTTGAGCGCGATCCTGGACCTGACTCGGAATCCTGGTGCTCTGAATCGGCACTGTCGTCGGCGTCTCTCTCCTTTTCCTGCTTCTGAGCCGCCGCGATAAAATGGAGGTCACATGCATCGAGGGACACTGCATTTACCGGGCGACTGAGGCAGTCCGCCACCACGTTGTCACTGCCACGAATGTACGAGACCTCCGTGATGTATTCCGTGACGACACACCAGTGGCGCTGTTGGCGGTCAGACTTAGCAGTGTGCGGGCTGTGAAAAGCGCGCACGAGTGGCTTGTGGTCCGTTCGCAGGGTAACGTGGCGGCCTTCGATCATGTCACGAAAATGTAGTGTGGCCAGATAAGCCGCGAGTAGCTCTCTGTCATACGCGGCATACTTCTGTTGGGCCTGACTGAGCTTCCGTGAAAAGAAGCCAATGGGAACGGGTACTCCGTCCACAATCTGATGGAGCGCGGCACCCACCGCGACTTGTGATGCGTCAGTAACGAGCTCGTACTGTTCGCAGTGTGGCACTGGGTGTGGCAGAGTGCAGGCGCCAGCCAGCGCTGCTTTACTGTCACTGAACGCCTGAGTCTGTTCCTCTGTCCACGTCAGTTCTTTGCTTTTTGGGTTGAGTCGAATCAGTTCTGTCAGGTGGAACGTGACATCGGCGAATCGCGGAATCATACGCCGGTAGAAGCCGATGAGTCCCAGATAGCGACGCAGTGACTCTGAGTCATGCGGTAGAGGGAGGTCCAGAATCTCCTTCACTCTGGCCTTGGGAGGTGTGACACCTGTGCTGGTGACGTCATGACCGAGGAAAATGAGTGACTTTTTCATGAACTCGCATTTCTCCAGTGAGATGCGAAGCTTGTGCTCAGCCAGCTTGCTGAACACGAGGCGCAAATCTTTCTCATGCTGCTCCTGGTTCTCGGAAAATACCAGGATATCGTCAAGATAGACGAATACGCACGGCACGTCTCGGAAGATGCCGTCCATGACCCTCTGGAATGTGGCACCTGCGTTGCGAAGCCCCATTGGAATGAAGGTGTATTCGTACAAGCCGAAGGGCGTGGTGACGGCCGTCTTCTCTGAGTCAGCGGGGTTCATAGGCACCTGGTGATATGCACGGAGCAGATCGATTTTGCTGAACCACTGAGCGTTGTGGAGCTTGGTTGAGAGGCTCTGAATGTGCGGCAGTGGGTAGCGGTCCGGTTTGGTCACGGCGTTGAGCGCGCGGTAATCACCGGTGACACGCCACTCACCAGGGGTACTCTTCGGAACCATGTGGATGGGTGAGGCCCACGGGGACCTAGACGGACGAATCACTCCTGTTTTGAGCAGCACATCGAGTGCTTGCTTTGCTGCGGTTAGTTTGTCGGGCGGCAGCTTGCGTGGGCTGGCGAACGTGGGTGGAGCGCTGCCGGTGTCGATGAAGTGAGTGGTTTTGATTGGCGAGTCTGTGTAATCCGGCTGGTTAGGGCTGAGAACAGCGGGGTGATCCTCTAGGATGGGCCGCACTGCCTCAGGCACCTGAGCGAGATCATTTATCACCAAATGAACAGACTCCCCGGTCGTCGGTACACCGGGAGCAGAGAGCAGAGTGGTGGAGTCGCGGAGAACTTGGGAACCACAATCGACAACCAACGAGTTGTGAGCGAGAAAATCGTTACCGAGTAGTGGCTCTGTCACTTCAGCCACTACAAATGTCCATGTGTAACTGCGTCTGAGTGTGGGGAGGACAATATCGAGAGTGGCCTCGCCATGCACGCGCAGTGGCTGCCCGCTGGCAGTCGTGATCGAAACAGCGGACGGGTGAATTAGAGTTCCATTCACATAGGAGGGTGGAACCAGGGATACACCAGCGCCAGTATCCACGATGAATTTCAGGGGCTGATCATTCACCTTGGCTGTTACCCTAAGGAGCGGCAGGCCGAGGGCTGCGTTTACGGCCTGCTCCTCTCGTTTCCCGACTCTGAGGCTGCACGGGAGGGAGATGCAGCTCGTGAGGACGGCTGCATGGTCAGATCAGCAGCTTTGTCGGGCCAGTGACACCATGGCTTGCAAGTGCGTGCTCTGCTGCCGAAAAACAGGTGAGCACGGCATACTTTCGGCTTCTGGTCAGGGTGGAACGGCGTGAGACCGAGAGACGCTCTTGAATCACGAGCACCACGAGCAGGGGAGTGTGTGGCGGCTCGGCTCTGCGGCTGAGTGGCCCTGTGGTACCTTGGGTGCTGCTGAGCCACAAGGAACGCCTGTGAGTCAGACTGTGGGTCCTGATCCTGACAGTGAACCATGTTAGCAGCTGAGTTTTGCACAAGAGGCATCAGTTCGTCCGCGAGTTTGCCCAACTGCGACAGTGAGAGCTCGCGCTGAGAAGCCAGGGCCGTAGCAATGCCTGTGGGTAACGACTGGATGAATTTGTGCCGAACGAGATCGTCTCCGACGCCAACCTTGTCGGCCACCTCTCTGAGCTCGCTTAGAAAGAGTGAGGGGCGGCCCGTCAGACGCGTTTTGCTGATCAGTTTCTCAAACATCTCTGGCTTTGTCTTTTCGTACATGTCAGTGACGGCTGTCTGTAGCTCAGAGAAATTTTTGTTGCTCAAGACAGCACGCGGGATGTGTGAGATGGTTTCCGGAGGCAGGGCAGAGAGAACGTGGTAGAATTTGGTCTGCGAGTTGGTGATTTTGGCAATGTTAAATTGGGCGTCCATAATGGCAAACCAGCCGTCAACCGCGGTGTCCATAAAAACCGGCGGCTTGATCGAGACATGATGGACCGGCTCAGCATGAGCGGGCTCCATCGTGCCGTCGTTCGTCATGATCGTTAAAGAATAGCCGGTGTTTGCAATGCACTGAACAATTAAAATTTAAAACACCGAGTGCAAAATCCAAAAGAGCCAATGGAACGCCGAAATAAAATCACCTAGAAGATAAATGCCTAACTAATCACACGGCGGAGAGATGGCACAGAAACCATCATGGAAAAGTGGCGCAGAAGCCACTGTGGAGCGACGGAATAGCAATCCATGTGGGGAATAATATAAAATAATTGATTCGGGAATGAGCGGAGGCGACAACCCGGAAGTATGGAAAAAAATCGAACAAGAATCACGTCGGGGTCACCAATATGTGGTGCTGTGGGGCAGTTCACCACATATCAGTGACTGGATTTTACGTTAATCAGAAATGGAGAATATCAACCTGGTGCGTGTTCCAAAAATTCAATCAGTTCGATCCAAACGGCCCCAAGTAAAAGAATTAATTAAAGGAGCGGGTTGTTATATTTAAATTACCAAAACGAAGTCAAAAACCAAAACAGCGAATCAGACAATGGAGCGACGAAGAGACGAGAATGAAATCCAAGTTTGCCAAATATGCCCTGCCTAATCTAAGTTATAAATCCCGGACAGAACGGGCCAAATCGCGGAGCCAGACGTGACGCGTCTGCTCGGGCCAAGAGCTCGGCCAGAAGTCCCTGGGAGCGCGCGGCCCGACGCAGCGGGCCGGGCCCAGACATGCGCAGAAGCACTCGGACACCACGTGGCTGCCGATCGGAGCGCGGATTGGTCACTGGCCGACGCACTGCGGCAGCGCAGGGCCGCAGCCACGCGGTCGCATCGTGATGGGACAAAGTTCACGAACAGACACGTCCTGGGCCGCCTCCCCAGCGCCGGGGCGGGGTAGCGACGTCACAAGTCGGCGCGCGAATCGGTCTGCGCCGGGAACTCCCGTGCCGGCCGGCGACACACGTGGTTACCACATCCCACTGGATCTACTGAATCCCACTGCTGGCGGCTGATCCCGCGGCTTCTGCCGGTGCCAGGTGGCGGTCGCAGGGCGGCAGATGTCCCTGCTCGTGTCGGGTCTGCCCTCCATGCCAGTGGCCCGATCGGCGCAGCTGCCGGCCGACCGCGCCTGGACTAGCGGGACTCGGGTTGTCGAGACGGCAGGCATGGAACTGCGAGTCACCGACCCGAGATGGCTGCAGCTGGACTGAGCTGGACTGGGCTGAGTTCTGCTGAATTGGGCTGAGTTGGGATGAATTGATGGAATGAATTGCTGATTGGAGTCGACGGACTGGGGTTGCTGAAGTCATCATGCAAGTTTATGCCTAAGCATCAGGACGGTTTTCTGTACCATTCGTCAATAACAGTTGTTATATCTTTATGGGCTATTATTTCACCCATTTATCCTTTCTAACTTACGTCCTCCATCTGCCGTTGCTTTGGTTGACAAACACCGCCATTATCAGCCACCAAGCCATCACCAGTCACGGGTCTTGTTTCACCACCATTTCGGTGGCAGCTGAGTTCCATTGTTATCGCGTTCCATAACTTCCCCGTCTGACGATTGTTTAGTAACGCGTCCTTGCGCTCCCGCCCTCCTGAGCTTGCACTCCTCCTCTATCAGCCCTCCGTCCGTCCATCCGTCACTCCTCTGCCATTGCCAGTCGTCCGTCCGTCCGTCTGTCCGTCCGTCCTCCCGCCGCTCGTCCGTCACCCCTCTGCCACTGCCAGCCGTCCGTCCGTCTGTCCGTCCGCTCGCCCGTCACCCCTCTGCCACTGCCGGCCATCTGCGCGTGCGTTCACTCCTCTCTCCTTTGTGCGGGTGGTTCGGCCCGCTGCGGCTCGGCTGTCCTCCCGTTACGGTACCTCCGCCGACTCCACGTGTGTCGCTGCCGCGGCAGTCGGCCGGCCGGCGCAGTCCGTCAGCCGGGCCCGCTGCGCGAGCAGCACAGTCCGTCGCGCCGCTACGCCCGCCACGCCGGGCACGCCGCGCCGCAGTCGGTCGGTGACATTCTGTGGCAGTGGGACGCCGGGAGCCGAGGCGGGCGCGTGTGACAGGCCGGTCGGCTCTCCATCAGACAGTGTGTGTGCTGATTCCGACCGAGCAGTCGCCGCCAGTGCTGCGTGGTTAGCGGTGTTGGATCGGGCTCCAGTGCCTTACGGACTCAAACCACGGCGCGTCCGAAGGTGGTCAACAGGTCGTCGGCGCCGGCCGAGCCTCATCGACGCCGTCGCGACGTCGATACCGTCACGTCGATCACGTGACCCCGTTGAGCCGTCGGCGGCCGATCACGTGACGCGTGGGTCCGGTGGTGAGCGTTCGGCGTCCCCGTGGAGACGGTCGCCGGCAGCCGCCAAAGTGCGCACACCCACCCCGGCGGCGGCGGCGGCGGCGGCGGCGGCGGTACCGTTGTGAGCGGCTTCCTGTTCCGGTGCGCGCGGGCGCGGGCGCGGGCGGGGGCGGCGGAAGGAGTGACGGTGGCGGGTGAGCGCGCCGCCCGGGCGGCGGCCGGCCGTCCGATGAGGACATGTCGGCCCGCCCTGCTCACTGCTCTGAGGATGAGGTGAGTCGATCCCGGGGCGCCGGGTCGCTGTTCAGTACACACAGGGCTCCGATAAGCTGTGAAAGAAAAGGCTGATGATAGGCTGTTGTGCTTGGGTCTTCCGTAAACCAGTTGCATCATTTTTGTAAACAATTGGCCCATCCTGAATCCAGTTATAACAAATTAACCAATGTTGAGTCATCTACAGCATTGATAATGTGTCTTGCTTTGAGATGTGCTATTAGAAGTTTTTACACAATGCATGGTGCTATTAGAAGTTTTTACACAATCCTCACGTTCCTCCTATTTCGAGCACGCACGTAATGCGAAGTCGTGAAACGCTCGAAAACCGGACGTCCGAATCTCGGAACTAAGTCCCGTGAGAAACGGTCAGCGTTCGGAGTCGGCGCCGGTGAGAAATGGTCAGCGTTCGGAGTCGGCGCCGGAGACTCGCCGGCGTGGGAGGGAGAGGGCGGCGACCGCTCCGGTTCGCTGGGCGCACCGCCACCTCACTGCTGCTTCGTGGGCCCTGGGAGCCCATCTATAGACCGCTCGACTGTGGGCGCTCCTTGCTCGGGTATTGGCGCCCCTCGGGTCGCCTATAGGTGCCCTTTCGACTCGCGTGTGGGCGCCCTTATCGCCCCTGGCGGTACTCGGGCATTCCACTATTTATATGTGCCCTTATCACCGGTCAGTACTTCCAATGGCAGCGACCCCGTCAGTTATAACTTACCGTGATAGTTTGAACTAGCAGCGCTACTCAAACGTTTTTAAACTTCGGGGTTGGGACAGACGGGCAGCATTGCTCAATTTCCTCTGCAGAGTGGTACATACAGGCCGTTTTCACGACGGAACTTTCGCAGAGGAACTTATTTGATACCTAAAAAGTACCTACCCTTAGAGGCCTTAACATCCCTCAAACTGAAATATTTTATGTTCAAAATAATTTTAGAAGTTTAAATCTGGGCATTTTTTGCCCTCAAATCACTTATTTATTTACAAACACAGCAATTTTTGGTTCTAGTAGCCCACCTTTCGACTATGAGGTATTAAATCAGCGTGGCAACTTGCTCCCTCTTTGCTCCCTCGGGTATCTAATTCCGGAATTCTTAAAAACAAGAAAAGTATATATCGAGTTCTCTTTTATACCTATTCAGTTATGTTTTAATGGTGATTAAAATATGACAAATTTTTTAATTACATTTCATATAAGAAAACACGCAAAACAATGAAACAAAAATAACTACGGCAGATAATTACCTTCAGGTATCTAATTCCGACCAATCAGCACCTCAGTAGGATATGACGTCATACAAGAATGGTGGTGAAGGCCGTTTGCAGTCCCGGCCGGTAGGTCACGTGACCGCCGGGCGCCTCGGGTCACGCGGCGGTCGGGAGTCGGACGCGGGGCGTGGTCGCGGGCGGACGCGCGGGGCATCATGCTTTGCTTTGCTTGCTTTGTCAACTTCATATAACTTACTATCGCATTCGTGTGAAAGCCAAACACTGCTCAGTGCCCTTAGAAATTGAGTTTTGGAAAGCTCAAGTCCCTATAGCTCCTCAGGTCGGCAACAGTTGAAGCCTCATCTGAACCCATGTGAAAAAACGACGGTAAGGTACCTTGTGTTGCTTTTTCTTTTACCGTCATAATTATCTCAAACCATCACAATTTTGAGTTGCCACATCGTCTGCTTCACTACATTCGTGTAAAACTTGGGTGAAGGCTGGTGGCTCAAAGAAAGGTGAAGATATTTCTTTAAGTGCCTAATCCGTGAAATTGAAATATCCCGGCTTTACAAATCTACACTTTTCATTTTCTCCACGATACATTTTTTAAAATTGTTTAAATTTTATCTACATTTGTTAAAATCGGGGCTTTGGTTTTTTGTAAACTAGATCATAAAGTTAACTATAGTTTTGTGTAACCTGATGGCTGAAGAAAATAGTAATTTTGCTAAAATGATGTGCGGAAATTTGTTGCTTTCCAAATCAAATTACTCATACCTATATTTCATTCAAAATTAGGAGGCATTATTACTGTTTTTTCTTGTAACATGAACTGAGTTTGGGTACGGTGCTCCGGAAACGTTGTGGAACTTTAAGCTAGCTAGAGCAGTTTCCATAAAAATTGTTTAGATAGTTGACATGGCTTGTTGACAACTCTTTTGCTGTTTCTAAAAAAGTGAAAAAAAATATTTTCCTGCATTAAGCACACAAGGCATGTTATTCTCATAAGCTATCGAATGTGTGTGTGTTTTTTTAAGCTGTTTTTTTTTAAGCTTTTAAGCTGTAACTTCAGTTACTTCACTTTAGAACATATTGCCCAGAATGCGTCACTGATCATGAGCTGGTATATCATATCATATGTAGCAAATACATAAATGAGAATGGTGTGTCATGAATTTTTGTGCATGCTTCTGGATCATCTGTAATTACATCAAAGGCTCGGCTCAAGAGTGTCCTGCCGACCAGCTTATGCCCAACCCTTTCTGTCCGCAGAACGTCGCCTGCGACTCCCGCACGCCGTTTGCCCCGGCCGTCCGTACTGGTCTTCGCGCTGCGAGCCGCGCTGGAGTTCGCGGCGGCGTCGTGGAGCTCCCATCGGGACGGCGTGTGATGCCCGCGTCGAGCTTATAAGCCGTGAGCTTCGATTGGCGGCTCACGCGGTCACCAGCTGTATGTACAGCCTCGGCCCCGACGACCCCGCTAATGGCCGAGACCGGCATACCCCCGGCATGGGTTCGCTGTCCGGCGCAGCGCTGGCCGCCCGCATGCTATGCTACTTTTGGCTGTATCGCTGCCCAGCGGGAGCGCGCTCCACGCTGCGGAAGAGGTACACGTTGCGACCCGACTGAGGACTGCAACCGGATGGTGACACGTCGGCCTCTGCGCCCTGGCCGGGGCAGGCGTGACCGACGTCACAGTGGAGGAACGCCCAAACAAGACCAGCCCACCGTCGGAGCAGCATGGAAATATCATGTTCTGCCTGGACGTCGGACCCGGCAGCCGCAGTGCACCTGCACACGTGCGGAGAGGGGCGCTGGAGGCTACTCTGGAGCTTCTGCCATTCCGCGGCGCGACTGCTGGCAAAACGGCGGCGATTGAGGCGGTTGGGAACAGCTGCAGCAATGGTGATGGCGGTGATGGCGACATGGCGGTTTGGGACTTCATCTCAGCGCGGCCGCCGCCCAGGCGCCGCTGCGCCCGGCTGCTCAGCCACCTACCGGATGGCGGGGTGGCCCTTACGGCCCTCACGCCCGTTCGGTCTGCGGCCACGTTGTGGGGTGGCGGTCGCGGGGTTAGCGGCGTTGGACTTCGTCCTTTATCCAGACTGCACCGTACCATCTGAACGGATGGATCTGCCAAGAAAGATGACATCCAAGGCGGCTATGAGGCGATCACAAAGCTTCACCAAGAGCTTCTCCTTCATGGGGCCGGCCGGCCGTTAAGTCGCAACACCGGCTGCCGAGTGCCAACAGCTGCGTGCGCTGGCGCCGACGCGTTGTGGGCCGCGCTGCTGACGCCCAAGCTGCGATATCAACCATCTATGAATAAGTGGCAGCGGTGGCGGCCTGTCAGTTGTTAACGTGCCTTACAGACGTTGCGAATAGCCCGCGTTGGAATCGCATGGTTGGGAACACAACGCAAGTAAAAATGGGCTTCCTTGATGAACCTACTTTTTAAGCATTGTAGCCTTTGTAATTTTGGATGTTTTGCTGTAGATATTATTTTCTACATATATACTATATAGGCACTCACGTGCTTTAAATCGCGCAATGCAATTGAACCATGGTAAAGACAATAATAAATGAACTGAGAGCTGACATGCCCCATGCTTTGTGTGTGTATGTGTGTGTGTGTTTTTTTTTTTTGGCGAGTCGATAAAAGTGGTTTTGGACACTGGATGAGTTTTTAGGGGTGTGGTGAGGGGGGATGTAATTCCACAGACATTCTGTCAGATTCACTAATGCAGTAGGTCTGTGCGGTGTTTAGTTATCGGAGCATTCTTTGAAAGTCGTGAATAGGGCCACCGAGTACCTAAAGCCGTGATATTCCCCCACAAAAATTTCTTTTAAATAACCGGGGATAGGTACATGAGCAGAGTAAATGCTATTACGAACGCCTATCACAATGCTGAGCGAATAGGAAAATCCATAGATGGAGAATTGTGCCGCGTTACGGGTGCTCGGGCGCACCCAATCCACCGTTACCCCAGCGGTGACCTTGACCCGCATCGTCTGTCTCGGCTCCAAAGCCAAACAGGCGTGGAATTGGGAGCGTTCGAGCACTCATGGTCCAGCGCAATTCTCCACCTAAATCCATTCCTGATACACATTTGCTTGCTCATAGTCATGTAACCCCGGTAAATTCACCCAACTTTCATATTGGTCGCTCCATAGACAGATGGCCACAGAGATCAACTTAAAAGGCCATTGTTGCATTCATTTAGTGGAGATCATTAAATAGCCGTGACAGGCCACAAGTCGCGTGACATCATACGTGTAACGACCAATGACGACGGCCTGCAAAACCCCATGGAAGCGGCTAGCAGCGTGCAATAAAACAGGGCGCTGCTTTCTAAATGTCTGTCGTGCGCCATAAATGAATATATTCTTTGTAGCCTGGCAACTCAGTATCTTTTTTTAACTATTGTACTAGTATTTAATAATTTCATAATTTTATAATTGTGCTTACGCTTTATGTTGATATTAGTGATAAATCATTAGATAAAGTAAATCGATGTGATATTTAATAGAAAAATAGCAAACTAACGCACCATTCATTCGAAAGCTGGGGAACCTACTAAAAAGAACTACTAAAATTCCTGAGGAACTTAAGGATCAAATGGGGATTAAATAGATGCCTGCTATTCCGTCGTGAAAACGGCCACAATGAACGGGATGGAGTATGGCTGGAACGTGGTAGCGGGACAGAGCCTGGGTGGGACGCGGTTTGGGAAGTGGGTGTGTCGGGAGTCGGGCGTGGCCCAGCTGTGGGTAGGGGAGCGTGGTGGTGGCGGTGGAACACGCCCTGGATGTGGAGCAGCGTGGACGCTGAACAGCGTGCCGTAATTACTAGACAGATGGCACGGTGCCGCATTCGGCGCCGTCTGACCATTGATTGGGATTTCGCCACGCTCCGCTGACGGCTCTGTGTATCGGCCGTCATTCGGCCCAGCTGACTCACGATTTGTTCAGACAGAACGCTCGAACCGATCACCGTTAGATGGAGCCTATCCACCACTCGCCGCGGACTCAGCCAGACATCCTCTCAGAGATCCACCTAGACATCCTCCTAGACATGCTCCCAGACAGAAACTTCCTGAGGTCAGCTCCCGGTCGATGACATAAACCCCTGGCCTTTGTCGTTCTCAGTTTTGTTTGTCCCGCTTTCGCTGCTGGGTGCACTGTTTGCGGCGGCCGCCATGGCGAGGGTCGTGACCTTTCCCCGACCCTGCCCCAGTTCCCGCAGTGCCCCGAGGGCTGATCCGCCTCTGACCTCACACGGCGTCACGGCGCGTAACGTCACGTAACGTCACGTAACGCCGTGTCCCGGCGTCACGTCACTGTCTGTTAGGGCGTGCGTGGCGTTTGGCGCGGCTCAGTGCACAATACGCGGCTGAAACGGACCGGCGGTTATACGGACGTGACGGACAGGTGGACAGGTCGGTACTGCCGCACCGCGCCGTCCAGTCGGCCTTGGGGCATAGTGTGCATTTGAACGGGCATTGGTGGCAAGGGCGATGCTACAGAAGGAGCGGAGCGGCAGAGGTTGATAAACACCCAAGCATACAGCCAAACTGAAGCTGTTTTTGGAAAGCAGTGTTGCAGGGAGGACACAGGTGTGCCAATCTTTCACTGCCCGTTCATGTGCTTCTTCTCCTCCCCATCCTACTCCATGTCGCTCTCCGCCTCACCGTCCTCGGCGCTTCTCCGGTGACAACAGCACCTCACCCCGCTAGCCGCCACATTCCGTGTCACCATATCGACGGACCCATCAGCTCGCGCGGAGCAGACAGCGCGGCTCGGCCGGTGGGCACACGCACCCGACGCACTCGACAGCGTACTCTCACTACCGCCCCGGGTCCATCATACCAGCCCACCGTCCGTATGGCTATCTGGTCATCTTCGTCCGTCATCCATCCTCGTTCGCACTGTCCATCCTTCCCTCCGTCCGTTCGTCCGTCCGTCCGTCTATCCCTTCCTCCATACGGACAGCATTCTTTCAATCATGTTTCCTGGCCGGTTAGACGGTTTATTCGTTTGTTATCTCGTTAGTAAGTGTATTTATTCGCTCGTTTCTTCGCTACTTCATTCATTAACACGCTCTTTCGATTGATTGATCGTTTGCTCGTTTTTTCTTCTGCTCGTTTGTTATATATTGTTGCTGGATAATTTCAATATTTAGTATTTCATTGGTTCATTGGTCCATCCATCGTTTTATCCGTCTGTCCACCGTTCGTTCATCGGCCTGTCTCGCTATTTCTGTCCCGTGTCGTATATTTGAGCCCGTGTTACCGCCCCCGTCCTCCACTCCGTGCACGCTGACGTGCAGAGTGTGACGTCACTAAGGGCAGGGCCGATTTCGGAAACAGTAAGACACACGTGATCGCTGCTAATTCGAATTCGGCCGAGTGCTGCTGTACGTAGCAGAGTAGCGCTAGTGGACGAGGTAGTGTGCAGCAGTGGTTGAAAGGTTTATGATGCGCCACAGTTTGGGTTGAGAACTCGCGGAGCTTAGCGGTGACGTCAGCGGCATGAGATCACCGCCGGCGGTCGAGGTGCAGCCGGCAAGGCCTGGTGACAGTCGGAAAGGTGACTGTTGTGACATTTCTGACAGAAAACAGCGGAATGCAGTGGCACAGGCACACGGTCTAAACGGTGACAGCAGGCGCTCGCCGTCTTTTGAATGCTCCGGTATCCTGATCCGTTAGCCATTGGAAAGAAAGAACAAAATATACAGTCAACAATGAATACCAGAACGTTCACCTAGTTAAACATTTCGATTTGAAGCGATCCTGACTTAACTGGCGTCGATCAGGTGTGAACCATCATCACCATAAGGTCACAGTCACGTTGCACGGCACGCTACAGAGCCGCGTCAGTCTGATGCCGCCCCACCCCGCCTCACTGTCACCCCGACATCACGTCATCGGGCCGGTGTCAATGGGACGCCCACGAGGACCGCTCCGCGCCCACCGAACCGCTACACGGCACAGACCAGAGCGTGGCTGGGGTGAGACCGATGGCATGGGTGGGTCGATGGATCGGCCCTTCTTGAGCCGCCGCCGGAGTCGGCAGAGCTAGGAATTGGAATTACTCGGGAGTGGGGAGATGGGAGGAATAACAGAGGTCGGACTCGGAGAGGAGAGACTAGCTGGGTGGGCCTAAATTCCAGAGTCACGGTTATGCGTGAGTTGTGCAGATACGGGATGTTGTTTGACGTCCTTCCCTCTTCTCGCGATGTTGTTCAACTGCCGACGACCCCAGACGTCCTTTCCACTCTTCGCATGGTTGAATCTCTGACAGCACCAGACGTCCTTTTCTTCCCTCTGATCCGACATCGTCGACCTGCTGCACATAGTCCTGCACTTAGTCCCCACACGGTCGTGACACTCGAGTCGTCACGGCTTACCGGTCACAACCAGAGCTTACACAGCTGGGCTAGGACGGGCCACAATGCACCGATCAGCTGTATCGCTGGCTAACGGTGCAGAGTGCAGACAATACATACGGTGCCGGTGGAGCCCCACTCCCTCTCATAGTCATAAAACGGACGCACCTCTGCAGTACCGTCCAATGCTGAGCAGCCGGCACGTCTGTAGGTGATGTAACATGCTGACAGAGCATTTTGGATGAATGAACTCCATGCTGAGATGCGCTATTGCGGTCGCATGGTTATGACTAAGTGGAGTGTGCTGGGAACTCATTGTCATGATCCTGTCGGGCTAGAGGTCGTCGCATTGTGTTCATACAGTTAATTGGCTCCATGTACACGTAATGAGCGGCTAATTGAATGACTGAGCGTTTATTGATGCTGCATCATCATGATGATGGTTACGGGACGATGGAATTTCCCGTCGCCCGCCTTGATCGTGCAAGACTCAATTTGAGTGAATTTTCGTGCAAATGTTCGTTTCCCCCAATTCATAAAACGGAACCGTTGACTAAGCGATACTCAGTACCCCACGTTACAAACATGTTTGTTTAGCTGCACCTCCCTGTCGTGGACTGTGACCTCTGTCCGGTCTCTCACCGCCTCTTTCCGCCGAATTTCTCAGTCGGCCTTTACGCTGCCGTGTGGCCTTTGTGACCCGTGTGACCTGTGTGACCTGTGTGCTCCCCGACTGACCTATGTGACCCGTGTGACCTGTGTGACCTGTGTAACCCCGTCTGACCTCTGTCCCTGTCTGTTTCAGTGTGTCGTTCGACACACCGCCTCCCCCTCCGCTACCGGCGCCGTCTCCGATCGCCGACCGGCCGGCGGCGAGCTCCAGCCGCGCCAACCGGCTGCTGTCGCGCGGCTCCTCCTTCCTGGGCGTGTATCAGACCGTGCCGGAGCTCAGCGACCAGGAGGAGACGCGCCGCGCCGCCAGGGGCTTCTGGCAGCACAACTACTCCTCGCCGCTGGCCTGTCTCTCGTGTACCATCGGCCTGGGCGCCATATGCCGGTTCGCCCTGTTCGGAGGCACCTATGGAGGTAAGTGGGCAAGAGTACGGTGGAAGGGAGAGTAGGGAGTAGGGAAATACGGATATGTGGGTGGCAGGATGACATGAGGGAGCGGGAGTGATAAGAGTGTACTGAGTCAATTATCAGGAATGTGTCCAAAGTCAATAATGTCGCATCACATAAAAGGGCAAATGGACTTTTCGAGCAGTGAAAGGTCGGGAGAGGCTTGAAAAGCCACCAACACTCGTATAGTTCTGTTGCTATTGAAAAGTACACTACAAGGCAACGTGAACGAGTAACCATAATATGCTACAACCTTTTGCTCCTTTTATCGGAATGTGTTAAATGTGTAATGTGTACATAAACGTGTCGACTTACTTTTGAACCGGAGCGCTCGTTGCCATAATTCGTGTTTGAACGGTCACATGTGTTGTTTTCAGTGGCGTTCGTGATCCAGTTTTTCATTCTGTCGCTGCTCGTTGGGATGCCTCTGATGACGCTGCACATGACCATGGGACAGTACATCGGCTCCGGAATCGTCGACATGTGGCGGATATCGCCCATATTCAAGGTAAACAGCAGTCTCTGTGTCTGTCTGCCGCCTGTCCGTATCTCCCTTTCTCTCTCTCTCTCTCTCTCTCTCTCTCTCTCTCTCTCTCTCTCTCTCTCTCTCTCTCTCTCTCTCTCTCTCTCTCTCTCTCTCTCTCTCTCTCTCTCTCTCTCTCTCTCTCTCTCTCTCTCCTCTCTCTCTCTCTCTCTCTCTCTCTCTCTCTCTCTCTCTCTCTCTCTCTCTCTCTCTTTCTCCCTCTGTCGCTCTCTATATCATCATGTATATCATCCATTTCGCTCTCTCTATCTCTCTCTTGTCTTCTCCCTTGTGTTGCCAAACTTAACTATCTTTACGTAATAAGCCAGGTCTCTCATTTCCGAACTTTCCAGCTCTGATAATGCTGAATCCGATAATAAAACTCCGACGTCTGCCCACAGTCACGAGCGTGCGCTCCGTTAATTAATACCCACCCGGATCAGTGACCAGATCCGGCTTATCCGTCCATCATTGGGTCGTCAAACCGTTAGCTTCACAAAAAAGTGTGGGGGCTGGACGGTCTTTATAATAAGCTGCAGTACATACCGATTTCTGGCTTCGCCTCGATGTGGGTGGACACCCGAGGCCGGGTTTATTTTTAGAGGCTGTCCCACTAACCTCGTCAACTAATTCGTCAACGCCAATTAAGACTTTCGTTTTCTTCGCCGTTCTTATTGGCACGACACTCTTCCTAAGCCTTAATCAGATCCCACTCTGTGAACTTCTTATGCCGTTAACTGCCATTGTAGGTGCGTTCCGCCCACTATCCTGTCCCATTCTTTTGTAGCGTACCCTGCCTTGCTTAGCCGTCATCTGATCCGCCCCGATTTTATCTGCCCTGACCCTGCATGCCCTGCCCTGAGACAAACTTAGCCCACCCTGACCTTCCCTGCCCTGTCCCTCGTCGCAGGACATCGGTCTGGCGGTCGTGCCAGCGCAGTCCTGACTCACCCTGACTCACCCTGACTCACCCTAACCCACCCTGACCCACCTTAACCTAACCCACCCTGCCCCTCACCACAGGGTATCGGTCTGGCGGCGGTACTAGCCGAGTTGATACTGGGCGTCTATACGGTGGTGCCCATCTCGTGGATGCTCGTCTACCTGCGCGACAGCTTCGTCTCCAGCTACGACCGGTACAAGTGGGCCGCGTGTCCGGGCAACTGCTCGGTCGGGTACGCCGAGCTCGTCACCTATACCGTGCCACAGTACTTCAAGTGAGTTGGGGCTCGGGGACGACAGGAGCGCGGGGCTTGAAAACGGAGAGGCTACGACTGAGATCGCTGTTGGAAAGGCATTGAATGATATTTTTCTCCAACATCGTCTCTTGATTTGAACTGCACCAAATAGCAAGCACTTTATTCTTTAACGATATTTTCTCTTTGAACGGAACTTTTTGCGTCAGTTCCTCTTCGTTAACTACCAATGTCGTAATTGTACGGGTGCATACCGATATTGCTCAGTTAGCCGTTTGTTATTGATGGCTACAAGAACCATATGCATGACAATGTGCCGACATTTCACATTACCTACTCGTTTTTCCAGCCAACGCGTTCTGCAGCGTAACATGTCAGGAACGGGCCTTCCGGAGGTGGGCTACCTGGGCTTCGAGATCTCGTTCAACCTGGCCGTCACCTGGATTCTGGTGTACCTCTCTCTAGGAAGAGGTAAGTGGAGCGTGCTTCTTGTAAAACGTGTAGCTTATAAGTGCACTGATACTCTGGCGATAGATCGTTTGCTCGTAAACCGTGTTTTTGAATACCCCATTTATGCCCCAGCGCATAGGATATGCTTATTCAAATTGGACTTTGAAACTAAAAAATGTCATAAATTTACAGATAAATAGTGATCGAATGAATATGCTGCATTTTTAGCGATATTTTTACTAGCATGTATCAATGCTATAAGTACGTCATTGGCTCTCAAGTATGCATTGTTTCTCTCCACCGTCAGCTAACCCCGTTCCCCTCCGTTCGTACACTCAGGTCTGCGGTCGTACGGTAAGGTGGTGTACGCCATCGTACTGCTGGCCATGGTGTCCTTCTTCACCGTCTGCATCCAGCTGCTCTCCTGGACGGAGGGACTCAACGAGTTCTTCACCGACAAGGTCCTCTTCGATAACGTCTTCTGGAGCACCGTGGTAAGTGCAAGAGCTAGGACACATAATGCAATAAATTGTGAGCCAGTCCCTGTTCAAGTTCCGCATTCCATAATTGAGCCTGCTACAAGTGTTAGGCAGTGTCTAAACGCGCATTTTATATAGTCCGGGATCCAAAGAGCCGAAATGTCGCGCTATTTATGACTCATCTCTATGACTTACCCATTGCCTTCCCAGAATTGGTTGGTAACCGTTCTGACTCCTCTCGTGTACTCAGTCGTGGACAGATTTCGGCCCGTTCTGACACTCTCCCTCCCCTCCCCCGGCCGTGGGTGGTGGCCGCTCTGACACTGCCTTGCCCCCCCCCCCCCCTCCCAGTTGTGAATGATGGCCGCTCTGACACTTTCCTTCCCCTCCCCACAGCCATGGGTGGTGGCTGCCCGGGAGACGTTCATGATCTGGGGCCTGCACGGCGCCGCGCTGATGGCTGTGACATCACATAACAAATTCAACCACAATCTTCGGCGGGACACCACGCTGGTGGCTTTTGTCACATTAGTGGTGCTCTTCCTATCGGCACTGTTTGGATACGCCTGTCTGCACGCGCTGCGGGTGGGAGACATCGGCTACATCATCGGCTCCAGCTCCTTCGGTAAGAGCGCCGTGGGGATACTGAGGTCTGAGGATAGAAAGGGTTATTATTTTTTGTAACTGACGACACATGTATTTTCAATGGATCGTAATGAACACTGGTCTCATGCCTCGCATGACATTATCGACATATTTTGGTATTCCATTGCTTCGCTAAATATTGAGAGCTCTTTCAAGATACACGGACCAGTATCTGGATTTGTATGCTAATATCGACGCTTGAAATCCAGATACTATTTACGCTGTACCTGAAGGGAGATGCTGAGAGAACACGTTTATTTGGTCGTTAACCCGCGCCCTGGTGGGGTCTGTTTATAACGCGACCTGGTGGGGGGGGGGCTATTTTTTGCCCCCCCTCGTATCTCCGAAACTACTGGACGGATCCGCAAAATTCAAACGGTGTTCGATAGCCCTGTCAAATTTGTCGAGGGAAACCAAAGTTTATTGACCTCGGGGTCACCGATGACGTCACAGGTCAGGTCAAAGATAAAATGTTTCACCGTTCACGGGGCTTCTAGGGAAAGCGCTATAACACCGAGTAAAACGCATTTTGTCGAAAATCAGCGATAAGACGTCAGTTGTCTAGTACATATGTTGCTATTAGAGGTCACTGGTCATACCAGGTCAGGTCACAGGTCAGGTCACCAAAGGTCACCAAGGGTCACCACATGAACCCAACTTTACTAAGGTTGTGCGATGCATGTTTTATGGCCAGTTTTTCATTTCCAACCCAATGGTGTTGGTTATAAGACCATCAGGTACGGTTTAGGTCACTTTCTGGTGGAGGTCAGGTCAAGGTCAGGTCAAAAAAGGTCAAATTTCAAAGTTGATATCTTTGCATAAAATGGGTATCGATTCGATGCAGCTCGTCACGGGGAGTCTAATGGTGGTCTTTTTTTTTGCACTACGAGGTCTAGAATTGCTAAAAATTGAGTTTGAAAATTTGACGTCATCAATTTTGAACAGTTTTTTCGCTATAACTTCGCCAAAAAAAGAGGTATCAATCTAAAATTTGGTATGTGGATGGAAGGCGGTAAGGACTATCACATATATTCCGGTTTTTGCGAAATTCAAAAAACTTTTTGGATTTTTTGACTATTATATCCAAAAAATCTATTTTTTGATTTTTGGGGGTCAAAATCAAAAAAATTCAAAAATTCGAGATAGCAGTTTTGTAGCCCTGTCAATTCTACAGCTTTTATGTCTTAAACATTTTTCTGTATTTGCAAAGCTATAGGCCTGACAGCTCTTCCCGCGAAACCCTTTTTTGGGTCGAAAACGGCAGAACATGACGTCACTCTGACGTCATTTACGGCCAACCTATCATAGCTTTTGGAAAAATTTTTGGTCACAATGTGTAAAATTGATGTCCGGGAGGGTACTGAAAGTTTGGTGACGATCGGCGCAGCGGTTCTGGAGATATATCGAAAAGTCTGGAGGGGGGGGGGCAAAAAATAGCCCCCCCCCCCACCAGGTCGCGGGTTAAGGTAAATTTTCACATCAGTCTCTGACCACACCTTCTACCGCTCTCTCGTTCAACAGAGACGGAGCAGCGGAGCCGGTTCCTGATCGCGCCCGGTATCGGCTCCTCGCACTCCGGCGGCACACCGCCCGAGGTGAAGCACTACACCAACCTGGTCTCGGGCGTCATCATCAAGCTGTCGGCAGCCAGCGAGGAGGGCACGGTGTGGAGCTCGGGTTACCAGGTGCACCGGCTGGCCACCGAGCTGTTCCCCTCGCTTCTGGCGGTGGTGGGTGGCAGCGGCATCAGCTCGTTCTGGGCGCTGGTCTTCTACCTGGCTCTGCTGCTGTTTGGAGTGGGACAACAGGTGAGAGAGAGAGAGAGAGGGATTAGAGAGAGAGGGAGTAGAGAGAGAGAGGGAGAGAGAGAGGGAGGGAGGGAGGGAGGGGGAGAGGGAGAGAGAGAGAGTGAGAGAGAGAGAGAGAGAGAGAGAGAGAGAGAGAGAGAGAGAGAGAGAGAGAGAGAGAGAGAGAGAGAGAGAGAGAGAGAGAGAGAGAGAGAGAGAGAGAGAGAGAGAGAGAGAGAAGAGAGACGGGGATGAGCATGGGCATTGGGCAATGGTGAGCATCTCACGTGACTCAGGGAGCAGTGAAAGAGGTGGGACGGTTGAAAAGGGAAAACAACGGAGTAAGATACGATTGAAATTTTGTTTATAGAATCATCTTAGTTACAGCACGGTGTGGTATGCCACCCACCCAGCCCGTCTCTGACTCTGACCTCTCTCCCCTCCCCAGCTGGCCATCTGGCGAGCCGTGGTCGAGGCCGTCATCTCCGTCTGTCCAGCCAAAATGCGCTCCTGGGAGCTGACCACCACGTTCATCGTCTGCGTCACCGGCTTCGGCCTCAGCCTGCCGCTGATGACCGAGATCGGCATCCACATCATCTACTTCCTCGACTACTGCGTCGGCTGTCTGTGGTGGCTGGTCGTCATCTACGTGCTGGAGGTGAGCGGTGCGGTTTGGCGCGTGCGGTGGGAGGGTGGTAGCCTCATGTGGGGCTGGAGAAGGCGGGTTGTTTGTAGGTCATGACTGTTTGAGGTTTGTGCTGGCATTAGTCATATATCAATTTTGTTTCGTATCGATCTTGAGTGCTTCAATCAGAGTAACAAGCTAGTAGATGCTTATCGTTTATGTATTTTAGACACGCTTCATTTGCATTGAAGTCCTCAAATTCTCACTCATTGTTCAAGTTTATGCAATTTATGTGGCGATTCGCTAAAGTAGACAGACTTGTAGTACTCCAGACTGTGACCCGCCCCCTCGACTCGCCTTGTGTCTGACGATCCGTTCCCCTCCACCCTGCAGTTGTTTGCCGTGTTCTACATCCGCGGCACGCCGTTCGCGTCCACTCAAGTGGTCACCATTCTGATAGCCAATAACGGCTGCATGACCAACTGGGCGGGGCCCTTCCTCAGCTTCGTCTGGCACGTCCTGATGCCTATGGCACTACTGGTGAGAAATTGCTACGCTTGATGTTCATACAGTTATCACCTCACGATCGAATGTATTAAGTGTATGACCTATGTTAAACGTATTATGTTAAACGTACTATGTCTGCTTCCAGTCTTTTATTTCAATCTAATACGGTCATGGATTTTTACGTTTGCTTCTCAGAGCTCCCACGTCTCGGTGTGTAATTCGTTTGAATGAAGCGCAATGATCATTCTCTGTCGCTCGAGTCCTGCCCATGTCTGACGCTCTTCTGTGTTTCTCCGCCCACCGCCAGGTCCTCTCGGTGGTGTCTTTCCGGACGGGCGGCTTCGACGCCATCTTCACGTGGGAGGAGAGCTCCGGCTACGGCTACTGGGGCCTGTGGGTGCGCCAGCTGGGCTCCATGCTCATGATGTTCCCCATCCTGCTGGTACCCATCGTCGGACTCGTACAGGCCATCCGTTTCGTCCGCTCCGGAGAGGGCGACCTCTACGACGTAAGTGAACGGTGGATGGGGAGGGAGGGTGATAAGCAGATCGGCTGTGCAAGACAACAGCGCTGAGCATTAATAAGCGGTGTAGTAGGCATATGCATACCGCAGAGCGAGTTTCCAGAGCGGACGCTAGATGGCAGCAGTGAAAAGCGCCTGAAGCTATACTGTGCCGCATGTCGTTGCGAGACGCTAGACGGCAGTAAAGAATAGCGCCTAAAGCTATGCTGTGCCGCACGGCCTTGCGTGAGCTTTCCTTCCTGACGCTAGGTGGCAGCAGTGAATAGCGCCTGTAGCTATGCTGCGCCGCAAGGCATTTAGCGAGCTTATATATCTGTCGGTAGATGGCAGCAGTGAATGGCGCCTAAAGATATGCTGTGCCGGATGACACAAAACGAGTTTTGATTCCTGACGCTAGGTGGCAGCAGCGGATAGCGCCTGAAGCTATGCTGTGCCGCACGGCATTATGCGACGTTCTGCAGCCGTCGAGATTGAATAGCGCTTGTAGTTACGCTCTGACATACGGTTTCAAGCGACATGTCTGCCCTAGATAGTACGAGTAGCTGTTTCATATTTCTTATTTATGTTTTCTTGTTTTAAGCCATTCGGCCGATGTCGTACCGCATAGGTATGATATGGCATTGATGTGACGGAATGGGTTTAGTGAATCAATTGCCTCAACGTCCTTGTGAGAAATAAGTTGTTTTACGAAGTAACTACCAGTATAGCGCCTTTTGGGGCGACTAACGGAGCGAGCGAGGGGTTGAGTCTTGCACGTGCGAAATTTCGAGGGGGCACCTCCAACTGACTCGTGCACGGCACCCTAATGACCGGTTTCTAGCGATGTGCCAAATTTGAGCACAATCGGCCCAGCCGTTCTCGAGATCTGGGAGCGGCACCCTGCACGTGCGCACGTGCAAAATGGGTCCCAACTGACTTGTGCACGGCACCCTACTAACTGGTCCCTAACCGTGTACCAAATTTGAGCGCCATCGGTCCAGCCGTTCTCGAGATCTGGAAACGACCCCTGCACGTGCGCACGTGCAGCAGCACCCCAACTCTGGCACATGGATATGCAGTGCCTAGTGGGTGCCTACCTACATACCAACTTTCAGCGCAATCGGCCAAGTAGTTACCGAGATATTGCAACAATTACAAAACTGACACCTCTTCGTTTTGCACGTGGCACGTGCATAAGGGGTCACCTATATGCATCGGGAATGGTCCAATACTTGGTAGAAGGAATGAAGCTACCCTACAAAAATTACCGCGTGTAAATCGGTCAAGTGGTTGCTGAGATATAAGCCTCGCAAAAGCGTCCGCACGGCCGGCCGGCCGGCCGGCCGGCCGGCCGGCCGGCCGCTCATACTCAGAAATTTCCGTTAATCTAAGGAAAGACTTCGCTCGCTTCGCTCGCTCCGTAACTAGCAAAGCCGTATCATATGTATAGGCTGTTTCCGGTTTGACGCTAATCGTTCTCTGCTCTGTGGTTTCAGCGCGTGCAGAGTCTGTACCGCCCCGAGTACAACGAGGCGATGCTGGGCAGAGTGACGGCCGAGGAGGAGGAGGAGCACACAGTGCAGCGCACGCGCACCCGCTACACGGACCCGCCGCCCAAGTACACGCCGCCGCCCAGCTACAGCACCGCCACTGGCGCCCGGCTCGCCAAGATGCTCCGACAGAGCATGCGGCGCTCGATGCGCGCGGTCCGCCAGCTGGCGGCGCCGGCTGAGCGGGCAGAGGAGGGAGCCGCCGCCCGCGCCAGCTCGGCCGCCGAGCGCGGCGTGCCCTCGGACCCGCCGCCCAGCTACGCCTCGCTGCTGATGGAGCAGATGCCGGCACCGCTGCGCCGCTCGCTGCGCCGCTTCGGCAGCTCCATGCGCCGGCCGGCGGCCGAGCGGGCGCCTCCGCCGGCGCCGGCCGCGCCGCCAGCCGTGCTGACCGAGGAGGGATACCCGCGGCGGCCGCCCGCCCCGCCGCTCGGTCACCAGCGCTCATTCAGTCTGGGCCTGCTGCGCCAGCTGCCGGCCGACAGCGTGCCGCCCGTGTCACGGAGTCTGCCCCGTGACCTGACCCCGGAGCAGGTGCGCGAGGTGCTGCGGACAGGCCGACTCAGCCTGCCCGAGAGCGCCGCGCCGCGCCAGCTCACCCCGGACGAGGTGCGGCAGGTGCTGCGCGGCGGTACCACACGCGGCCTGCCGCGGCCCGCCAGCAGGGCCGAGAGTCTCATCGACGCCACCCTGGAGGAGGAGACTACCGACGCGTGACCCCGCGCCGGCGCCGGCCCGCCGTCTGCCACGGCCGCGGGTCACTGACACGGACACGGACACGGGCCACTGTGACATGAGGCCCTATCCAGCGAGTTCGGGTTGTGGTGAGCGGTTGACTTTTCGGCAGCTGCGATGCGGTGAGAAGCCGCACATAATACGGTGAGCGGGTGAGCGCGGCGCGCGCGACTTGAGTGCCACCTAGCGTGATAACTGTGTACTGGAGCTGCGAGGTGTCGGCTCCAGGTGACAGCAGCGTCTGTCCAATGTGATCATGTTCGAGACTCGTGCTTGTGTCCAATGTTTGGTGTTGATGGTGCAGGTTTTACAGTGTAGCTTTTATATAAGAGGAAATCGCTTCGCTGGATGCTTTTAGTAGAAATTGCTGTTTTCCACCGCGTGGTGGCTCAATATGTGCGATAATATCTATAGTCAATGACGCCGAAAGTATGTGCAATAATAAATGAAACAAGCCATTTGTTTTCTGCATGGGGCTACGAAAGAGCCCTCATAAGAACACTGGTGGTGAAGATTTAGATGACCTTGTCCATGGGATGTCACCTATAACTGGTACATACCTGCTTCTAAAAGTACCACAACCGACATCGATCTATTTGATTGAACGTCTATTTAATTAAACGTTATAGATTAGCCACGACCTGTTTCCTACCTTCATACGAAATTCAGTATCGACAATCACGCAAAGCAGCTTCTACCAAGACTCGGTCCTGCAACTGGGCCTTGCGATATCCCCAGAAACAGGCCGAATGGTTTGCCGGTTTATTCATGAAGTTAGCATACTAGAGAGCTACCATTCACCAACCACAAAAGAATAAACAATCTTACATCCAGATCTAGGAAATTACAAAACGATGCAAGCACTCACCCACACTCACACGCCGACTGTTCACACATTTGGCAATGAAAACCCGTTTCTGTCAGTACGTTGTACACATTGTTCACGCCGCTCTACACCAGCGGGCCAATCAACCGGAACTGAACTTCCTGAGATGCATAGAGGCAACCAATAAGGCCCGTCAGATCCGGCGCGATCTTGATCGAGACAAACACCGCCCTGGCGCCTGTCTCCCCGGAGACAATCATGAGACAAACACCGAAACACTGCGGTCGCTCAGTGGTGACACTCCGGGCGCGGGTCTACCTTTGTACTGGGAGCGGTGCGAGGTCTGGACATGGTTCGGACGGCGGCGGCAGTTGGGCACCGCTGTCCCGGCGTACAGGGGTGGAACTACCCAGAGGTACTAATACCTATAGTGAGAGGAGAGAGCGGCGAACACGCTCTGTGGAGATCATACACTATGAGCAGGTGGCCGTATCCGGCAGAGACAGCGCCACAGGGGAAATGCCAGTTCCAGAGATCGATTCGATAAAATGCCAGTGAGCTCATGCGAAATGCACTTAGTGTAACTAAACGTGCACACAAAATCCCTGCGATTCCCTGAGATATCCTTGAATGCCTATTCTAACATTTACAATACATGCATGCACACTGTGTATCAAACGATACAAATACGTTGGACTGTGAAGTGCCTAGCTTCAGGTCAATCAATGCAATACATACCACTTGCGCACAAGAAAAACGTCACGAATATTTACAAAAGACTATTGTAGCAATATCAAGTCGGAACCCGAAATAAAGTCTGAGGCGGAAATGAACTTCAGAGCACTAACGTCAAGGCCACAATATGGTCAAAAGTTTGAAGATTTCCTATAAATGAAGTTCAACGATACGAAAAATAACATCAGTCGATATAGAGATACGAAGAGGTCACTGCCTTTGTTTCAAGGAAGTCTAGCAACGATGTCATGCCCGGACTAGATATTCAGGAACAACCACCATAAAAATACAAATACAGCGACAACGCATAAATAAACAATAAATGACTCACACGATTAAATGCAGGCAAGATATGCAAATTCGTCTTCTACTGGCCGTCGCGCTTTCAAAACCGACCAACAAAAATACTATCAGAAATAAAAAGAAAACAATCAACAAGATGCAGCCACCTCGGACCAGTGAGGCTGCGATGGTGAGACACTGAGACACAGCAGCTGAGCTCGAGGCACGCGGTGGTGTGACGAGACAACGGTGAGGCACCGGGCCGGCGGCACAGCAGGCGCCGGCCGCTCCTAGGACGAGTGCGGCACGCGCGCGATGTGCAGGAAGAAGGCGATGGCGTCCCGGCACTGCTCGCCACACTTGTTGCAGCTGAACGGGCGCCGGTAGTCGTGGAAGCCCATGTGCATGGTGTACATGACCAGGTCCTTGAAGGCGATGCCGCAGTTGTGGCAGGTGTGCGCGCCGGAGCGCCAGTCAGTCGGCTCCTCGCCGCCGCGCTCCGGAGAACTGCTGCGCTCCCGGCTGCCGGCAGAGTGCTGCGGAGAGCCGCCCGCCTCCTGAAGACGCTGGGAGATCAGCTCCAGCTTCTGCGCGCGCCCCTTGCGCCGGTGCTTGGTCGGAGGAGGTGGCGACTCGTCGCTGCTCGAGCGCTTGCCGAGTCGGCTCAGGTCGAGCGCTACGTCGCCGCGCTCGGTCGGCGGCGAGCTCGGCTGCGGAGACTCGCTCTGCGGCGGCGGACGCTCGTAGAACGGCGGCGAGCTGGGCCGCGGCGAGACGACGCGCGTGTGCGGCGGGCTGGGGGCCGGCTGCGGCGGCGGCCGGGTCATGCTGAAGGGCAGCGGCAGGCCGGCGGCCGGCGGCGGCGCGCCGTTCAGACCGGCCGCCATCGACAGGTTGTAGAGAAGCGGCGACTGCAGCGCGCGGCTGAAGTACTCGCGCACCCGGTGGGCCGCCAGGGAGTCGTACTGCGGCAGCCGCGGCGCGGCCGGCTCGCTGGGCTCCGGGCGGCGGTACGCCGGCGGCGGGGGCGGCGGAGGCGGCGGCGGCGGCGGCGGCGGGGACGCCGTCATGGACAGGTGGCTGGTCGGCAGGCGCACGGGCTGTGCGAGCGCGCTGCGCAGCAGCTCCATCCTGCCGAGCCCGGACGGCGGTGGGGGTGGAGGCGGCTCGCGGACCTCGTCTCCAGACTTGGACGAGGCGGGCGAGGTCTCCTCGGGCTGCTGGCTGTCGGGCGTCATGTGGTTCATCATGTGCCGGGTCAGCTGCTCCCGGTCCGGCGTGCTGTATGGACACATGTCACAGCGGATGTAGCCGCGCGGCAGCGCCAGCTTGCCCTCGCCAGCGTCCAGCGGCGGCTCTGACTTCAGGTACGGCGAGCTGAAGTTGTTACACGGGTTGGTCGGACTCGTAATGTACTTGCTCTGCGTCTGGATAAAGTTGACGTAGTTCTCCTGCAGCGATGACGGCAGGATGGGCATGCCGTTGTCGTCCTTCTTGATCTTGGGTCCTCGTCGCGTGCCGTACACATCAATGATGACGAACGGGTTTGGCGAGCCGTCCGGGTTGAGAACCATGCCCGGCCGGTGCTTCTCCTTGCGCAGGTGGTTCTTGAGCGCGTTGGCGTACTTGGCGGCGAAGTTGCAGTCGCCACAGCGGTACTGGTAGAAGTTGGTGTGCGACTTCATGTGCGAGCTCAGCATCGACTTGTTGACGCACGAGTACTCGCACTTGTTGCACTTGAACGGCTTTGAGTTGAAGTGGTTACGCAGGTGGTAGGTGAGGTGGTGTTTGACGTCTGTGATGAACGGACACACGTGACACCAGAATCGCTTCTCGGGAGCGATGTGGCCCTTCAGGTGCTCCCAGTGCTCCACCTGGGTGGCCGTCTTGAACTCGCAGAACTTGCACTTGTGGAGGCGCACCTTACCGGAGGCGTTGACGCGCGGCACGCGAACTCCCGGCTCGTCCATGTAGTCCTTGATCTCGATGTTGTGCTCCGTCTTCATGTGCTCCTTGAGGCTGACGTTGGAGTGGGTGCTGAAGTCGCACTGCGAGCACTTGAAGTCGTAGTGCGAGTGCATGTGCTGGCTGAAGTGGAACTTTGAGCTGCCCGTGTAGGTGCAGAGATGGCACTGGTAGATCTCGGTGCCTCCTCCGCCGCCGCCGCCGCCGCCGTTCGGCGACTCCTCGCCGTAGACGCTGAACGTGCCGTTCTGCTCCAGCGCGTGCTGCAGCCGCTGCAGGGCGTTGAAGCCGGGCGCGGGCGCGGCGTCTCCCTCGGGCCGCTGGTCGGTCTCAGTCCCGGGAGCCGGCGGGGAGCTGGTGGTCCGCGGTCCGCGGTCCTCGGTCCCGGTCTCGCAGTCTCCTTCTCCGTTACCGGTCCGCTCCGGTCCTGCCGAGGGGGGCGGGTGGAGACGGTCTCCGAACCGCAGCACGGAGTCGGTGCGCGGCCAGTCGGCGGGCGGAGAGCCCGGCTCCACCGGCGGCGGCGAGGCGGCGCCGTCCGCGGCCGGCCGCGGGCTGCCGTGGTGGCCGTTGGCGGCCGGCGGCGGGCTGGGCGCCGGCTCCGGGTGGCCGTTCTCTGACCTCTCCTCTACCTCCCGGGGTTTGTCCAGGTACACGGGCACCGGGAAGCCGCCGTGGCCCGCGCCGAACCCGTACAGGCTGTAGTCGGGTGAGCTGGTCTCGCGCGGCCGAGGCGGCTCGGCCGGCGAGGGGTACTGCTGCGGCGATGGTGGCGCGTCTGGCGGCGGCGACGGCGGCGCTGCTGGCGGCGGCGAGTGCAGGCTAGCCTGGTAGCCGCCGGTCGGCCCGCCCGTGTGGTCATGGCTCGGGGCCATCTTCAGCGGTTCCTCCAGCATGGGCGCGGCTGGCGAGACAGCAGAGAGTACCTGGCGGAGGACGGCGCGGGTCAGAGACTTGGCATTCCATGAGACTTCAGCAAGGAGTCAATGGACTGCCCGAGCTGTCTAACAGCGACTGAGACGGCCCATTTGGAACGAGGTTGCCGAACATTGATTTACGATAGTGGGAATGTGAAAACTTTCGCACACGTTTTTTTTTTGCGCTGGCAACATATAGGTACTTATTTTTCTTTATAGCCCTCCTATCTTTGACTTACAACACTCCATCTTACAACCGGTGATGTGGAAAACGTGCTTTTTTCTCTAGAAATCATCCTCACATGATTGATACCAAGAGCCAGTTTCACTGAATGATTATGCATACACAAATCGCTATTAGCTGCACTGAACTTATAAATCTGTGAGCTTAAAATACGTTCGAGCACCGTGCAGTCGCGATGTCAGGTCTGATCATTGCTCTAAATATCTCTTCTCCCGTCCTGTATCCCGTTTAGCACCCGTCAGTTATTCCGGTGCCGTCCGGTGTCGCCGTTCCGCCCGCGGCACCTATCTGGCGTCCCGTTTACCGTCCCATGGCCGGGCGGTGTGACCGGCCGGGCCGTTGGCCGCCGCCGCGCCCGGCACGCACACTGTTTGTCGGCGGACCGTTCGGCGCGCTGCCACCGACCCGGTTATCGGCCGTTCACGCACACACGCACCCCGCCTGCTCCCCTTTCGCGCGCGCCCGCGCCTCCCCGCGCTTTCGCCGCGCCGCGCCAGAAGTGGGCCACGTAAACAGGCTCCGGTAGTGCCGGTAAAATCCATCGGAAAACACGCACACACACACAGCCACTTCCGCGTTGGTGATCCGATTTTTGACCCCCGATCGGTGCCATGGAGGGGAGGAAGCGGAAGAAAGGGTTACTGACCGCTGAAAAGGAAACCGAGGGCTAAATACGGAATCCGCTCATCGGCTGCCCGGTCCCAAAATGTTCGGTGTCTCGGGTGATTGTGCGCCAGTTAGGCAGATATATCTGATGATGTCGAAAAGCTGAAATGCGAGCCTGTCTATCGTGTAAAAGAAGATAACATTTAGAAATCCGTAACAAGCATTGAAATCCTCATTACAGGTAATGGACTTGCCGACCAACGATACGACTTTATGGAAGCCCTGGGTCATGATCCAACGTCATGAGTTTAGTTCAGTTCTACTCACTTATTCGTTCAAGAGAGAACATGGTGAGTTATTCCGCACCTCATGATTAGTATAGGTGATTACATGTTCTACCCTAATTACCAACCCTGCATAAATAAAAATAGATCATGCAAACACGACCGCACCACCCATCTGAGCGAACCGGAAGAGAAGCCGCCCGCATATGAATGGTAAGTGCCGGAAAAATCGGCCACAGGCTAATCAGAACACAAGCAAGCAAAGCAGCAGCATGGCCACAAGTCAGACCCGTAAGAGGGATAAGAGCGTGGAGTGGAATCCTTTCGCTGAAACGTCTCGCCTGATCGTGGGAAATAAGCCGTGACCGTTACCGATTTATAACGCCTCAGAGCGTCTCCTCCTCCGCCTTTGCCGAAGAGTCTTTATCCGCCTTTCCAACAGATTTGGATGCTGATTTCTGAAAGCCACGAGGTAGTCATAATCCGGAACTGATTGATAAAGACCTCATGACGAAGTTCCAACACGGTCCGACACTACACGAGCTGCCGGCGATCTCCGCCAGAGGCGCTGCGGCCGCCGTCTGTTTTCGTCAGCGGCCGGCGACATGCCACCCCCCCGGCGCCGCTCGGTGACGCCGCGCCTTCCGCAATGACAAAAATATGGATCGGCAAACAGTCGGGCAGGCGGGCAGGCGGCCGAACGGGCGCCGCCCCACCTGTGCCGACCGGGAAGCGGAACAGGCGGTGCGCCGGCCGGCTGCGGCGCGCGACACGTGCCCGGTATATGGGGTGTTTTCCAGCCCGTCCTCGGCTGTAGGTAGTGCGGACCGAACCCTTTGCGCCGCTCGCGGACAGCGTTTTGTGGCCGGCCGTTGCTCCCTGTCGCCGCGGACCGAAATAGTCGTCAAAAGTGAAAGCTGCCTCCCGCGGCGCGTATGATTCGCGGAAGGAGCGGACGGACGGCAGCCGGCAAATATGGTTAGCGAAAGTGAGCGGGCCATCAGCAGCGAGAGGGGTGGCACCATGGGGACAGAACTGAAGCGAGCACAGCTGATCACACGAGCGGAGGTAGCGGCAAATGATGGGAATATGTTTGACTGAGAAATGAAACTAAGCAATGCTTCTTCAGATACTTGCTAAGCAATTTCATACCACCACAAGGAGACTACAACCGAATGAAGAAACCTTTCCGAATTTTACAGTGAAAAGCGTTCAGAAAAATGACACAGGAAATGTAAAATAATGCGAGTGTGTGACTAATCGCTATAGAACCTGCCATATTTAATAACTGGGATATATGGGATCACTTTTTCAACCGTTATAGTCCACCTTCAGAGAGTCAATTACATTCGAATTGTAGCTCTACTGTGTTAGCTCTCGATATTATTTCCTGAATTTTCATAACGAGAACCAGCAAAAAGAATAACGATCAGCGAACCAACAATAGCCGGACGTAATTGTACCGGGATATTTTGTTCAGTGTATACCGGTTTATGAAATTATCAAAAACAAAAATATATGATAGAGCTAATAATATAAAAACAATTTTTACGCATGATTTATGACGACACATGATATATTTTAAAGGTAAATATATGAGAAAAGTATTAACAAACGATTCTCATATATTTAATCGCAGAAGCGTTGCGAATAATATAAAACGTATTCGCTTAAAACTAGCAACACATTTATCTATAAAATAATATAAGAAGGAATGAGCGGTCGGGTCAAAAGTAGAAGATAAACTAAAATGAACGTTACGCAAAATCAAGACACTTTTAAATCCGATTGGTATTGTTTCCAATAAGGAGTAGGTACCGAATGGAGTGTAAAATGGACTAACGACTCCAGAGAGCATTTCATTCGAATAATGAAATAAAGCACCGGCACGTACCTAATGATGTGCATGATTTAATTATGCATGTAAAAATGCAAAATGCAATTAAAGGCTTCAAAGAAGCTCCATGATACCTCCTCGACTATAACAATCAATATGGTCAATTAGCTAAAAAAAATTCGACTACTTACCTTGCGTATAAAAATAAACATGATAAGGAATATTTCCTTTTTAAACAGGGTACACTGCACTACAATGCAATAAATGTTTATGCGTGTCAATTCAAAACAGTAACACCACACTAAACTGAAAGTTCACTCTGAGGAGACCAATGTGTCCTCACCTAAGCTTCCGACGGAGAGCGGCGACGGACGGACGGACGGACGGTGCGACAGTGAGGCGACAGCCGAGAGCAGGCCCGCACCGGGAGCGACACGTCGGCGACGCACGCACACGCACACGCACAACCCTTCTGCGGGCCGCGCCGCCACCGCCGCCCGCCCGCCGCCCGCCGCCCGCTCCGCCATTGTTGTTTGTTTGTGGGGTAAAGTGGGTTAAAACGGTGACCCACATCCCAGGCAGCGACGCATGTGCGTGGAGCGCGTGCGGATGTGGGCGTTTGCGTGTAACACTTTCGAAAGGGTGACAGCATGGCCGGTCTAGCGGGACGGGCGCGGCGGTGGGCCATGGAGGGATTGCCGGACCGGGACGGGACTAATTCGGTAGGGTAGCCCGCTAAGATCGGACGGAAGATAGAGTGCGACTCTGCTTTTGATGCTGAGTAACCACAAAGTGAACAGATACCTAAGTTTGTTTGAATTATTTTTCTTTTTACGAGATCCATTTATCCACCGTAATAATCGCAAAGAGTAAATAAGCTCAATTATGGTGCTTCACGAAGAGAATCAAATGAATTTAAAATCATTGCTTTTAAACGTAAATCCCACATATACACAACTGAATAAATTCAAAATGCATTCAAAGTAAAGTATAAGGTACAAAAATATGACGTTTTATCATAAAGTTTAACCTTATCCGATAGTGATAAATGACATTTCATTTGACATTCATTTAAAATACCGTTTGATATGTTTTTGTAACTGCGTCCAGCAATGAACATCATTTAACGCAATTAAATAAACCACATAGCGTATGTGGCCTCATGAAAATGCTTTTTTGAGCCTCTTATCATTTGAATCATATACGGTAAAACAGCTTCATTCGGCCGGCCCCAGCTAGTAAGAATAAGTCGAATATAGGATGTTCTCGAGCGCGGTAGAATACAACAGACGCAGTAGAAACGCCAGAACCACGCGAACCAGGCGAACCAGACGAACCATGCGAACTGTCAGCAAAACCAGGCGGAGAAGAGGACAGAGGACGTTTACGTTCCCGTCTCGACCGACAGCGCTGTCACTTGCTGCGTCTATTTTGAGACATTTTGAGCGACTCCAGATCACCACACCAAACAGGTTGTCCCTCTGCGACTCCGGCCATGGCGGCTGTGCCAGTTGGTAACTGCACCACCTGGAGTGGTGATGGTGGCTCTGGTTGGTCCAGCCCCGGCAGTGCGCTGGTGCGCTGGTGCACTGGTGCGCGCGGCGGCGCGGAAGGCTGCGCTCGGAGCAGGATGTCGCCCGCCCCGGGCGCGGCCCGTCAGGGCATGTTGTTGTGTTCCCCGACCAAGGAAATGCTCTCTGTGAGAGCGAGAGGGCACAGAAAGGAATAAACAATGGGGCCCGGGGAAATCGCATTCTTGTGCCGGCTCAGAAGTGGGCCAGGCCGGCGGTTGAGGACCGGTAAACAGCTGGTACCGGATGGTCCGAGGAGTACCGGACGGCAGACCGGTCATGTGGACGGCAGACTCGCCCAGTCCGAACGGCAGGCTGGATACCCGCCCCGGACCGTGACACCCCCGGGCCGCGACATCCTGGCCACCGCGAAGCCGCAGGTGGAAAGTACCGTCAGAGGCCCAGGAAGGTGATGAAAACTGCAACACTACATAGCCAGAGTCGAGCTTATTGTTCATCAACTGATGCAAAATGCTGCTGAAATCACTTATGCAGCTAATTCAACTGTATCATTATGAGAGTTTAGCAGGTTGCTTTGTTCACTTTAAGCTAAATCCATTTGTGGGGAGCTCAAGCACAAAGAACGGTCCAAAAATATCCCCAGTGAGTCCTCAGACACATATCAGCGCAGCAGTCAGCAGTAGCACCACTCCAACCACAGGCCTCCCGCGGTCCTCTGCAGCAGCCGCCATCGCCGCCGTCCGCGGTCCGTTGCACAGCGCGGCGGCCGGTCGTGCAACGGGCGCCGCCCTCAGCTGTTTTAGCTCTCTCACCAGCCGTCCCGCCATCGCGGAGCGCCGCTCCCAAAAATGGCCGCCGTTCGCTGACTCATCGACGGCCGGCGGCGGGCGCACCCTTTAGCCGCGCCGTCGCGACCGACGCGGCGCGATCGGACGCGGCACGTCGCGGCCATCGCCGCCGATTGATCGGCCCTCCCTCGTCCGCACACCCTAAATAATCTCATATTTCCAATTTTGAATGGGTGAGGGGCGCCGGTGGTGGTTATTGGCGGCTGTTTTCAGCTGGCAGGGGGCCGCCGAGCTGGGGTCTGCAGCGCAGCCATCTAGCCTCTCTGCCGCCGGTCTCCTGAGACCTCCCCCCCCCCCGTGCGCTCCGCGCCGCCACTACTCTCGCCCCCGGCCGTCCGCCGCAGCCGCGCCATCCCGAGTCGCCGCGCGCCGCCGGCGCGTTTTCCTATTATTCCTAAAATACCCTCCCTTATAAAATGGCCAATAAACTATGATAAAGTGGTGATTGTACGCGGGGGCGGCGTCTGAGTCAGCGGCGGGCTCGGCGCGCAGCCGGCGATAGCGCCGCGGAACAGACGATATTGGCGCACTGCAGACCGGAGCGGCGCAAACGGACGGCTACTGGCACGGAGCCGGGTGGTACGAAGAGGAATTCTTAAAACGGCCAAGTCTGGTGGTTTTACTACCGTAAGCATCGACCGAGTCTCCGATAAAATCCCAGAGAATTT
Organism: Amphibalanus amphitrite; assembly: GCF_019059575.1. Lineage (NCBI taxonomy): Eukaryota > Metazoa > Arthropoda > Thecostraca > Balanomorpha > Balanidae > Amphibalanus > Amphibalanus amphitrite. The sequence goes on from NW_024882085.1 coordinate 224,626, forward strand.
CGTCTGACGGAGGCAAGGGGACGGGATGGAACGAAGGGGCGGTGGTCTGATTACTCCGCCAGATACAGACCTAGGCATCACTGACGACGGTGAGACGAGCTCGACAAATCAATGAATAGGTATACGATGTGCCTGCCTTCCTTGCACATGCACAGCAAATCAGAGCAAAATCTGAACACAATTTAAAAGTTTGGCCTGGCTGAAAACTTAGAACTACAAACGTGGCGTGTAGTCCTAACGATCAATTCAATGTCTGAGTCAAAATACATAAAAACAAAAATAGGCTATAATAAAACGTTTCTTCTTGTCGTGAAGATAAATCAATAAACGGCATCCCATCGCAACTGGACTGCAACTGTGGTGACTACCACACGAGTGACCAGGCGAATCCTAGACCACGCACCAGTGTTATTTTCTTTTTTATCAACTAAAAAGTGTTTGATTAGGCTCACCATCAGCACTAAAGGCATCAGATGCTGTACCTTTATTATCAGTCCCGTTAATAAAAATCATTTGCCACTTTACCCACTAAAGCATCACCAAAACCACCAGGTCTGTCCGACATTTTGATCGTGTCCCTATTACCCGCGATCCAGCTCGCGCCCGGGCTTTTTATAAGCAACCCTTCATAATGGCGCCGCGGGGGCCGCTATTAGTCGGCCATTTTTGACGGTGTGCAGCTTTTTACGCCGCCGGTGCGGTGCCATCAGACGAGCTGATTGGCTGCCGGCCGGCGGGCGGCCGCCCGGCTTTTTTAGCGGCCCTTTATGGTCGGGGCGGCGGCGCGGCGCGAGCGGCGCACGCGACGCCGCCGGCACGTGCCGTCCGCGCCCCGCGCCGGCCGCCGAATATTAAATCAGGGATAAAAATGTAAATTAAACAGGAGGGTCGGAGGGGAGCGCGCCAGGGAAAATGGACGGCGACACGGCGGCGGCTGCAGTGGAGAGGGGAGGGCCGGGCAGCGAGCGGAGTCCCACCAGCACTCAGCAGCCGCGGCAGTCGGCAGAACAGAGAACGGTGTGGCCGGTGGAATGCAACATTGGGAGATAGGATAGCGAGGCACATACACACAGTAAAGGGACAGATGGACGGAAGGACGGACGGATAGACCAACGGACGGACAGACAGATACACTTACAAACAGACGGACAGACGGATAGCCAGACGGACAGACGGACAGACGGACAGACGAATATACGAACAGACGGACTGACAGATACACAGCCAGATACAGGAATCGACGGACGGACAGAAGGACAGACGGACGGATAGACGGACAGACGTACAGATGGCAGACAGGAAGGACAGATGGACAGACGGAAAGACGGACAGACGAGCATACAGACAGTCAGACGAACATACGGACAGACGGATAGACGGATATAATACGAATAGCCGGACTGACAGGTACACGGCCAGATACACGGATAAACGGACGGACAGACGGACAGTGACAGACGGACAGACGGAAAGACGGATCAACAGAAATACGGACAGCCAGACGGAGTTAGATGGACTGACTGATGGGCGGACTTCGTCTAACGCCAAAGTGAATCCCGTGTTCGTGCCGCGCATCTCTTGAACAGAATGATTGGGCAAAACGCAATAAGCATCTTTTCCCAGGAAAGTCGGTGCTGTGAGAAGTTTCAAAAGCTGACGAAAAGCCGCTTGCATCAAACTCAGATTCCTCCAGCAAGCATTTGACAGGTGATCAAATCTAGTTGAAATGTTAGGAAATAGTTAGGAAAAGTATGCCTCATAAAATGCACTTCCAACTAACAATCAGAACATTAGTATGAAATAAAAAATAGCAGGTATCCTGACAAAAGCAATGCATTATTCAATGCTGTATTTTCAAATTTGCGTACTTTGTCCCCGGCGTAATAAAAATGATGAACAGCGAATGTCGTGCAATCTAACCCTTCCCAACAACAACAAATAAAGCTGACGTAAACTGAAACCTGGCTGCATACTGGAAGCCTGTCAAGTAATCGTTTATGGAAATACGTTGTCAGCCTGACCAAGTTTCTTGATGAACACAACCGCCAATGTAAAGCTAGCTTTGCTCAGCGAGAGACAGTAGGTAGACTGTGCCGCACAACACCCGCCATTGCGGCACAGCCTACCTACGTTCCTTTGTATTATTTACAACCACAGTTCCCGTGTTTCGAAGACGTTGCACGCTGAAAGACCATTCAGAGAATAATGCGACTGACGTTTGTTTGACCCATTAAATTTCACCCACGCCGACTAAGCAGATTTATTATATAATATATAGTCGGGGAGGGGCAGATTTATTATATGGAACTCAAAGAAGTCGCCAATAACAACGGCCATTTGGTCAAATGTGTCCGATATCCGCTGTCGAGTCAAGGCACAGAAGTTCAATAAAAGTATGTGTGGAATCACTAGAAAAAAGAAGTCTGTAATCACTAATCGTTTGGATGCTCCGAGACATAAGGTAATTTGTTAGATCCAGAGATGCCAATCGGAACTCGGACATTCGGAATTCAGGCTTTGTCCACTGTCCAATACGGAACAATTGCTTGGGCAGAGACAGCAGGATTTGGACAAAGTCGGATAATCACTGGCTGCATCTCAACCTTTTAAAATATAGTCGTATATATCACTAAAAGTGCCTAAACAGAAAACCCTGCTTTCGGTGTCAGTGGCGGATCCAGGGGGGGGGGGCAAAATGGGCATTTGCCCCCCCCCCCCCCAAACTGCATAATTTGAACGTTACGCCTATGGACGATACGATGCATGGAAAGAATCGATAAATTGTTATGGTTTGCCCCCCCCCCCCCAAACCTCTGAGCTGGATCCGCCTCTGTTCGGTGTTATTCAGCTTTTAGCCAGAAAGTACAATAAAAGGAAAGTAAATGACAATTTTGGCGAGCACTGAATGTTGCATAGTTTTCGGACATCTTTGGAAAAATGGCTGGCTTAGACATTTTGGACTGACAGTCGACGAAAATATCGGACATAGCGGACGGACATTGGACGAATATTTTCTAAAGCTGGCACCACTAGTTATAGTGCCATTGCTCCCGGCATTTAAAGATAAGAACATTTGCGCTGAAATGCATACCTATTGCTTGCTTAGGATGCTGATGATATACGATTTTTATGAGGTGCTTGCGATTATGCTTACGATGCCGCTATTGATGTAAGATTAGAGACTGCTGACAAATTGAATTTTTTTAGACGTTACACTTACTTCAAATACTTGGTCCCCATTTTATAAGAGACGATATTCGACTCAAGTATGGCTCGCCATTCTGAGTCAGCTAATGCAAAAACAACTTAATACCATACCCCAACGGACACACGTGCGGATGACCTAAGAATTTATCTGCCAGAACCGGCAGATATATGACTGAATAGCTGATCGATGACAGCCAGAAAGCATATTCATTGTCTCCGGCAGATAATGCAACCATTTAAAACAAGAATCGCCATCGACAGCTAGAGCCTACGATCCTTGATATTTAGCTAATTATAGGTACGCCTTCCGAATGCATGTAGGAAGACAGATAAAAAATTTCGAACAGTAATTACCGCACTACATCCGTCACCTGGTTGATGGGCAGCTACATGCGTGTCATGAAGAACAAGATCCAATTAAGCACAAATTATCCGCGTAATAGAAGCCTGCAGTTATAGAAACATATAATGTGATTTAAAACCAGTACAATGGTTATAGCTCGAGCACATTCCGAATTCACGATGCCCTTATATGATATGACACATTAGAAGCAGCCATTCCAAATAACAGCCAAGAGCAATGGCAAAACACCATTCGTAGATACGTATCAAACACCGAATTCTTAGTGCTGCAGAAAAAGATGCCCAACATCACGGAACTGTGTAAACTTTTGTGTGGCAGTCATGCACCTCAACAAGCCTATCATGCCCAGCCCGCCAAACCACAGCCCAAGCCATCGCCACGCGACAATCACCACACAAGTCTGTACACCGGAGTCCACATCCACTGACCACTGCCGATCCACTAAACAGCAGGGTCGTCCGAGTGATCAATCACATCATGATCACCCGTCTCTCCGCGCCGTGTCACGGCCCCACCTGAGCACGCCCTCCCTGGGACACCTACCTGTGCCGCGCTCCTCGCCGTGTCACCCCGGCTCCGTCCTCCGATCCCACTCTCTGAACTCACTCACGGCGGCGGTGTCCGGCGCCGGCGGCCACCCCGTCACCTCTGGCCGGCCTCCTCTCCCCTCTCGAGATCAGCACGCACCGCCATCCCCTGCGGCACGTCCTACGGGCGGCGGCCGCCCCCTCGGCGAGCGCAGCGCCGCCCAGCGGACAGCGGCTCAAACTCGGCCCCCTAGACTGGACAATGGTCACCGGCCGCCAGCCGCCGGCGACACTTTTGTTCACCGACATCTGTGTGGACGGCAGCGGTGACCAGTTCGATCAGCGGGGAGAACGCGGCGGCTGGGGCGGATGGCCGGTCGGTGCAGCCGCGGGAATACCGAGACGGGCGCACGTGCCCCCCGACGGCGCCTCAGAGAGGAGACCTCAGCGACAAACACCGCGGCACTGACCAGCTGCAGCTCCTCGGTCACAGAAAGGATGAGCCGCCACGCCGGCTGTTTCTCTGTGTCGTCACCCGGGTCCCAAGTGAATGGACAGAACGGCTCCAAACTAATCGTTAACAAGACGGTATTAACGGTCAATGAAGGCATTATGTGAGGAGACGGACTATGGACACTGGGCAGGGTGCGAAACCGTTTTGCGGTTCCTGACAATGACTGCGCTGGAATACCTACACCGTTTGAAGCAGTTGTCACTTGTCTCTGAACAACGCTAGTATCGAACGCTGCCGATAATACGAATAACCCTCGCCCCGCTGGGGGGGGGCAATTTGCCCCTCCCCCCTGTGGTTTTCCTGAATAGCAAGAAAACGGCTGCCAAATTTTCAGTACCTTCCCGGGCATCAATTTGAAACCTTCACACAAAATTTCAAGTCTTAGGTCTCCTTAGGTCAGGAGTTATTGAGGTCAAACTGAGGTCATGTTCGAGCAATAAATGAGCAAAAAAACATGAAATCTTGAAACGCTCACAAAATCTAGTTACCAAGCAATTTCAAAGTTGTTTATATGTTCATGTAGACAAAAGGCGGCGCTACAACACGGCCATCTCGGATTTTCAAAATTTTGGGTTTTTGATCCCAAAAATTCAAAAATGATTTTTTTAGAAAAACGCAAAAAAAATCCATAAATATTTCCGAATTTCAGAAAACCGGAATATATGTGATAGTCCCTGCGCTCTTCTATATACATGCATACCAAATTTCAGATCGATACCTCCTTTTTTGGCCAAGTTATAGCGAAAAAGCTATGACTTAAGAGTCATGTTACCTTTTCCTCAAGTTATAATGAATATGAAATAATATTTTCGGAGTTTCTTGAGTGCAGACTTGTGATCAGCTCAGTTGAGCCGGCTCAAAAATCAGCTCAGCTCATGAGCCGGCTCAACATTTTGCCAAATTGTTGAGCTGTGAGCTGAGCCGGCTCAGTAATGCATTGAGCTGAGCTGCTGTCTGAGCTGAGCTGAATGAGCTTGAGCTGAGCTGAGCTGAATGAGCTTGAGCTGAGCTGAGCTGAGCTGATTGAGCTGAGCTGAGCTGATTGAGCTGAGCTGAGCGAGCTGAGCTGAGCTGAGCTGAGCTGAGCGAGCTGAGCTGATTAAGCTGAGCTGAGCTGAGCGAGCTGAGCTGAGCTGATTGAGCTTAGCTGATTTAGCTGAGCTGAGCTGATCCAGTTCTAATTCTGTTCACTTCATGCTTGGAAATTAACTCAGGCTTTGATGCTTCAGCTATGAGCTAGCTATGGAGTGAGCAATTACACTGCCTTCGTGATCGCACTTAAAAATATCAAAACTCTAAAGAAATCAATAGTAATCACTAATCAAGCTTAATTTCTTTCACCCATATTGCATGGAAATTGGAAGACCAGGGTCTTGGCCAATTTACAGGCTAATACAGCCAGTCTCAAGTTTCAAGTCTGACTGCAAGATGAATGAATACCTACTGTCAGGCTTTGATGCTTCGCCTTGACACTCTGCTCCGCAATGTACAATTCAGCATTCTTCATTTTGTTATTTAAGCAGTTATTTAAATTAATTTTATCAATAAGGGTTCTTACCTCTGCATAAAATATTTACAATTAGGAATTAGCAAATAAAGTTCCTCTTCGTTGGTTGAATGTGGGCTAAGCAACCATATCCTATTGAAAGTGGGGTGGGGCAGAGGCGCTAACTGGAACTCTCACCTTCTGATGTCCATTATATGGGAAAAGCTCTCTTATTCACACGCCGACTATGAATTCTAATAGTGTTGACATTGCCTTGGTTGAGATCAGGGTGGTATTATAGGTTTCACTGATAACAGCACGCTGCTATCACACGTGTCAAATGGGGTTTCCATGGAGATATAAACAAACTCTTATCTCCAAGTTCCAACACTACCCCAAAATGTAACGTCAGCTCCTGGCATGGTGCCAAGAGCGGATGGCGGCGTGGGGGTGCTGCTCTCGGCCGTGAAACACCACCTATAAGATGATTCCATGACGTTTTTTTCGTCTAGAAGATTTTCGTCGGACAATTTTTCGTCCGCAGATTTTCGTCCGACTTTTTTCGTCTCGCATTTTTTTCGTCTGTACATTTTTTCGTCCGTGCATTTTTTCGTCGGTACATTTTTCTGATCGGAAACTGAGCTGAGCTGAACGGGAACTGAGTTGAGCTGAGCTGAGCTGAGCGGAAACTGAGCTGAGCGAAAACTGAACTGAGCTGAGCGGAAACTGAGCTGAGCTGAGCTGAGCGGAAACTGAGCTGAGCTGAGCTGAGCGGAAACTGAGCTGAGCTGAGCTGAGCGTGAGCGGAGCGCAACCGGTTTGAGCGGAACGTGAGCTGAGCTGAGCCGCGTTAAACTGAGCGGGAGCTGAGCGGGAGCGGATAAGACGGAGTTGAGCTGAGCGAGCTCACTTTTTTCTTGAGCTGTCACAAGTCTGCTTGAGTGATATATATTGAAAAATTGATAGCAAATATTTCGATACTCGTAGTGGTACCTTTTTCAATGCGAGTGATGCACAGTGCGAGCTTTGTTAAGCACAACAAAATAACACAATTCCCATGCAATCGGTGGAGCTGGGTCCTCCAGTGCAGATAAAATAACCTATACGATACCGCCTTCCTAAGAACTTATACAATATCACTGTCTATCACGGAATTTTATTAAATATTTAGACAATCAGCGCTAATTTAATAAAAAGAGCGTCACTTCAGTTACAGGTAAGTCACACTTACACAAGGTGACCCCCCCCCCCCTCGCGTGTTCGTTCAGCGTGCCAACCACTATTTTTTTAGCACAATGTCCCATATTGGGCTCAGCTGGACGCCACCGCTGTCGAGATTCATTGACGGGCGCAGCTGTCGGATCTCGATGGCCTCCCTGATTTTACGTTTTTTCCAGTGGCGTTCGATGGCTAGGGTTCTCGCCTCGAACGGGTTCAAGTCACCGCCACAGGTACAAAAGTGTCTGGCCGTCGCTGACGTATCGCAGCGTCCGTGCTTGATATCGGCGGTGTGCTCCTTCAATCTGTCCTGTTTTGGTCGCCCTGACTCTCCGATATAGCTGGAGCCGCACGAGCACTTTATCTCGTATACGGCCCCTTTCTTCTTGCTCTGCTCCACGGGATCTTTGACATTAACCAGGTGACCCCTCAATCGCTTGGATTTGTGAGCTACCTTGATAGTGGTTGGCACGCTGAACGAACACGCGAGGGGGGGGGGGGGGTCACCTTGTGTAAGTGTGACTTACCTGTAACTGAAGTGACGCTCTTTTTATTAAATTAGCGCTGATTGTCTAAATATTTAATTAAAATTCCGTGATAGACAGTGATATTGTATAAGTTCTTAGGAAGGCGGTATCGTATAGGTTATTTTATCTGCACTGGAGGACCCAGCTCCACCGATTGCATGGGAATTGTGTTATTTTGTTGTGCTTAACAAAGCTCGCACTGTGCATCACTCGCATTGAAAAGGGTACCACTACGAGTATCGAAATATTTGCTATCAATTTTTCAATATATATCACTCAAGAAACTCCGAAAATATTATTTCACAGCAAAAAGCTGTTTAAAATTGTTGACGTCAAATTTTTGAACTCAATTTTTAGCAATTCTAGACCACGTAGCGCAAAACAAAGACCACCATTGAACTCCCCGTGACGACCGGCATCGAATCGATACCTATTTTATGCAAAAATATCAATTTTGAAATTTTACCTAACTTGACCTGACCTTGACCTGACCTTGACCTGACCTTGACCTGACCTTGACCTGACATCCACCAGAACATAATCTAAACTGACCCCAAAGGCTGTCTGACCCACATAATCGTATTTGGCTTATAAAATGGACCATAAAACATGCATCACATGATATTTTCATATTGTGACCGACCCTCAGTGACCTGACCTCTGTGACCTGACCTGGTATCAGTGACCTCAAATAGCAAAATATGTGTTGGATGAACATTTCCCCATCGATGATTTTCAATGAAATGCATTTTACTCGATTTTACAACGCATCTCTTGAAATACCTGTAAACGGTGAAAATTCGACCTTTGACCTGACCTGTGACGTCATCGGTTTGACCTAGGTCAATGAAATTGGGTCACAAGGTAGTTCACTGATGGGGCTATCCAACACAGTTTGCCGCTTGTCGCTATGTTGCGTGGTTCTCGAGATCTTAGGGGGGGGGGGGCAAATTCCCCCCCCCCCCCCCAGCAGGGCGCGTTGCTCGGCAGACCCCAACGGGGCGCGGGTTAATTGAAAGCGAGCACTAATCATGCCAAGTAAGTACATTCACAAACAAGTGATACTAACCTTCCTAAGAAGAAAAGAAAAACATTATCTCGCCTCAGTTCAGTCTTTTGTCATAGTCCCTTTACTTCAAGATCTTACGAACATCATAAAACAATTAACAAATACATACTACAACTCACGAGCTTTGGAACAACAGAACCAATCACTAAGGAAAGCCATTTTCTACCTCCTGTCCGTTTCCAGAGCCGCTTTTTTGTCACCAAAAGGGCCCGGTATGCGGGGTAGCCCGTGTCCGAACTGACGGACCACTGGTTCCACTGGACCCAGCTGTCCTCTCTCCCCGCGGGGTGCCCCCCTCCCCGTTCATTCACCAGGACCCCCCCCCCCCCTCCGGAGGGTCAGTCGGCGGCGTTTTTTGGCGAGCAGCTGAACTCATGTCACCGTGGGAGGCCGCAGAGCGCCTTGCAGACCGACCTTCCGGCGGTGGCCGGCTGGCCCACTGACCAGACGCGGCAAAAAACACCGGTAACAAATCGCGGCCCAGACGCGGTCTGTGTGGGGGAGGAGGGGAGGGGTCGCGGCGGCGGCGGCCAGGCTTCCGTTGGCTGTAGGATAGTGGCGGCTCCGCTCTGTGTGAGGTGACAAACTGCCGACCGGTGTGAGGCACTGTCTCAGTGTCCAGCCCCTGTCTCAGTGTCCGGCTACTGTCTCAATAGACAGACGGAGACCGACCCGTTTTGAGCACTACGAAACCCAAGGTTCAACCGTTGTCGTGTCGTCCGACGGGAACAGACCCGATTCCCACACACAGAAAAATATTAACACCGTTAGCGGTGTAATTGCACAGTACATATCTGAGCACTTGAGGAAAGTTAATTTAGTCCCTTCCCCGCTTAAATTACTCGCGCTTCCAAATGAACACCAGGAAGAAGGTAATAGAACACTGTTAGGAGGGTTGGGTGTTTTGCTACATGAAGTAAAACACCCAACCCTTCTAACAGTGTTCTATTACCTTCTTCCTGGTGTTCATTTGGAAGCGCGAGTAATTTAAGCGGGGAAGGGACTAAATTAACTTTCCTCAAGTGCTCAGATATGTACTGTGCAATTACACCGCTAACGGTGTCAATATTTTTCTGTGTGCAGGCAATCTCTGCGGCACAAGACATTATAAAATAAAAAGTGGGAGGTCTCCGTTATATTTTTTTTATCTATTTATTCAATAAATCATAGTTCAGACTGGTTGCAATGAACAAATATGCCGACGAAGGTCCTACCAAACAGCGAGCGATGTCTCGCCGTTTTCTAGTCCCCTTGACATCCCGTGGAAGATACAGCTGTGCCAGTGTGCGTATAGAAGTGCGGCTCCTCACGCACTATATGTCAGTGGGGGTCGTGTCATTCACCACAGTCTTTTATCGACAGCGCGCACTATTCGTCGCCAGTGCGTGGTCAATGCCACAGCGTGCCGACTATACGTCGAGTGAGCGTGCCAGCGTACTAGGACCGACCAGACAGCCTCGCTAGAATAGAGCGAAATGGCCGCTTGAGCTGGAATCATTGTGACTTGTGAGCGGTGAAATATTTTACAAATGAAAACATAGTTACCTAGTTAAGTCGCACATAGGTAATCGCTTGAAGACCATCTGCAGTTCGATAAAACCGCTCTTAGTTAAGTCATTTTTACTTGCAAGCTCATGTGCGAACATACATATACATGCAGATGCCCAAAAAGCTAACGTAACGCAAATTGTTCAAACGTACATGACCAGCGTAATACTCTCGGGAAGACGCCCATTACTACATGCTGCACCTGTCCTCGGGTCTTACATGATCAATTAGAGAAGACGCATTATGCATTTCGATTATCGACTGGCATCTACGAATGTCAAACCTATAGTTCATGGCACGTTGGGCGCGCAGCTTTTAGGACGAGTAACCGCCGTGAAGTGTGAGCGATATGCAGGAGCATTGCCGCCGCCACAAAGCCGTACCTCGATAAGGCAGATTTTCAAGAAATTGTCGCAGTGACAAGCGTTTCCTCTCGGGCCCACGTTATGCCCGAGCCGTTACAGCGAAGGCGACACTGGGGAACAGTCGACGGGTCGACATTGGTCCGCTATATTCCAACCGTCCTCCCTCCACAGAAACCATCGATATTTCACCAACTGTCTGAATATCCCTCCCTTTTTAGATTTCAACGGACGGCGCCGCGCGCGCTATTCACAATAAAAATTACCCAAAACTCGAGCTCTTTTAAAAACGCACGCGCTGCCACGGGCCGGCCTTTTGATCGGCGGGCCGCCGGGCGGCTGCCAATGACAAAAATCCGGCCGGGCGCCCATTCAGCGGTCGGCCGGCCCCGATTGGCGGCGCCGCGTCGCGGACGCTTTTTATTGGTCCGTTTTCAGCCGCACCGTAGATGATTGATGCACTGGGGGCCACAAACGCGAGGGCTACGGCCAATTTTGACACTAATGAAAGCCATCACACAGAGAGTGAGAGAGGCACACGCGCGCACACAGACATACAGACGGCCGGAAGAGACGCGCCATCCTTGGATTCGCGGCTGGAGGGGCTGGCGAAGGAGAAGCGGGCCGAGATGGTGATATTAAGTTAAGATAGGCTGAACACCCGGAGCGGAGTGACAGAGTGGCAAAGATGTTAGATGATGCTGAAAATTAGATAACTGTCACTATCACCAGCCACCTCTCCCCATCCTAGCCAAAACTGGGCGTCTTATTTTGGTATAATGCCATTATTTATCGCAGCATAGATAAAACTTGTGATGTTATATAGTAAACGTTTTTTTTCATTGCGCATTCTTTTCTCAGTCCCCACCCAAGTACCGTGCAGCTGTATGGTTCGGCTCTCCCTGTGAAATTTGACGGCGCCCCGGTGCTGCGGCCGGCACCGGGCGCCCCTGGACGCCCGGTGGACGCCCGGTGGACGCCCGGTGGACGCCCGGTGGACGCAGGCTGCCTGCAGTGTCCCTCCGCATTTTTTACACCGCGGCCCCCTGCGCCAGCCCGGCGGGTCCGGCGGCCCCCAGCCTCCACCGGACACGAAGAATGCGACCGTGTGAATCGCCGCTGGCCACTGGCCAGTTTTGCATTGAAATGCACCTCTGGCGGCGCCGGCCGCGTGAGAACCGCCGCATCTCGCGCCGCGGGTCCGGCGCGCGGGGTGGACCGTTTTTAGGCGCGGCGTCGGGGGCGACAAAGCTGCGCCGACAGCGGTCACAAAGCGCCGGTCAGCGGCGACAAAAAGTGGCCATTGGTCAGCGGCGGAGCGCTCCCGCAGCTGCCGCGGCACAGCTGCGCCGGCGCTGATTTATTCCACTCTCCGGCACCGACCCTCCTCTGGTCCGGCCCGGCCCCGACACTAAAATGGCACGCTTGACCGTTTTGACACTGCAATGCATCCCGGCCATTGGCGGCTTTATGCGCGCCGCCCCATTGAGTGGTCAGTGTCCGGCGCCGTTTGGGGCCTTTGTGGACCGGACTGCCGGTCCGGCCCCGACTCCGCCGCCGATTTCAATAAGCTGACAGGACGCTGCACTCCCCCGCCGGTTCACATAGTGTCGCCATTGTCTGCAGTCCGTGTGGGCTTGTTTTCAGTGTAGGCCGGCTGTGGCGTCGCTTAGAGCTGGCAGGAACAAAACGAGTAAAGTTTGATCAAATATAGCAAAATTTATCCGGTGATTTGAAGTTAGACCAAACAGCCGTTATTGGCGTTGTGTACCTACTCACTGCAAAGGTAGTTTGAGGGGAACGATTGAAAAGAATAAAGCATCAGAAGCATTTTCCTGTTAAAAATAACGATAATGCCTAACTGGCAAGTCGTCTCTCCAATGCTGACATCAGAACAGAACAAGTCAAATGCTGAACGGGGAAAATTAATACGGTTATGCAGGGTTACTTTTAAAGGGGGGGAAGAGGGGAATTTCCCCCCTTCGAAAATTCCGCTCCCCCTTTCAAATCGTGTCTGAACGGCTAGGGAGGGAAAGGGGAATTTCCCCCTTTCAAATTTATTTTGGAGCCCATTTTCAATCAATTCGCTATTCAGATTCTATAGCCATCGTTAATCAGATTCTCGTCATCAATCAACGTTGCTGGCGTTAAGATAATTATTAATTTTCAATTTTCGGTTCCATCCAACCATTTTACGTTCAGTGCAGCAGGAACTCCAGATTTGACCCGATACCGATCGGATAGTCGGTGGGACCGTCTCTTGTCTTGTCTCTTCCGTCTTTTCGCAATCACTGACATATCGGTACAGGCGTCGGCGTAGAAACCGGCGGGGGACGGGATTACCTCTCCGAACCAAGGGTGGATACAGGGGGAGGGGGGCAATGGGCCATGGCCCCTCCTTTGACGCAAAAAGAAGGTGACCCCCTTTTGGACCCCCTTTTATATTCTGTGTTCTTTCTCAGAAACGACCCATTTATTCACGATTATTTTCACTTTTTCATCGACGCCAAGGCCAGACATCTAAAATTTTTGTCCCAATATGACAATGGCCGTGTTTAACCATCCTCCAAACCGGAATCATTGAAGGAAAAACAACGTTATTTTTGTCCCATAGGCATTAAAGCTTTGAGTAATAAATGACTTTTCTCTTTATGCAGCATTCACGTTCATCTGCTTTGCATGCAGAGCAGGGCGCAAAAAAAATGTACCTCATCACAGCCGGCTTTCCCAATGGAACTTTCACTGCTCACTAATACTAATAGTAATAATTCAAGTTTTGTGCTTCATTAGTTTTTGTTCGGATATCACTGCCCACCTTGTAGTTGAAGAGGTTGCAGTTTTGTAGCGCCGTCGTTTCTCTACATACACGACCACACAAAGAACTTTGGAATTGCTCGTTAACTGTAGCTTTTGTGAGCGTTTAAGAATTTCATGTTTTTTGCTCATTTTTGCTCGAACAGTTTGACATCAATTACTCCTGACCTAAGGTGACCTAAGACTTGAAATTTTGTGCGAAGGTTTCAAATTGATGCCCGGTAAGGTACTAAAAATTTGGCGGCGCTGCGCGCCGCCGTTTTTCGCTTTTCAAGAAAACCCACATGGGGGCCAAAATGACCTCCAATCAGGGCGCGGATTAACCTCTCTCTTTAGAAAGGCGTTACTTAATGTTTGGCCGGGGTATACCTACTAGTTATTGATTAGAGTTGCAAAATTTCCCTACCGCACTACCGGCATGCCGGTAATTTTTCACTACCGCAGGTTTTTTCGTGGTATTTGGCATATTCTGCCGGTAGCATGCCGGTATTTTTGATTTTGCACCAAAAAAAAAAATTATCAGCAAATGATTCAAACTTTGGACACTAAGAGGCTATTGAATTGTAATAACAGCAATCTTAGCCACTGCAAAATACATTTTGTGGTAGAAGTTCCATTGCTAAGGGTAATTGTACACATGAACCTCAGCATTTCACAGGTTTGGCTCTAATAAGAATTGTCAAGAATCTAGGTACTGTGGTCTATCAAAGGAACTGAAGAATACTCATTCATATAATTAGATAAATAAAAGAAGTTGACCTTTTCCTCGACATCAAAAATGTAAAAAGCCGAATAATATTATTCGGCTTTTTACATTTTTGATGTCGAGGAAAAGGTCAACTTCTTTTATTTATCTAATTATATTCAATATGTTCCTCGCTCGAGCACTTAGTAATATTACCAATACTCATTCATGTTGCAAAAGCACAACCAATTAGTAAGTCTAATGGTAGGTAATAGGTATAATGCAATAAAATAAATTAATGTTGATGGCAACATTCCCTAGGCAAAATGCAGAATCAAAACAACACAAAACACATTGTTTGGAAACTGGCCTTGAGTCCTGAGATGTGGTCTGAGATACTCTACAAAGAATTTGACACTGAAAATCCAGCTGAAAAGGCAGGTGTTAGGAAGCCCTGAGCCTAACTTCGGTCCCAAAGTGAAATGAAAATGAATTAAACTGGCATTTTGTCTTATCTTTACAAGAAAACACAACATGCAGACCAAATGAATACAAAGTGGCGCAATATGATCAGCTGATCAAGCAACCAAGGATTGACTTTTAAGATCTTCTGTCCCCTAAAAAAAGGATGTAAGCTGATGACGTAATATTTATTCATATGCCCTTTTGGTTGAATTACTCAAGAGAAGTGGATTTTCTTGTAGTGTATAACACTCACAGTGTTGATTTTATTGGATTTTAATATCGTGTTGGATGATTTTTATCAAAAAAATCATTCACGAGGCAGTAGTTTGCAGTCCTAAAACTTTTTTTGCAGTGTTTTAATCAGCTGGTTAAAAACTGTGTTATGGCGCATATGTTTCGATCCTTTATAACCTTGTGTTTGTTCCTGCGTTTGAGATGGGAGAGGATATTATATCGTTTTTATACATATTATTTGGTGACTTCGCAGGACAAGTGAGTTATTAACACATATTTTTACATGATTCGTAATCGTATCTTACTCACGAGCCAGCAAGCCATGGCGGATAGGAAAAAGCAGATGTTGATCTCGCTTCCTCAGTTAGGAACATGGCTTAATCTGTAGTTTTTTTATATTGTGATTTATGACTAGCTATAGTTCATTTTAGGGTAATGTGGAAAATAAGAACGCTTGTGGTAGATGTGATTGCTGCTCACTGTGCAGTCTTCAGGAACACATTTCAGTAATTCAAGTTCTTTTTGACCTTGCTTTTTTGATGAATGTGTGTAGGCTTTTTGTAGGCAATACCTCTTTGATTCCAGGTGATATTTTAACAGCTGTAAACTGGAATTGAGTTTCAAAATTGTGGTATTTGTGGGGCTAACTCAGCCAAAATCAGGCTGCTGGAGTTTTGGTTGGACAATGGGTGGCTGCTGGGTGGGGCGGTAACTGAAATTGCCAAAATGTGGCATCTCAGTAGGGGTAAGCCAGAATCAAGAAAGCAGGTTTTTAAGTATGCCGGTAATTTGGCGGTGTTTTTGCTTGGGGTGTGGTAGCATGCCGGTATCCCAGAAAATTTTTGTGGGGCGGGGCGGTGCCGGTAGCAGCCCATAGGGAAAACTTTGCAACTCTATTATTGATACCACTGATAGGTTGATACTACTGATTGGCATTTGCAAGGGCGCAGTCAAGTTGGGACCTCCCCCGCCCCTTACAGCCAAGGTAGGTGCGTATATTTTTTAGCAAAATTATTTTTTGGCAACCTTCCAAAATAAAGTGGCTGAAACCCGAGGAAAGAATAGGATTTGGGGGTAGGTAAGGTTCTGCAGGCTCCATCCTAACGAAAAACCTAATGGTATTGCCGCCCACCCCCCTTTCAGATGCCCCTGGATCCGCCTTTGCCCCGAACTTTATTCCCCCTCTCAACTTTTCCTGTAAAAGTAACCCTGCGGTTATGCGAAATAAAATGGAAAAAAATACTAAATCGCTCGATGCCAAGCTTCAGCATGGTCTCAGATTTTTACTTTCTGGTGCATCTCATTTTCTCAACAGCTGACGAGTCTTCACCCTTGTGTCAAGAGTCGGGGCCGACGACGGAGACAGAGACGAAGCCGGGGGTGGAGGGGGATGGCCACCCCGGCCCAGGTCGGTTCCGGCGCCCTCCCCGGCCTTTCCCGTCCATCCCCGGCCGAGGAACAGCCCCACATCCGGTCCGGCGCCCCGCCACGTGCCAAGATGCTTGTTGACGCGACAACTCCTCCGCTCATGGCGTCAAAACGCCGCGTGCCCCTGCCATACCCGCCGACACCCGTCCACCCCTCTCCCTCCCCCTGCGGACTTCCTCCGAGGCTGGCCGCCGTCCGGCCGAGACATGACGGATGGACAAAATACCGCCGGCGCCCGGTCCCCCAGCAGCGGGGAGCCAGCGTCTGGCACGAGCCGAGTGCTGACCTCTGACCCCGCCCGCCGGCCCGGAGCTGACCCCTGACCTCGTCTGCCGGTCCACTGCACTGAGAAAGCACAGGAACCGGGGACGGATGTGCTCCTAGTGCAAAACCAAAAAACGGATCAACGACTGCCTGAGTGAAACAACAACTGACAGCAACTCGACTCCCAAGCCCCAAAGCTCATCAAACCCTTCATGAGCTTATGAA
The DNA here is from genome assembly GCF_019059575.1 of Amphibalanus amphitrite. Classification (NCBI taxonomy): domain Eukaryota; kingdom Metazoa; phylum Arthropoda; class Thecostraca; order Balanomorpha; family Balanidae; genus Amphibalanus; species Amphibalanus amphitrite. Next base: position 241,563 of record NW_024882085.1, read on the forward strand.
GAAAAAGCATCCCTATGATTTACTCATAAGAACGAGTTCGGCACACTGATAAGAATATTGAATAATCAGAGCGATCGGTGGCCGGTGATCCATGGATGCAATCAGACGGAGATGGTTATTGTTCGGCCACGGAGGGGACTAAAGCGCTACCGGCGCTTTAGTCCCCTCCGTGGCCGAGTGGATTAAAGCGCCGGAATTCGACGCTAAGCCGGTAGTGAGAGCCCGGTTCCAGCCCCGGTGCGGGCGGCCACATTTAGCTCCTACGTGTAATGGCGTGCGTGTCTGTGGCAGGGGCCGCACAGAAGCCAAGTAACGTGAGTGAGCGGAGGGGGCCGTGTCCAGTCGTGAGGGCACGTTAAACGTTCGGACAAAATTCTGCCGTACAACCGGAATTGCGCGATCGGGTGGTGGGGTCAGGGTCGGCACAACAAGCTATGCTTAGTGCAGGCTCTGATTCCTCAAATCCATCCATTCAACCATTCGAACTAAATTTATAAAAAAAAAATAAAAATTAAAAAAAAAATTGTTTATCAAATATACTTTATTCAATGGAAGACTCGCGATCTTGTTTCCAAGATAAAAAACATGTTTAAAAGCACTCGTTGTCGACAACAGATAATTTCATCCGTTGATCGGATGGTCGGCATTGCAGCAATGGTGGTTCAACTGTGAGGCAGAATTCACGGCAGCGTTGGTGGCCTGTTGACGGCTCGCCGGGCGGCGGCAGCGACCCAGGGAAGCAAACAGCAACCAGTAACCGGGTGAAAACGGGCGGCAATCTCGCGTGCATCCGGCCCTTGGGTCCTGGTCCAGCCGGTGACCTGGAATCCACCTGACGGGCCGACTTTCCGACCATGTTTACTCGAAAACAGCGGCCTACTTCGCCCAGAGCTCCGGTCGCCGGTGAACCCTCGCCATGCGTGCTGCCCTAGTGGAACGAGCCGCGGTACGCACATGGCCGTGCCCCGAGGGATCCAGGACCGGGGTAAAAGCCCTCTCACGGCCCCGGCAAATCGCCGAAATGTGGGCCAGCGCTACCGGCGCGCACAGCACAGCGTGGAAAACGGGCACACAGAAAACGGAAGGCTTGCGGACCGAGTGGAAATATGCAGCGTCAGTAATGAGGAGTGTAAGATACGGTCTCCCGATCTAAGACTTTCTCTGTATCTTGGTGTTGATCTGATATTAAAGCCATACATAGGTACTTATCAGATCACTTTTAAATGATGGTTACAAAGTTCAAGATATTCGCTAACCATTACAGTCCTAAAATGTCGTTACGTAGGGGAGACCCGGGAGGTATGGGCCGGTTTTGTGAAAGGGCAATTTTCTTCCGATGGGCAGTGGCTAGACCTGGTTTTTTACTCTGTGTACGTGAAATTGCCTTTCGCCTGTAAAGTGGCCCTGATATTAGGTAGGCAGCTGGGATAAACTATTTTGTCTCGAGATAACTTTCAACAAATCATGCGCTTTTTCGATCCATCAAAATACACCGGGAGGATGGGCCATGGCCCGGGAGGTATGGGTCGGTGTCATATTTCACATTTTTTCTCGACATTGAGATAATACTTGTAGCTGGGCTCTACCTTGAGCTCTCTTAGAGCCCAGGTACCGCATAAGCGGCCAACAGCTTACTTCATGGAGGTCACTTGGGGGCACATATGTATTTTGGTAAACTCTCATCATGTTTCATGAAATAAGACAAATAATATTTTTCTGTTCGAATGCAGTTTGTACTTAAATTTTCGACATTGTGCGACAAAAATAAAACTTATTGAAGAGGACATTCAATGAAAGCATCATTTCATTCATTTAGGATCACTGGGGGTGGGTGGCCCGAACCTCCCGGTTAGGACGCCAGAATGCGCGTAGCATCTCAGCTCATATCATAATCTTGCAAGAAAGCTTCAATTGTCTATCCAGTCTTACTTTGTATGTTTTAAGTTTTATGTTAGCGATGGCGTGACATAATAAAACGAGCCTGGTTCAATTTTATCACGAATTTTCTGTATGTACCGTATTTTACTCCAAGAGGGCAAAAAACGCATGATCACCGCTCATTGCCAAAGAAAACTGAGGAAGATTTTGGAAATCACATGGGTTGTATAACGAAATGGCTGCTACCAGTTTACGCGGTCAAATGTGTAAAAATATGCAACACTTCTTCAAAACTGCGATGGCCCATACCTCCCGGAGGCCCATACCTTCCTCCCGGGTCTCCCCTATTCTTATCTATCTAACTAACCAACATTGAACGTAGATAGGCCGAAAACGCATACGCAAATGCGTTTTTGGCTTGCAGCAGATTGTGACGAGCTTCAGTTGGAGCTGCATCGCCCACAAATTATGTTTCACTCTGCTCTCCCGATGCCAGTCGGCTCATTATGAACAGAGCCAGCTGCATGGTCTGCAAAATGGCGCTCAGCGCTCGCTCCATCACGAGCGGCGCCCAAAGATTACCCTGGTAGTTTTCGGCGGCCCTGCCCCCGTAATTGATTCGCCGTGCTCGCCCATACCTGGCTGGTGTTTGAGGCCACCTGCAGTCATGCGGATAACCCACCGTCTCATTACAGATCAGGGTGATCCCGTGCCGCCGGCCTGTCCCCGTGGCAAAACCGCCAACAGCAGCTGTCCACACCCCCTGTAATACCCCAGGTATGTACTCATTCCCTGGGCAAACCCTATACCCCTTCAGCTCCCTAATAAATAACTGACCGCCATCGCCTGCCATTACCGCAGGTTGGTTATCCTCCGATACGACCGCTTCCGCAACAGGCACCTCACTCGACGCTGGTATGACAGGCACCCGGCAGCGACTTCAGTTGCCATGGCAACCAGCGGCGCTGATCGGCCGCGTTCGGGCTTGTTTTTAATTTCCATCGTTGTGTGCTTGCATTCGGTGGATCCTAATTAGATCGGCCGCTGTTCTCGTCGTCTCGGCCGTTTACAAACACGGTCATTAGTGGGGCACTTCCGCCCCTGCCGGCCGGCCTGGTGCCCGGCGGGGCGGGGGCGGGGGCGGGGGCGGGAGCGGGGGCGGCGCTGTTTGATTGACCCGTGCCCTCTGCGGAGTTATCCCACCTGACCGGTCAGTGGAGCCAGCTGTCGGCCGCAGCCAATTATGGGTCAGCCGCAGCAGCTAATTAATGGCCAGCAGCCCAGACAGACAGAGTCGGCAGCAGATTAGACCGAGTTAAACTCCCCAGTAACCCCCACTGCCGGGCCCTGCACTTCCGTGTGAAGCCGGAAACCCGTGTCGGACAGGCCAGAACATGGCAGATCAAACCGTACCGATACACTGAGATGACAGTAAAATTAGCACTTCAATTATATGCAGCAATACACTGCATCTAAGAATTGTCAATCAGATTATTGTTGCTCGTTTTTTTCTGTTGCCGTTTATGCAACTAGGGGAGAGTGGGGTAATTTGGCCGCTTTTTTTAGAAAACGATGTAACTAAAAATTGACAACACATTTCTGCATTTTCTCAACGCTGACAGGTGTGGCATACATTTTACTTTCTTGGACAGTAAACTTGAAATGATAGGTTAACTACTTATATTGAAATTGTGACGCATTACAAAGGTCTGCAAAGCGGCCAAATTGCCCCACTAGCAGGGTTATTTGGCCGGGGGTGTGGGGCAATTTGGCCGGTGTCAGTTTGAGGCCCTGATTTTTGTTAAAGGCGAGTCAGCTTTATATTCAGCAATGACACGTGTCCTACGACGCATTTGAAGCATTTTGGAGGTTGACTTAGCCGTCACAGGGGTCGAAAATAGTCAAAATAACGGCTTTAGATGCGATGACAGTTTTTTACGAATAGCTTTTGAAGTAATCAAGCTAGGCCAAAACTAAAAGTACCATCGTAATTCTCTCGTCATTCCGCATCGAAACATGTATGTGTTGACCTCGAGAGGTCAAGGTCAAAGGCTGGCTTCAGGTCACGCTACCTCAGGTCGCTTGACCTCAAGGTTACGTGAGTCCAAGGTCATCATGTATATCATTCGATGCGCCTTGACAAGCTGAACACAATGAGACCATTTGCGCGGCTGTATCTTTTTTCTGTAAGTATTTATTAGCAAAAAAGCGTCAGGTAACCTTTGATGACGTCACATGCCCTTACAGCTATCCAATAGGAAATATGGCGTCAAGGTAGTTAAAGTTGGTCATGAATTATGTCCTTTATGGTATAATTGACCATGACAACTCGGCCGTCCCAGCATAGTGACTCTGAGCGCACCGGCCAAGTTGCCCCGCTAGTCCCGGCCAAATAACCCCGCATTGCCATTCTGAAAATTTTTGTCTTTAAAGTCGTCATGGCTGTACAAAACTAGATGAAATTGCTCTTGGAACCGCTGAACACCCTCAAAAATGGAGTTATAATGTTGGAATCTGTTAACAGCCCAAATACTACATGCTATACAAATTTTTAAACGGAAGTAAAAGTTATCATTTTCTAACGAAATTCACCTTTTATTAATTTTGAATAAAACTAAGAGGGGAAAAGTTTTGACATTTGTTCTCGAGTTAGTTCTGCCGATGACAAATGAATAGAGACTAAAGTTATTTCATTCACTTTTATGAGCTTTCGTACAGGAGGGGGCGGCCAATTTACACCACCGGCCAAATTACCCCACTCTCCCCTACTTAGACTTCGGCTTTTTCCCCATTTATAGGCCACACTCCACAGTGTAAGGATCAACAGCTACCCTATCAAGCGTTTTCAAATCTTTTTGTGGAATTTCATTTTGTAAGCGGACGTATCGTCCGCAAAAAACCGATAGCGGTAGTCTGAATGGATAAAAAATATTTGTTTTCCGTGAAAATAAATCATAATGAATTAAAATAAAATAAAATATAGGTACCACAATCACCGCTTCATAACCATTAAATAAAATGAAGACTAAAGAAAAATCTTCCCATGATTAAAGCTCAATATCGACGAGTCCGCAAAGAACAAACGGAATCAAACAAGCCAACTAACCAGACACCTCCTCCCGGGCCGCCGCTGCATTTCACCCCATTACCGGAGTGGCGGCGGCGGGGAGGCATCTGTCTGACCGTGGACGGACCGACATCCGCTCATCTGGTGACCAGAGAGCCGACAAACAGCTCTGCCGGCCAGTCCAGCCCGGCGCCGCCTCCGCCCCGGCGCACGCACACACCGGAAGGGCCGACACGCACGCGCGTGAGGCGGCCGAGCGCGGCACGCGGCGCTGATAATTTTAGACGTGTTTTCTCAGAGATGACCCCCGGCGCCCGGCCGCGGAGGCCGCCGCTACCGGACGGTGTCGTCGGCTCGTCAGGGCGAGCTGACTCACCACCTGGCCGGAGGGGGGCGGGAGGAGTGGCCGGGGGTCACGGGGCGGCTGTGAGGGTCGTGACCGGTCGGCCGGGGTGAAAGAAGGTCATCTGAGGATACCGAGCGCTACTTTAGCGGTTGACCGAAAAATAAAGCACGATAGTTGATTACTGGCGGAAACATTTTACATTGCCATTTAGGTATCGAAAATCGGTAAAATGTTACTAGCTCATTTTTCGTCATTCATAAACGTATTGCGTTTCACGTTGACCACCGTACCAATCGAGGCTGTTTTATGACTTTTTGAATCAGCCCATTTCTCCATGTATGAGCATCATTTAATTCTTTCATCAACCTCTAGGCGTTAAAGGGACTATCCCACCTTTAACATGGGGTTTGAGTTGAGATAGCCAAGTTTGCGGCGAGGTTCAGAAACCACTATCTATCTAGGTTGCAACCCCCACGGCCTCTTGGTGTTGAAGAAATTCGTTCCCTTCATTTGAAAATGGGCCTTGTACAAGGCCCTATCTTCAACATGGAGCGACCGTTAGTGTGACGTCACCTCGTTTAGTCATTCTGATTTAAATGGGTTTGTTCGTTGAAAAATCGCTTAAAACTTGGTCTGAACTTTGTTGTGGTGCCTACAGAGTAAAAAGAATCAGCTTTATGACAGTAATGTGGCCTGGGGAAGGAGGTAATTTTGGGCTGTGACGTCACATATTTGAAAGTTTGTGCTTGGAATATGGGAAGCCTAAGATGTTTAATGAAAAATAAATGCCAGAACCGTGTTCCTGGTCATCCAATCTATAAAGTCGGGCACAATTTAACTGGTTTTAACAACATTTTAGAAGGTGGGATAGTCCCTTTAAGTAACATCCCGCTGGTTTACAACTGAGGGTGACTGACCGGCACATTGCATCGGCCCGGCACTCCCAGCTCCCGGGACGACGACACATCGGGAAAAGTTACGCGAAGAACCTCCGCGGGCTCCGAACATGGCGCCTTATGGTGAGTAGGCTTCACGTCCCCGAACTAAGTGTTTTGACTGCTGTAGTGAACGTAGCTTTAATACAGGCCTACTTTTACAGGAAAAGTCGAGAGGGGAAAAAGTTCGGGGCAAGGGCGGATCCAGGGGCATCTGAAAGGGGGGCCCAATGCCATTAGGTTTTTGTTAGGATGGCGCCTGCAGAACCTTACCTACCCCCAAATCCTACTCTCTCCCCGGATTCTGGCCACTTTATATTGTAAGGTTGCCAAAAAATAAATTAGCTCAAAAATATACGTAGGTACGTACCTACCATGGCGGTAAGGGGCGGGTGAGGTCCCAACTTGACTGCGCCCTTGCAAATGTCAATCAGTAGTATCAACCATATTACCCTGGCCAAACATCAAGCACGGCCTTTCTAAATAGGCCTAGAGAGAGAGGTTAACGCGTGACTATTTTTGCTAGGCCAAGACCGATTGAAGGACCCTGGTTCGAAAGAAGACCCTTGGTTCGGAAAGGTCATGACCCCCGTCCCCCGCCGGTTTCTACGCCGACGCCTGTAGCGATATGTCAGTGATTGCGAAGAGACGGAAGAGACAAGAGACGGTCCCACCGACCATCCGATCGGTATCGGGTCAAATCTGGAGTTCCCGCTGCACTGAACGTAAAATGGTTGGATGGAACCTCAAATTGAAAATTATCTAATCTCCAGCAACGTTGCTTGATGACTAGAGTATGATCAACGATGATTATTATAGAATCTGAATAGCGAATTGATTGAAAATGGGCTCAAAAATAAATTTGAAAGAGGGAAATTCCCCTTTCCCTCCCTAGCCGTTCACGCACAATTTCAAAGGGGGAGCAGAATTTACGAAGGGGGGGGGGAAATTCCCTTTTCCCCCTTTAAAAGTTACCCTGCTTTAATATGTAAGGTTGTGGATATATTATCTTATTTCTTTGAAATAACCCCAAATTTTACCCTAGTTCTATTAGGGGTTGGATGGAACCCCTGGGTTTTTCGCGAATAACTAAGGTAAAAAATCAGCCTATCGTGACGAAACTTTCAGTAGCCTCGACTTACTTCATTTCCACTTTACTGTTGTGTGAATCGGCCGGAGCAAATGGTACTGGTATTGATATTAAATCGGATAAATATTGTGACATTGTTGACATAATTTTTTGTCCTCCAGTGTTTTCAAAGCTACAGAATCATTACGTGGAGCCAACATCTGCGTCATTAATGCATAGGTATTCTCGCGTGAAGCCACCGTGTGTGGGATTTCAACATTATAGGCACGCACACCTTCAGCTGAAACAGCTCGCGATATCTGACCAGACCCCTACATGATACAGTCTATATGTATATACAGTCAGTATATACAGTCAGTGCATATATATATGTTCGGCCGATTGCTAAAATCGGTACCTCCGAGAGTGAGGTCTCATTATGATGTCATTCACGAGAATGTTTAAATAAAGAAATAGCGGCTGGGTCTTGGCCCAGTCAGGGGGGGTCCGTCCCTTTACCGGGCCATAGGAGGAAAATTGCTACCAAATGCTGCCAATGTGACGTCACTGGGATGGTCGAAAGCTGATTGGTCGCTGAGATTCAGGCGATGCTGTCAATTCTGGCGCACCGGCGCAGTGTTTTCCAGCCGTTGCGTGTATTGTTATACGGAGTTTGAATATTGTTTATTTGATAATAATATCACTTTTTATGTGTTTGAAGATCGGAAAAGCATATACATAAGTGGCATTCACACACTTGTCGTCTCAGAGATCATGAAGAATGACCAGCTTCAGCAGTTCAGCTCAGGTATTCAATTAATTCAACTGTATAAGCATGAGTATCATAGGCAGGTCAGCCACGTTTCAGTTCAACCCGGTTTAACCTTTTTTTTGTCATTTTTGGCTTTCAAAGGGAGCATGATAATCTCATATTAAGTTGTAAAATACCTTAGCATTGTTTAAAACATAATGAGAAGGAGAATGGAGATGGAATAGTTGTAAATTGTTTCGGATCGGAAGTGGTTAGCTTCTATAAATCTTAATGCTTTGTGAAAATAACAACTTATTTGTCAAATTAAATAGTATCAAATAACAAATCAATCTATGCTTACCTCCCAGACTGGAAAAAAATTCACTCACTGTCAGATGCGCCAGGGCCCAGGGGCTTTCGGGTCTCAAAATTCAGCGCAAGTGATTTCTCACCAAAATTTTGGCACATCTTTTGTGCAAAGTTGAAGCTCATTGTTACTTCTTTTCAATATTAGTTGTTGCCAGATTTTATAATCTGTATCTAAACTTTCAAAATTGAATTTAAAAGGATTTCTGACATGCTTATTACTGAAAATCCCATTCTTGTTTATGTAAATGTTATGTCATTGACATTTGCTAACTAAACAAGCTCATCCTTGTCTAATGTCTATATATTGGTTTCTATTTATACCACCTGTGCTACTACTAATTTCTATTTGTTGAGACTATTTACCTAATGCATTTGCTTCATATGATTTTATACGCAGATGCACCTGTGCATGGAACAGTAATGCCAGACCCAAATTCAAAATAATAATGAAAAATTGTGTTATTTGCTTGTTTCAACTGAATTCTGAGTCAGGCCTGCAATCAATACATAATATAAAATGGTACATGTTTTGAGGCTACATATCAGCACATAGAAAAGGCAATCGAAGAAAAGGCATCTTTGGGCATTGATTATTTTTGCTTGCCATCGCTTAGTGAATTTTTTCATGTTGCATTGTGTTAATAAACTTGGTAATGTGTTTTGCAGGTCCGGGGCTGGTCCTCTGGCGTGCAGGACGGCGAGGAGTGGCTACCTGCACATAACACAATGACTGGCACCGAGCTGAGGGCATAAAATCACATCATATCGACTTCAGCATCTGTCTCCCAGCTTTGGAGACGTCGCCCGACTCCCTGAGTGGCGAGCGCCAGTTTCCGAAAGGAAGTTGAGGAAGGCGACCCGAAAGCACCCGCTGGGCTGCCGACACTCCTGCGCTGCCAGCAGGGCGTGCTGCGCAGTAAAGCCTCGCTGCGTGGTCTGTACGACATCCGACACCGGCACCCAGACGTGCAGTTTCTGATGACATCCCACCTCAGCCAGGGCTGCCCCGAGAATCTGCTAGTGCTGACTGCCTGCTGCTGAGGCCGACCTGCCGACGACCTGCCGGACCTGTCGCCGCCCTGGTGAGCCTGAGCCGCCCTGGAACTTGCCGCCGTGTCTACGCTGCCGCCCTGGTGAAACTGCCGTCGCCCTGCCGGACCTGTCGCCGCCCTGGTGAGCCTGCGGCCGCCCTGGACCTGCTGCCACCCCGGCGGACCTGCCGCCGTGTCTACGCTGCCGCCCTGGTGAAACTGCCGTCGCCCTGCCGAACCTGTCGCCGCCCTGGTGAGCCTGCGGCCGCCCTGGACCTGCTGCCACCCCGGCGGACCTGCCGCCGCGTCTACGCTTCCGCCCTGGTGAAACTGCCGTCGCCCTGCCGGATCTGTCGCCGCCCTGGTAAACCTGCTGCCGACCTGTCGCACCTGCCACCGCCCTGGTGAATCTGCTGCCGACCTGCCTGACCTGTCGCTGCCGTGGTGAACCTGTTACCGACTTGCCGGACCTTTCTCGCCGCCTTGACGAGCTTGGGGAGCCTGTGCTGAGGTGCCACCGCTCTGTTTCACGTGTTATGTTGCCCGGTTCCTGGCTGTCGCGGAGTCAATCGGCACATTGTGTTTGGAGAGGCGACATCTTGTACAACTTTCCGACAGTTCGGAGCATTTTATTGTACCTACTCAAGTCGCAAGAGATTAGACTTGTGCCTTATTTGTCCTCTACCAATCTGTCCAATATGTTTTTTTTATAACTACGATTTATGGTATGACATAAACCGGTATATTGTGTACGCATTTGGTTCGTTCCAGTCAGAAGTTTGGAATGTGTACATATACTTGTGTTACGGTACAATTTCGGTTTGTGCAGTTCACACCTCTCTTAATTATGGGGCGAAATAGACGCAAAACCAGGGCTGCGGAGTCGGAGTCAGGGTCGACAGTTCTGACCGGACTCGGAGTCGATTTTGGAAACCGAGTCGGAGTCGGGGTCACCGAAAATCCATCGGCTCCGCCAGGGCTGCGGAGTCGATGGATTTTCGGCGACTCCGACTCCGACTCCGACTCCGGCTTTAAAAAACCAGCTCCGACTCCGACTCCGGGCAGAATTGTCGACTCCGACCGACTCCAACTCCCGACTCCGACTCCGCAGATCTAGCAGGGCTGCGGAGTCGACATATTTTCGGTGACTCCGACTCCGACTCCGGCTCGGGTTTCTAAAGTCGACTCCGACTCCGACTCCGGTCACAACTGTCGACTCCGACCGACTCCGACTCCGACTCCGCAGCCCTGGCCGCTCCGCAGATCTGGCAGGGCTGCGGAGTCGGAGTTAGAGTCGGTCGGAGTTGATTACCCAGCCCGGAGTCGGAGTCGGAGTTGGTTTTTGGAAGTCGCGGTTGGAGTCAGAGTCACCAGAAATCCATTGACTCCGAAGCCTGGCGCAAAACTATGGCGATTTTCATCTACGAGAGAGCCGCCGATGTGCTGGCCGGATCACCGGCGGGGCGCACGTTGGCTCGGTCCGATCCCAATAATGTCGCCAAATCTTTGGTTCGAGTAACAGCTGGTCCTGATTTGCTTCACTGAGGAAACATCACACCGTTCTGCCTTGCATCGGACATCAAAACTGCACTAAAATCCGCTGAAAACGTATTTAAACGTCCGTCCTCCATAATGGCTACGGACGGCGGCCGGCGAGTTACCATCCCAGTGACGTCATTCGGGCCCGGTAAGGGGACGGTAAAAAAAAGCCTGATGACCATACCTGGTTATATGGCCTTGGGCCCAGTTTTGCTGGCGGAACTGATCAAACAATATGTGTTTTGCCTAGCTCAATATAAGAATTAATTTAATATTAATTCCGATTTAATGCGCATAGCTGCCGCTAGCGTATTGCCGCCGCCGCCGCCGCCGTCGCCTAAACAAATGGTCCTCCGGGCCGGATCTCGATAAGACCAGCCAAGAACGAAATAGCATCATGGAAGCCAGGTTGCAAAAACAAGTAAGAGCCAAGAAAGCGATGTTAACTAGAAGTTTAACAGAACTAGACGCTCTGATCATAGAAGAAAAGAGCAGGGAAGAAGTAAAAGTCTACTAAGACAGCGTGAAGCAAAAGAAAGCCACACTGACAGAGAGCTATGAAAAGCTCTTAGCGGAGGTGAGTGAAGAGACACTGGAGACGGAGCTCGAATCGTGGGCTCAGTTAGAGGCACTGGAGAGGTCCAGTTTAGGGCGGGCTCAAAACTATCTGAAAAGTTCGCAGCCTTCTGTTGTCCTTCCCAATCTCGAGCCCGTTAAGATGCTACCTTTTGATGGAGATCCTTGCGCATACCCTGAATTTATCGCCGCATTTAAAGTCTTGGTAGCCAATAACCCGAACATGTCGGCAATGGAGAAGATGCTCCGTCTAAAAGACAAGCTCCGTGGCGCTGCTCTAAACGCCATCGGTGGTCTGGCCTTCTCCGAGGCAGACTATGTCTCGGCCCTCTTGATTTTGGAGCGGCGCTTCGGCGGCAGAGATCGCCTGATCCAAGACAGCCTCAAGCGCCTCCGAGCACTGCAAGGCCTGTCCAGCAGTGGATCGGCACACGGCCTTAGAGAGTTTGCAGATGCGGTTACATCATCCTTGAACAAATTACGCAACATCGGGGATACAAGCAACATTTATTCCGATACCCTTCTCAGAGAAGTAGTGGCTAAGCTGTCTTCCAAAGACCGAGATGCATTCTTCGAGATGTGTGTCTCCTCCGAACAGGCCTGTAATCTGGTGACACTGGAGCCGTGGTTGCAGCGCCGGGCCGAAGCCAGTCTGCTAAGCGAGACTTACAGGAAGTCACAGCCGACAGCCGACAGCCGACGGAGTGATGAAGCGGTCGGACGAACCAATCAGAGCCCTCGGAAACGCACGTTCGCCGTCAAAATAAGCGCTAGTTGCAGCATATGCAAGAATGGAGATCATCAGCTGGAGAAGTGCAAGGTCTTCCTGGATCAAGATATGGAAGGACGCTGGAGCATTGCTAAAGAGAGCAAACTTTGCTTCTCGTGTCTAAAAAGAAGTCATCGTTCCGCTGACTGCCGTCAAAGCCGCCGCTGTGGGTGCGGAAGGCCGCATCACCCGCTCCTCTGTGACGAACGGCAGATCGGTGACGCCACGACACCATCTCGAACGGCAGCCGGCACACTGGGCGGCATACAGGGGGGTACTTTTAACGCCGTAGCACTGCGGACCTTACCGGTACGGATAAAGCACCATGGTAAAGAAATGGTGGTGAACGCCTTCCTTGACGGTGGCTCAGACACCACTTACCTTTCTGAAGACGTTGCTCGAGACTTAGGAGCGCAGTGGGACCCAAGGAGCATCAACATTACAACTCTGGGAGGAAATGTGATGCAGCAGAGCACTACTGAAGTAGGGCTAGAGCTAGGACCCGCAGGACAGGACGATTTCGTCGGAGTGGTCCAGGCCTGGACTATTCCAGTTGTGTGTGGCGGGATGAAGGTGACGAACTGGGCGAACGAAAAAAGAAGATGGACTCACCTCAGCCAGATTCCATTCATGGAGCCGCCCATCCCGAATGTTGTCGAGTTACTCATCGGCAGTGATTACCCCGAGCTGCACCACGTACTCGAGAGGCGAAGCGGGCCTTCTCAGTCGCCAGTCGCAGAGCTAACGCCTCTGGGCTGGGTCTGTGTTGGCCCGGTCGGGTCAGCTGACGTTATGAACCGTGTAACAGCCCGCGCCTCAGCAGTAGAAGAAAGCCCTGAAATTATGCTGAGAACTGAGAAGCTTTTTGGAAGTAGACGATGCTACAGTGAGTGGGAACGAAACAGAGCGAAACAAGATCCTGTCACCAGAAGAGCAAACCGCTGACAAGAAAGCGGACCAGCCGCTTCGTTTTGATGAGTACCGGTACAAAATCGGCATACCGTGGAAAGGAGATGGACCCACTCTGCCGGACAACAGAAAAGCGGCGCTCGCTCGTATCGGCTCGCTGGAGAAAAGCCCCGAGAGTAAACCGAACATGATCAAGAAGTATAAAGAGAAAAGGAGAGAAAGTTTGGGGAAAGGTTATGAGAGGTTGGTGGAAGGAAAGGAGAACGATTGCAATGGACCCGCCTGGCCTCATTTCCCCGTCGTGAGAGGAGTCAGGCAGACGAACATTGAAACGATCATAACGATCCTAACGATCGTCATCGTAAGCATCGTAACGAATTCTGCTGCCCAACTCAACAGTAGCAGCCTTAACTCGAAGACATGTTCAAGTCAGTCCAGACATGTTTCGGGACTGAAGAATCCTGCTGGTGAAGACGACTGCTCAAGTGGCCTCAGCGTCAGAGGAATGAAAGCTGAAAATCGCTGGATAAACGGCCCAGCTTCTCTGCATCGGCCATCGGAGGGCTGGCTCAAAACACCAGTCTTTTCTGCCTCCGAAGACGCCAAGAAAGAAGAGAAGAAGGTGGTTATGTCGTCCTCAGCGAAGTCTGCCGAGCCCCTCCTCCAGCCAGGCGCCTCCTCGAGCTGGAGTCACCTGACAGCCGTCACCGCTTGGGTCCAAAGATTCGCGCGGAACTGCCGCACTGCAAAAGCCAACCGCTTGAAAGGACAACTGACGGCTCTGGAACTTGAGAAGGCACAGAAACTCCGGCTAAAGCACGCACGAAAAGAAGACTTCGGCGAGGCAAAGACGTCCCTTGCAGCAAAACGAGATCTCCACAATTACAGCAAACTAAGTGAGCTGCTGCCACTCATGTCAGAGTCTGGTGTCATGACCATGGGAGGAAGATTGCAGAAGGCGGACCGGCCTGTCCTAGCAGAGATCGAAAGCCTTCTGAACTCGCCTCCGCTTACGTATCCGAGCTCCGATCCGAGGGTCGACAGTTCCCTGGCACCAAATCACCTTCTGGTCGGTCAAATAGACAGTGCCTTGGCTTCTCAGCTACAGGAAAAGAAGCTGCTTTTCCAAGACGGAGATGGCGCCACACTCAGAGAGTTTTCAGCAAGACATGGAAGAGATTTCTGCGAGAGATGCTCCTCCAATCTCAACATACTGCACAAGCGGTACGACGTAAGGCCAGATTTCAAAGATGGTAACGTGGTGCTGGTGCTGGACACCACGAGCCCCGCGGACACTTACCTCGGGCACGGGTGGAGAGGACTCATCCCGGCCGCGATGGACATGTGCGGACTGTGGAGGTCAGAATCGTTACCGCACTTACGCCCGGCTCATCATGCGCCTCTGCCCCCTACGGCGGAGTAATGACTAGTGTGTGATCTGACTAGAGTGTGATGTGAAGGTGACTGTGACTGTGTGATAGCTAGGTGGAGCATACGTTGCTCCACGGGGAGGGAGGATGTTCGGCCGATTGCTAAAATCGGTACCTCCGAGAGTGAGGTCTCATTATGATGTCATTCACGAGAATGTTTAAATAAAGAAATAGCGGCTGGGTCTTGGCCCAGTTTTGCTGGCGGAACTGATCAAACAATATGTGTTTTGCCTAGCTCAATATAAGAATTAATTTAGTATTAATTCCGATTTAATGCGCATAGCTGCCGCTAGCGTATTGCCGCCGCCGCCGCCGCCGTCGCCTAAACAAAATATATATATATATATATATATATATATATAATATATATATAATAGAATATATATATATATATATATATATATATATATATATATATATATATATATATATATATATATATATATATATATATATATATATATATATATATATATATATATATATATATATATATATATATATATATATATATATATATATATATATATATGTATATATATATGTATATATGTATATATATATATATATATATATATATATATATATATATATATATATATATATATATATATATATATATATATATATATATATATATATATATATATATATGTATATATATATATATATATATATATATATTCTATTATATATATTATATATATATATATATATATATATATATATATATATATATATATATATATATATATATATATATATATATATATATATATATATATATATATATATAGGGGAAGTTGGGGCAATGCCGGAGTTGGGGCAAAGCCGAAATTCGAGATATTTCGAAAACCGTAAGACATGGATGCCACCTGTCAGTGATGCTCTGAAGCTTAAGTAACTACAATTATCGCATGTTTGTTACGAGTCGTCATTCGGAATACTTCGACTGTGAGGGCGCCAAGAGCGTTTTCAAGGTACGTTTCCCTTGTACTACATGCGCCTTTGAAGCTGCATTTCTTACTCATTAAGCTACCGTTTGTCTGGCCAATTCGGTCAAGTAATCTTTAGCATGTCTTTGCATAAGTGTGCTGCCTATTTGAAATTTATACAGCACGTTGAAAAGTTATGGGCCTGCAAATGAAAGTATGGCAGGCTGGGGTAATGCCGAAAACGTGCGATTACGCACGTGTTAAAAGCACGCTACGTGGACTTTACTGCTGTAGAATAGCAACGCGTATTTTTAGTCACACAAATTACACTTTCAACCGACACAACGGCCTGTTACCTATAAGGAATGATTTACCTGGCATGTTCTTATTAAATCACACAATTATAACTTCCAGTGTGCACCGCGTCCTCAAGCTCTTAAAACGCGTGTCAGCTTTGATCAATTCTGGATAAAGTTTGAGATAAAATGGCAAAACATCAATGTCGGCATTTCCCGTAGATCATTTCTCCCATTTTCGGCTTTCCCCGCAGTCCGGGGCAACGCCGAAAAAGTCACTTCTTTGATATTTTTAGTTTGTGCGCTTAACGGTATGCGAATTCATCAAATGCGCCTGGTATGTTTGAAAGGCAAAAGACTGGCCTCTCGAATGACGCCAACAAGAATAGCTTATGTTGTCTACCTTGCGTGCTACGGGCGTCAGAAAAAAAGTCTTCGGCGTTCCCCCAACTTCCCCTATATATATGTATATATGTATATATATATATATATATATATATATATATATATATATATATATATATATATATATATATATATATATATATATATATATATATATATATATGTACATATATATACATATATGCATGTTTGTGTAAAAATGACAGCATAACGGGCGTTTGTTTGCTTTTTGTCTGGCTGAAGTCGAGCTACTCTACGAGCAGATCTGTGATCGTCACAGAGATGGCAAGATTGAGGTCAACCCAGACATACAGGAGCAGCTCTCGGCAGAGAGCACCAAAACCAGAGGCACCAACAGAAGCGGCATCCTCACTCCCAGACTCCGTCAGGCGGCCAAACAACTCAAGGACAACCCAGACGTCATCATCAGGAGAGCAGACAAGTCGTCTACTTTCGTCATCCTAAACCGCGCTGACTACCTTGAAAAAACTGACGCTATTCTGAGTGACACATCGAAGTTCCAGAGACTGCGAAGAAACCCAATCGAGAAGCAAAAGAGAGACTTAAATGCACTGATCGACGCTGCTAATGCGGAGGTCGATGGTGTTAAATTCCGCAAACTATCCGGTGAGTTCAGTCCTGGGTATTTTTACGGGAACCCGAAAACGCACAAGGCGGGCGCACCTATTCGACCCATTATTTCGCAGATTCCCACCCCTGCGTATGAGGTTGCTAAGCAGTTAAACTCGATAATTTCGCCCTATGTACCTAAAAGATTCTCGTTGAAGTCATCTGATGAATTCATCCAGATCCTGAAAGTGAAAGAAAGGCAGGGCACTCTAGCCTCTTTGGACGCCTCGTCGCTGTTTACCAATGTACCGGTCGACACGACAATCGAGATCATACTGTGCAATGTTTACGAACATGATTCCATCCCAGCGCCCCGGCTCCCTCGAGCCGTCCTCAAACGCATGCTCGAAATCTGCACCATGGAAACGGCTTTCCGCTGCCCACAGGGAAACATGTACCGTCAAATTGATGGGGTCGCGATGGGCTCGCCACTAGGGGTTCTTTTCGCTGAATCGTACATGGCGCACGTGGAGTCAATTGCACTTGATAGCCTAGATGTGAAACCGTACACGTACTGCAGATACATAGACGATATCTTCGTGGATGTCCAAAGTGATGAACAACTGCTCGCTGTCAAAACTGCTCTCGAGGAACACTCTGTTCTTCGATTCACGGTAGAGTCGTCCATCGACCATAAGTTACCGTTCCTTGATGTAGAAATAGACGCTACCCACGGCCCATTTACCACGACAGTACATAGGAAACCCACCGATACTGGTCACTGCCTGAACGGCGATAGCGAATGTCCCGACAAATATAAGGACAGCGTCATTAGGTCATACATCAACCGCGCAATCAAACACTGCTCGTCATGGCCTCTTTTACACCAGGAACTTCAGCGAATCAAACAGATTCTAGTCAACAACAAGTACACTGTTACCGACATCGACATTCACATCAGACGTCAACTACACAAACACCTCTCTCGTCCCGCACTCACACCAAACAGTGACACCCAAACAGTAAAACTCTTCTTCAAAGGGCACATGTCATCTGCGTACAAGAAGGACGAGAAGGTCATCCGAAACATCATACATCGTAACTGTGTTCCGGTCGCGCCTTATACCAGTATCAAACTTATCGTCTACTACCAAACACCCAGCACATCAAGATTAGTCATGATCAACAACGCATCACGCGACAACAGTGATCTCAAGGCGACCAACGTCATTTATGAGTTTCGATGCCCCATTGGCGACTGCGCGCGCCGACCAAACAACTCATATATTGGCCACACCACTACGACCTTGTCACGACGCATCACTATGCACCTTCAAAATGGTGCCCCCGAAAAACACGTCCGACTAGAACACGGCAGCAAACTCACTCGCAGCATGATGGTTAACAATACCAGCATCATAGCTAGATGTCCCAAAAAACATAAGCTTGCGATTCTTGAAGCCGTCTTCATCAGGGATAGAGACCCAGCTATCAACCGGCAAATGAACATGACGGGTACTCTGTCCTTATACGACGGAAGACCCTTGGCGCCCAGATAGATAGCACTTAGGTTTTAGACTTGTGTGCTAGTTGATTATGTGTAGGCCGAATGCATGCGAAACTGTCATTGAAACATGTGTGGCTTGTCTGATGATTGTAACTGAATGTAACTGAACCGATGATTGTAACTGAATGTTTGTGCTATACGAAATGTGTGTCGGTGTATAATGAATATGTACGTAGAGTGTCCATATATTTGCGCTGAAAATGTAATCGCGAGAGGTGCCATTGCAATGATCATGTGCGTTTGTACTTTAAAGTGCTACATCAAATTGAACTAGATGGCATATTTTGCGCTATAACTGTGCGTTTTGATAGATGCGTTTGATGGGGCATTAGTTTGGGGGTGGGAACTTGTGATTTTTATTTGTCTTATTTTGTCGGAGTTGGATATTTGTTTGAACGGCATGGTATGCTGGTGCTGGTTGCGGGTTGTTAGAGCCTTTCTCATGATTTGCCTTTATCGAACTCAAACCCACCCTACCCTACCCTAACCTACCCATACCCTACCTTACTAATAACACATAATTACCCTTCTCATACTCGATTAAAGTAACGTACCAAATTTGAGCGCAATCGGCCCAGCCGTTCTTGAGATATAAAACTGGCCCATTGCACGTGCGCACGCGCAAACTGAGCCTCCAGATGACTTGTGCCAGCCACCTTTCTAAATTGTCGCTATCAGTGTACAAAATTTGAGCGAAATCGGCCCAGCCGTTCTTGAGATGTATAAATGGACCCCTCACGTGCGTACGTGCAATCGATCCACCCTACCTGTCACAAATGACCATGCATCGCCAGGTTAATGCCCCCTCCACCCACAGGCCAAGTTTCAGCGCAATCGGCCCAGTGGTAGCTGAGTTATTCGTGGTACAATAATGTGCTGTTTATTGGTAGGCGCTTATTTTCAGTGTTTGTTTGGAATTCCCCTTTACGGGTGGTGCATTGCAGCCCATGCTTTGATAGCTATTGTCAAAAGTTGAATGACTTGCCGGCCATAAGCCATCGATCGGATTTTGTCGAAAAATACCGGGAACGTTAACAAAACACGGTCGTATGCTTCAGTCATTTTCATGAAAGTTTATAGACTTTTCGATAATATTTTGGATGGATATTGGTCAGAAAAGAATGCTCTTTCCGAATGTGCAGGTTTCATAGCGATTGATCAGCGTTTTCAATGCGTTTTGATGTTGTAAAGGACATCGCGTTCCGCGCGAATTAAATTTTCAAATTAATTTTTTATTATTAAGGAAATGGTATGGATCATCAGTTTTTGTTTGCTATTCTCTGATTACACATACATTTGTCTGCAAAATGATACAACACCGATTTCATTCCGTCAAGCCGTTTTCCAGCGGCATCGATTTTCCCGTCACAATGCACGAAATCGGTCATTTTTTCACAACCGGGGGTGCTGTCTTGCACGTGGCGCGTGCTATACTATGAAACCAAGTCAATACGCTAGGCCCATCTCTCCTCTATCGAGTGGTGTAAACCGCTTCTCGCTGCGACCTTCCGTTGCCGATTTATACAGCCGGGAAGCAGGCGCCGCAGGCCGGTTTTCGCCCGATCGCCGATTTGACCGTTTCCCGTGTTAACCCTATGGCGCACGCGAGCGCGTGCTGACGGCGTATCCCTGGTCCGATCACGCCCAAATTTTAATACAGAGGTCCCCCACGCCCACAGATACGGCATGCCAAATTTCACGCCGATACGCGGCGCCTTTCAGGCGCAATAAGACACATAAGTCCTGACGGACGCGGGCACGGATGGACGGACATGTTATAATTCATAATATAGACTAGATGGCCATATTTGCGCGATAACTGTATAGTATTTAATTGATTTTACGGGTTCTGTAGTGTGTACCAAGTTTGAGAGAAATTGGCCCAGCCGTTCTTGAGATAGGAAACTGCTCCTTTCCAGGGGTGCACGTGCATTAGCATTTAGCACCCTACATATGGCAATGTGTCGTTCGATGTGTGCCCGTTATCAGTCCCAAAATTCAGCACAATCGGCCCGGTAGCGGCTGAGTTATTGCAAGAATGAATTTATTTTATTTACTGGCGAATTCCCCTGGCGAGAGGTGCCTTCCGCTACCGTTTGTTGTCAAAGGTTCAATGGCCTGCCTTGGCCTGCCAAGTAATCTTGGGCCTGCCTGCCGAAGCCACCGATCCGATTTCGTCGAAAAATACCGGTAACGTTAACAAAACACGGTCACATGCTTGAGTCATTTTCACAAAAGTTTATTGACTTTTCGATAATATTTTGGGTGGATATTGGTCAGAAAAGAATGCTCTTTCCGAATATGTAGGTTTCATAGCGATTGATCAGCGTTTTCAATGCGTTTTGATGTTGTAAAGGACATCGCGCTCCGCACGAATTAAATTTTCAAATTAATTTTTCATTATTTAGGAAATGGTACGGATCATCAATTTTTATCTGCTATCCTCTGATTACACGTACATTTGCCTGCAAAATGGCACCACACCGATTTCATTCCGTCAAGCCGTCTTCCAGCGGCATCGATTTTCCCGTCACAATGCACGAAATCGGTCATTTTTTCGCAACCGCGGATATTGCCTTGCACGTGACGCGTGCTTTACTATGAAACCATATCAATACGCTAGGCCAATCTCTCCTCTATCCATTGGTGGCAATCCCATCTCGCTGCGGTTACCCATCGCCGAGTTATAAGCCCGGGAGAGGAGCGCTGCAGGCCCGATTTTCGCCCGTTGGCGGTTTTCGCCGGCCACGTGTTAAGCCTATGGGAGCACCCTTTTGCACGTGCCGACGGCGCACCCCTGGTCCGTACACGCCCAAATTTTAATACAAAGGCCGCCCACGCCCACAGATTCGACATGCCAAATTTCACGTCGCTACGCGGCGCCTTTCAGGCGCAATAAGACACATAAGACATGACACACGGATGCACGTCGTACAGACAACTTATAAATCATAATATAGACTAGAATACAGGTTTACGCGATAACTGTACGTTTGGATAGATACTGTTGATGGGGCCATTAGTTTGGTTTGTATGTTTATATAAGTAGGGTTGGGTTTGATGGTTACTTTATTTAATTGTATAGTAGGTAGGTATGGCTCTTCGAGGAGCACTACGGATGTAAAAGTTTGGACATTGAATTATTTAAAAAAAAACACGCCCGCCCGCCGCCAACCGCAAACGCCGCAAAAATGAAAACGACCGCCTCCAACCGCAAACAACACCGCAAACGGCGCAAAAAATAAAAAACCGCTGGCATCGCGCGCCCGCCCGCCGCCAACCGCAAACGCTGCAAAAATGAAAACCGCCCGCATCGCACGCCCGCCCGCCGCCAACCGCAAAATCCTCGAAAAAACGGCCGCTCGCCGCCAAACGCTAAAACCGCAAAATGCGCCAAAGGCACGCCCGAAATGCCGACGCAAAAACGCCTAAAAACCGTCCGCATCGCACGCACGCTAACCGCCAACCGAAAACGCCTAAAAATCGCCCGCCCGCCACCAAACACAAACACCGCAAAAAGCGCCCGCTCGCTCCAAACGCAAACACCGTAAAAAGGAAACAAAAAAGCGCCCGCCCGCCCCAAAACGCAAAACGCGCAAAACGCACGCCCGAAACGCCAACGCAAACGTCGCAATAAATTAAAACAAATAAAAAATCGCCCGCCCGCCGCAAACCGCAAAAAACGCAAAAATGCCGCAAACAAATCAAAACCGCCCGCATCGCCCGCCCGCCCGCCGCCAAACTCAAACACCGCCGCAAAAAACCGCCCGCATCGCACGCCTGCCCGCCGCCAATCGCAAAACGCCGCCAAAAAAGCGGCCGCCCGCCGACAAACTCAAACACCAAAAAACGCAAACACCGCCGCAAAAAACCGCCCGCATCGCACGCCTGCCCGCCGCCAACCGCCAAACTCCGCAAAAAAAACGGCCGCCCGCCGACAATCGCAATCACCGCAAAAACGCAAACACCGCCGCAAAAAACCGCCCGCATCGCACGCCTGCCCGCCGCCAACCGCAAAACGCCGCAAACGCCGCAATAAAGGAAACCGCCCGCATCGCACGCCCAACCGCCGCCAATCGAAAAAGCCGCAAAAGGCCCTACCCTACCCTACCAATATACATACCCTACCCATACCCTATTCCTACCCAAACCCTACCCTTCCCATACCGTACCCTACCTATACCCGGCATACTCATGCCCTACTCATACTTGACTGAGGAGTTTTACCAAATTTGAGTGCTATCGTCCTACCTGTTCTTGAGACATGTATAAATGGGCCCCTGCACGTGCGCACGCGCTTAATAAACTCCAGATGACTTATGTCAGCCACCTGTCTGAATTGTCCCTAGCAGTGTACAAAATTTGATTGAAACCGACCCAGGGATTCATCAGATGTAGAAGCAGACCCCCTCACGTGCGCACGTGCATGAGTCCACCTCACCTGTGACACATGACCCTACATTGCTTGGTGAGTGCCCTGCCTGTCGACAGTCCAAGTTTCAGCGCAATCGGCCCAGAAACGGCTGAGTTATATGCAAGTACAATTTTCAAGGGTTTGGCGATATCCCTAAGCGGGCGGTGCCTTACAGCCTATGCCGTGCTGACTGATGGTCAAATGTTTAAAGACATGCCGGCTATAAGCCATCGATCGGATTTCATCGGAAAATATGTCTAACGTTAACAAAACACGGTGGCATGCCTGAGTCATTTTCACAGAAGTTTATTGACTTTTTGATAATATTTTGGGTGGATATTGGTCTCAAAAGAATGCGCTATCCGAATATGTGTGTTTTATGGTCAATTTTCAACGTTTTCGATACGTTATGATGTTGTAAAGGACAGCGCACTCGGCTCGCATCAAATTTTCAAATAAATTTCTCATTATTAAGGAAGTGGTAGCAACAATCACTTTTTCTTTTCATTCATTGTATCACACGTGCAATTACCTAAAAAATGGTACCACACCGATTTCATTCGGTCAAACCGTTTTCAAACGGCACCGATTTTTCCTCCACGAGGCACGAAATCGGTCATTTTTTCACAACAATTGGTCCTGATGTGCACGTGACGCGACCAACGTTATAAAACCATAGCATTACGCTAGCTTTAGCTCTCCTCTATCGATCGGTGGCAACCGCGTGTCGCTGTGACAACTGGTCGTCAAGATATAGGCCCGGAAAGGGACACGCGTCGGACCGATTTCGGCCAATATCGCCATTTTTCGCGCCCCGTGCTAAACCAATGGCGAGCGTGCCTCGTGCTCGCGACCCTGTCAGAGACGCACCCCTGGTCGGATCGCACCCAGATTTTAATACGATCGTTCGATTTGACCGCGCTTGTCGACTGCCAAATTTCACGCTCCTACATGGCGCCGTTCCGGCGCAAGACACCCAGATGTGGATGACACTTTTTGGTTGTTACAGACAGACCGACAACTTCTCTTTTATAATATATCCGACTAGAATACAGGTTTACGCGATAACTGTATAGGTTCGAGATATATTAAGGGGATTATCAGTTTGGTTGTCAAAACTTCTAGGTTTAATAAGTAGAGTTTGTTAGTTTCTTCATTAAACTGTATAGTAGGTGTGTATGGCTTTTCGAGGAGCTATGGAGATCCGAATGTTGGGACTTTGAATTGTGAAACGCCGCCCGCCCGCCGCAAAACGCAAACACCGCAAAATGCGCCAAAGGCACGCCCGAAATGCCGACGCAAACGTCGCAAAAAATAAAGAATCGCCCGCCCGACGCAAAAAAAAACGTAAAAACGCCGCAAAAATAAAACCGTTCGCATCGCACGCACGCTAACCGCCGACCGAAAACGCCTAAAAATCGCCCGCCCGCCACCAAACGCAAACACCGCAAAAAAAGCGCCCGCTCGCCCCAAACGCAAACACCGAAAAAAGGAAAAAAAAGCGCCCGCCCGCCCCAAACGCAAAACGCACGCCCGAAACGCCAACGCAAGCGTCGCAATAAATAAAAACAAATAAAAAATCGCCCGCCCGCCGTAAACCGCAAAAAACGCAAAAACTCCGGAAACAAATCAAAACCGCCCGCATCGCCCGCCCGACCGCCACCAAACACAAACACCGCCGCAAAAAACCGCCCGCATCGCACGCCTGCCCGCCGCCAACCGCAAAACGCCGCAAAAAACGACCGCGTGCCGATAAACGCAAACACCGCAAAAACGCAAACACCGCCGCAAAAAACCGCCCGCATCGCACGCCTGCCCGCCGCCAACCGCAAAACGCCGCAAACGCCGCAACAAAGGAAACCGCCCACATCGCACGCCTAACCGCCGCCAATCGGAAAAGCCGCAAAAGGCCCTACCCTACCCTACCAATATACATACCCTACCCATACCCTACCCTATGTCTAGCTTATACCCTATCATACCCAACTTTACCCTACCCTACCCAAACGGCAAACCTACCTCTACCCTATCCTACCCATACCAAAAACTACCTCTATCCTATACAATACCCTACCCATACCCTACCCTACCCTACCCTACCCTACCCTACCCTACCCTACCCTACCCTACCAATACCCTACCCTTCCCATATCGTATCCTACCTATAGCCGGCATACTCATGCCCCACTCATACTTGACCGAGGGGTTTTACCAAATTTGAGTGCTATCGTCCTACCTGTTCTTGAGATATATAAATGGGCCCCTGCACGTGCGCACGCGCTTACTGAGACTCCGGATGACTTATGTAAGCCACCTGTCTAAATTGTCCCTAACAGTGTGCAAAATGTGAGTGAAATCGGCCCAGCCGTTCTTGAGATGTAGAAAGGGACCCCACACGTGCGCACGTGCATGAGTCCACCCCCACCTGTGACACATGACCCTACATCGCTTGGTGAGTGCCCTGCCTGCCGACAGTCCAAGTTTCAGCGCAATCGGCCCAGAAACGGCTGAGTTATATGCAAGTACAATTTTCAAGGGTTTACGATATCCCTAAGCGGGCGGTGCCTTGCAGCCTATGCCGTGCTGACTGATGGTCAAATGTTTGAAGACGATCCGATCGATGGCTATAAGCCATCGATCGGATTTCATCGGAAAATATGTCTAACGTTAACAAAACACGGTGGCATGCCTGAGTCATTTTCACGGATGTTTATTGACTTTTTGATAATGTTTTGGGTGGATATTGATCAGAAAAGAATGAGCTCTCCGAATATGTGTGTTTCATGGTCAATTTTCAACGTTTTCGATGCGTTATGATGTTGTAAAGGACAGCGCACTCGGTGCGCATCAAACTTTCAAATAAATTTTTCATTATTAAGGAACTGGTAGTAACAATCACTTTTTCTTTTCATTCATTGCATCACACGTGCAATTACCTAAAAAATGGTACCACACCGATTTCATTCGGTCAAACCGTTTTCAAACGGCACCGATTTTGCCTCCACGAGGCACGAAATCGGTCATTTTTTCACAACAATTGGTCCTGATGTGCACGTGACGCGCCCAACGTTATAAAAACATATCAATACGCTAGCTGTATCTCTCCTCTATCGATCGGTGGCAACCGCGTGTCGCTGTGACAACTGGTCGTCAAGATATAGGCCCGGAAAGGAGCACGCGTCGGACCGATTTCGGCCAATATCGCCATTTTTCGCGCCGCGTGTTAAACCAATGGCGAGCGTGCCTCGTGCTCTTGACCCTGCCAGAGACGCACCCCTGGTCGGATTGCGCCCAAATTTTGATACGATCGTTCGATTTGACCACGCTTGGTGCCTGCCAAATTTCACGCTCCTGGATGGCGCCGTTCCGGCGCAAGACACCCAGATGTGGATGACACTTTTCGTTTGTGACACACAGACGTACAGACCGACAACTTCTCTTTTATAATATATCCGACTAGATGGCATGTTTTGCGCTATAACTGTGCGTTTTGAGTTTGGGTGTGGGAACTTATGATATTTTTTTGTCTTATTTTGTCGGAGTTGGATATTTGTTTGAACGGCATGTTATGCTGGTGCTGGTTGCGGGTTGTTAGAGCCTTTCTCATGGTTTGCCTTTATTGAACTCAAACCCACCCTACCCTACCCTAACCTACCCATACCCTACCTTACTGATAACACATATAGTTACCCTTCTCATCCTCGATTAAAGTAACGTACCAAATTTGAGCGCAATCGGCCCAGCAGTTCTTGAGATATAAAACTGGCCCACCGCACGTGCGCACGCGCAAACTGAGACTCCAGATGACTTGTGCCAGCCACCTTTCTAAATTGTCGCTATCAGTGTACAAAATTTGAGCGAAATCGGCCCAGCCGTTCTTGAGATGTATAAATGGACCCCTCACGTGCGCACGTGCAATCGATCCACCCTACCTGTCACAAATGACCATGCATCGCCAGGTTATAGCCCCCTCCACCCACAGTCCAAGTTTCAGTCCAATCGGCCCAGTAGCTGCTGAGTTATTCCTAGTACACAAATGTACTGTTTACTGGTTAGCACTTATTTCAAGTATTTGGGATTCCGATGGGCGGGCGGTGCATTGCAGCCCATGCTTTGATAGCTATTGTCAAAAGTTGTATGACCTGCCGGCCATAAGCCATCGATCGGATTTTGTCGAAAAATACCTGTAACGTTAACAAAACACGGCCGTATGTTTGAGTCATTTTCACGAAAGTTTATTGACTTTTCGATAATATTTTGGATGGATATTGGTCAGAAAAGAATGCTCTTTCCGAATATGTAGGTTTCATAGCCATTGATTAGCGTTTTAAATACGTTTTGATGTTGTAAAGAACACCGCGCTCCGCGCGAATCAAATTTTCAAATCAATTTTTCATTATTAAAGAAATGGTACGGATCATCACTTTTTATCTGCTATCCTCTGATGACACGTACATTTGCCTGGAAAATGGCACCACACCGATTCCATTCCGTCAAGCCGTTTTCCAGCGGCATCGATTTTCCCGTCACAATGCACGAAATCGGTCATGTTTTCACAACTGGGGGTGCTGCCTTGCACGTGACGCGTGCTATACTATGAAACCATATCAATACGCTAGGCCCATCTCTCCTCTATCCATTGGTGGCAACCGCTTCTCGCTGCAATCACCCGTTGCCGAGATATCAAGCCGGAAAGTGAGCCGTGTCGGCCCGATTTTCGGCCGACCGCCGCTCTCGCCGACACCATGCTATCCCTATGAGAGCGCCCTTTTGCACGTGCTGACGGCGCACCCCTGGCCCGATCGCGTCCAAATTTTAATACAAAGGCCGCCCACGCCCACAGATTCGGCATGCCAAATTTCACGTCGATACGCGGCGCCTTTCAGGCGCAATAAGACACATAAGTCATGACACACGGATGGAGATTGGACGGACGACTTATAATTCATAATATAGACCAGATGGCCATGTTGGTGCGATAACTGTACGTTTGGATAGAAGCGTTTGAGGGGGCATTAGTTTGGGTGTGGCCGAACTTTTGATTTTTATTTGTCTTATTTTGTGGGAGGTGGATATTTGTTTGAACGGCATGGTATGCTGGCGCTGGTTGCGGTTTGTAAGAGCCTTCTCATGGTTTGCCTTTATCGAACTCAAATCCACCCTACCCTACCCTAACCTACCCATACCCTACCTTATTAATAGCACATAGTTACCCTTCTCATACTCGATTAAAGTAATGTACCAAATTTGAGCGCAATCGGCCCAGCCGTTCTTGAGATATAAAAGCCGTCCGCTGCACGTGCGCACGCGCTAACTGAGACTCCAGATGACTTGTGCCAGCTGCCTTTCTAAATTGTCCCCAACAGTGAACAAAATTTGAGCGAAATCGGCCCAGCCGTTCTTGAGATGTATAAGTGGACCCCTCACGTGCGCACGTGCAATCGATCCACCCTACCTGTCACACATGACCATGCATCGCCAGATGAGTGCCCCCTCCACCCACAGTCCAAGTTTCAGCGCAATCGGCCCAGTAGCAGCTGAGTTATTCTTAGTACAATAATGTGCTGTTTACTGGTAGGCGCTTGTTTTGAGTGTTTGGAGTTCCCCTTTGCGGGTGGTGCATTGCAGCCCATGCTTTGATAGCTATTGTCAAAAGTTGTATGGCCTACCGGCCATAAGCCATCGATCGGATTTTGTCGAAAAATACCTGTAACGTTAACAAAACACGGTCGTATGTTTGAGTCATTTTCACAAAAGTTTATTGACTTTTCGATAAAATTTTGGGTGGATATTGGTCAGAAAAGAATGCTCTTTCCGAATATGTAGGTTTTATAGCCATTGATCATCGTTTTCAATACGTTTTGGTGTTGTAAAGGACATCGCGCTCCGCGCGAATCAAATTTTCAAATAATTTTTAATTATTAAGGAAATGGTACGGATCATCACTTTTTATTTGCTTTCCTCTGATTACACGTACATTTGTCTACAAAATGATACAACACCGAGTTCATTCCGTCAAGCCGTTTTCCAGCGGCATCGATTTTCCCGTCACAATGCACGAAATCGGTCATTTTTTCACAACCGGGGGTGCTGTCTTGCACGTGGCGCGTGCTATACTATGAAACCATGTCAATACGCTAGGCCCATCTCTCCTCTATGCAGTGGTGGCAACCCCACCTCGCTACGACAATCTGTCGCCGAGTTTTGGGCCCGAGAAGCGGGCGCCGCAGGCCGGTTTTCGCCCGATCTTCGATTTGACCGTTTCCCGTGTTAACCCTATGGCGCACGCGAGCGCGTGCCGACGGCGCACCCCGGCCCTGGTCCGATCACGCCCAAATTTGAATACAAAGGCCGCCCACGCCTACAGATTCGGCATGCCAAATTTCACGCCGATACGCGGCGCCTTTCAGGCGCAATAAGACACATAAGTCCTGACAGACACGGGCACGCACGGACATCTTATAAATCATAATATGGTCAGAAAAGAATGCTCTTTCCGAATATGTAGGTTTCATAACCATTTATAAGCTTTTTCAATACGTTTTGATGTTGCAAAGGACACCGCGCTCCGCGCGAATTAAATTTTCAAATAAATCTATCATTATTAAGGAAATGGTACTGATCAACACTTTTTATTTCCTTTCCTCTGATTACACGTACATTTACCTGCAAAATGGTACCACACCGATTTCATTCCGTCAAACTGTTTTCCAGCGGCACCGATTTTCTTCCCGTAATGCACGAAATCGGTCATTTTTTCACAATCGGAGGCATTGCCTTGCACGTGACGCGTGCTATACTATGAAACCATGTCAATACGCTAGTTCCATCTCTCCTCTATCCATTGGTGGCAACCGCATGTCTCTGCCACCTCGTTTCGCAGAGTAATAAGCTCGAGAAAGGAGCGCTGCAGGCCCAATTTTCGTCCGATCGGCATGTCAGCCAGCCCCGTGTTATCCCTATGGAAGCGCCCTTTTGCACGTGCCGACGCCGCACCCGTGGTCCGATTGCGCCCATCTTTTGATACGATGGTCCGCCCCACCCAAAGTTTGTGGCCACTAAATTTCATGTCGATACGCGGCGCCGTTCCGGCGCTTTAAGACACATAAGGCATGACACAGCGATGATGACAACTTATAATTTATTAAGTAAGACTAGAATACAGGTTTACGCGATAACTGTATAGGTTCGAGATATATTAAGGGGATTATCAGTTTGGTTGTCAAAACTTCTAGGTTTAATAAGTAGAGTTTGGTAGTTTCTTCATTAAACTGTATAGTAGGTGTGTATGGCTTTTCGAGGAGCAATGGAGATCCTAATGTTGGGACTTTGAATTGTGAAACGCCGCCCGTCCGCCGCAAAACGCAAACACCGCAAAATACGCCAAAGGCACGCCCGAAATGCCGACGCAAACGTCGCAAAAAATAAAGAATCGCCCGCCCGACGCAAAAAAAAAACGCAAAAACGCCGCAAAAATAAAACCGTTCGCATCGAACGCACGCTAACCGCCAACCGAAAACGCCTAAAAATCGCCCGCCCGCCACCAAACGCAAACACCGCAAAAAAGCGCCCGCTCGCTTCAAACGCAAACACCGAAAAAAGGAACCAAAAAAGCGCCCGCCCGCCCCAAACGCAAAACGCACGCCCGAAGCGCCAACGCAAACGTCGCAATAAATAAA
The DNA here is from genome assembly GCF_019059575.1 of Amphibalanus amphitrite. NCBI lineage: Eukaryota > Metazoa > Arthropoda > Thecostraca > Balanomorpha > Balanidae > Amphibalanus > Amphibalanus amphitrite. Next base: position 272,098 of record NW_024882085.1, read on the forward strand.
AACAAATAAAAAATCGCCCGCCCGCCGTCAACCGCAAAAAAAAACGCAAAAACGCCGAAAACAAATCAAAACCGCCCGCATCGCCCGCCCGACCGCCACCAAACAAACACCGCCGCAAAAAACCGCCCGCATCGCACGCCTGCCCGCCGCCAACCGCAAAACGCCGCAAAAAACGACCGCGTGCCGATAAACGCAAACACCGCAAAAGCGCAAACGCCGCCGCAAAAAACCGCCCGCCCGAATCGCACGCCTCCCCGCCGCCAACCGCAAAACGCCGCAAACGCCGCAACAAAGGAAACCGCCCACATCGTACGCCTAACCGCCGCCAATAGGAAAAGCCGCAAAAGGCCCTACCCTACCCTACCAATATACATACCCTACCCATACCCTAGTCCTACCCATACCCTACCCATACCCTACCCTACGATTACCTTATACCCTACCATACCGAACTTTACCCTATCATACCCAACTTTACCCTACCCTACCCAAACGGCAAACCTACCTCTACCCTATCATACCCATACCCAAAACTACCTCTATCCTATACAATACCCTACCCATACAATACCCTACCCTACCCTACCCTACCCTACCCTACCCATACCCTACCCTTCCCATACCGTACCCTACCTATACCCGGCATACTCATGCCCTACTCATACTTGACCAAAGAGTTTCACAACATTTGAGTGCTGTCGTCCTACCGGTTCTTGAGATATATAAATGGGCCCCTGCACGTGCGCACGCGCTTACTGAGACTCCAGATGACTTATGTAAGCCACCTGTCTAAATTGTCCCTAACAGTGTACAAAATTTGATTGAAATCGACCCAGGGATTCATCAGATGTAGAAGCAGACCCCCTCACGTGCGCGCGTGCATGAGTCCACCCCACCTGTGACACATGACCCTACATCGCTTGGTGAGTGCCCTGCCTGCCGACAGTCCAATTTTCAGCGCAATCGGCCCAGAAACGGCTGAGTTATATGCAAGTACAATTTTCAAGGGTTTGCGATATCCCTAAGCGGGCGGTGCCTTGCTGCCTATGCCGTGCTGACTGATTGGCAAAAGTGCAATGACATGCCGGCTATAAGCCATCTCGATCGGATTTCATCGGAAAATATGTCTAACGTTAACGAAACACGGTGGTATGCCTGAGTCATTTTCACGGAAGTTTATTGACTTTTGATAATGTTTTGGGTGGATATTGATCAGAAAAGAATGCGCTATCCGAAGATGTGTGTTTCATGGTCAATTTTCAACGTTTTCGATACGTTATGATGTTGTAAAGGACAGCGCACTCGGCGCGCATCAAACTTTCAAATAAATTTTTCGTTATTAATGAAGTGGTAGCATTGCAACAATCACTTTTTCTTTTTATTCATTACATCACACGTGCAATTGCCTAAAAAATGGTACCACACCAATTTCATTCGGCCAAACCGTTTTCAAACGGCACCGATTTTTCCTCCACGAGGCACGAAATCGGTCATTTTTTCACAACAATGGGTCCTGATGTGCACGTGACGCGTGCTATGCTATGAAACTATATCAGTACGCTAGGTCCATCTCTCCCATATCGATCGGTGGCAACCACGTGTCGCTGTGACAACCGGTCGTCAAGATATAAGCCCGGAAAGGAGCAGGCGTCGCACCGATTTCGGCCAATATCGCCATTTTTCGCGCCCCGTGTTAAACCAATGGCGAGCGTGCCTCGTGCTCGCGACGCCGCCAGAGACGCACCCCTGGTCGGATTGCGCCCAGATTTTGATACGATCGTTCGATTTGACCACGCTTGGTGCCTGCCAAATTTCACGCTCCTACATGGCGCCGTTCCGGCGCAAGACACCCAGATGTGGATGACACTTTTCGTTTGTGACACACAGACAACTTCTCTTTTATAATATATCCGACTAGAATACAGGTTTACGCGATAACTGTATAGGTTCGAGATATATTAAGGGGATTATCAGTTTGGTTGTCAAAACTTCTAGGTTTAATAAGTAGAGTTTGGTAGTTTCTTCATTAAACTGTATAGTAGGTGTGTATGGCTTTTCGAGGAGCAATGGAGATCCTAATGTTGGGACTTTGAATTGTGAAACGCCGAATTGTCCGCCGCAAAACGCAAACACCGCAAAATGCGCCAAAGGCACGCCCGAAATGCCGACGCAAACGTCGCAAAAAATAAAGAATCGCCCGCCCGACGCAAAAAAAAACGCAAAAAACGCCGCAAAAATAAAACCGTTCGCATCGAACGCACGCTAACCGCCAACCGAAAACGCCTAAAAATCGCCCGCCCGCCACCAAACGCAAACACCGCAAAAAGCGCCCGCTCGCTTCAAACGCAAACACCGAAAAAAAGGAACCAAAAAAGCGCCCGCCCGCCCCAAACGCAAAACGCACGCCCGAAGCGCCAACGCAAACGTCGCAATAAATAAAAACAAATAAAAAATCGCCCGCCCGCCGTCAACCGCAAAAAAAACGCAAAAACGCCGAAAACAAATCAAAACCGCCCGCATCGCCCGCCCGACCGCCACCAAACAAACACCGCCGCAAAAAACCGCCCGCATCGCACGCCTGCCCGCCGCCAACCGCAAAACGCCGCAAAAAACGACCGCGTGCCGATAAACGCAAACACCGCAAAAGCGCAAACGCCGCCGCATAAAACCGCCCGCCCGAATCGCACGCCTCCCCGCCGCCAACCGCAAAACGCCGCAAACGCCGCAACAAAGGAAACCGCCCACATCGTACGCCTAACCGCCGCCAATAGGAAAAGCCGCAAAAGGCCCTACCCTACCCTACCAATATACATACCCTACCCATACCCTAGTCCTACCCATACCCTACCCATACCCTACCCTACCGAACTTTACCCTATCATACCCAACTTTACCCTACCCTACCCAAACGGCAAACCTACCTCTACCCTATCCTACCCATACCCAAAACTACCTCTATCCTATACAATACCCTACCCATACCCTACCCTGCCCTTCCCTACCCTACCCTACCCTACCCTACCCATACCCTACCCTTCCCATACCGTACCCTACCTATACCCGGCATACTCATGCCCTACTCATACTTGGCCAAAGAGTTTCACAACATTTGAGTGCTGTCGTCCTACCGGTTCTTGAGATATATAAATGGGCCCCTGCACGTGCGCACGCGCTTACTGAGACTCCAGATGACTTATGTAAGCCACCTGTCTAAATTGTCCCTAACAGTGTACAAAATTTGATTGAAATCGACCCAGGGATTCATCAGATGTAGAAGCAGACCCCCTCACGTGCGCACGTGCATGAGTCTACCCCACCTGTGACACATGACCCTACATCGCTTGGTGAGTGCCCTGCCTGCCGACAGTCCAAGTTTCAGCGCAATCGGCCCAGAAACGGCTGAGTTATATGCAAGTACAATTTTCAAGGGTTTGCGATATCCGTAAGCGGGCGGTGCCTTGCAGCCTATGCCGTGCTGACTGATAGTCAAATGTTTAATGACATGCCGGCTATAAGCCATCGATCGGATTTCATCGGAAAATATGTCTAACGTTAACAAAACACTGTGGTATGCCTGAGTCATTTTCACGGTAGTTTATTGACTTTTTGATAATATTTTGGGTGGATATTGATCAGAAAAGAATGCGCTATCCGAATATGTGCGTTTCATGGTCAATCTTTAACGTTTTCGATGCGTTATGATGTTGTTAAGGACAGCGCACTCTGCGCGCATCACACTTTCAAATAAATTTTTCATTATTAAGGAAGTGGTAGTAAAAATCACTTTTTCTTTTCATTCATTGCATCACACGTGCAATTACCTAAAAAATGGTGCCATACCGATTTCATTCGGCCAAACCGTTTTCAAACGGCACCGATTTTATGTCTACGAGGCACGAAATCGTCCATTTCTGTACAACAAAAGGTCCTGATGTGCACGTGACGCGCCCAACGTTATAAAACCATATCAATACGCTAGCTTTATCTCTCCTCTGGCGATCGGTGGCAACCGCGTGTCGCTGTGACCACCGGTCGTCAAGATATAAGCCCGGAAAGGAGCACGCGTCGGACCGATTTCGGCCAATATCGCCATTTTTCGCGCCCCGTGCTAAACCAATGGCGAGCGTGCCTCGTGCTCGCGACCCTGCCAGAGACGCACCCCTGGTCGGATTGCCCCCAAATTTTAATACGATCGTTCGATTTGACCACGCTTGGTGCCTGCCAAATTTCACGCTCCTACATGGCGCCGTTCCGGCGCAAGACACCCAGATGTGGATGACACTTTTCGTTTGTGACACACAGACAACTTCTCTTTTATAATATATCCGATTAGATCCGTGTCAATAGGAAACTCATTCCTTGCGATTTTCGAGACGAGACAAATGTTATATTTGGTGATATTGTGTCTGTTTTGTATGTCTGAAGATGTTAATGGTGATATTAACGAAACGTTACCCGGCAATAAAGGCACAATTTTACATGAATTTGAAACAGATGGCAAGAAGATCGTACGAAGTTTAGAGAACTTGGCAAAAAAGCAAACAAACGCCCGTTATGCTGTCATTTTTACACAAACATGCATCAATGAGAACCCGCTGCCCAAATTTACATATACATATATATATATATATATATATATATATATATATATATATATATATATATATATATATATATATATATATATATATATATATATATATATATATAGTCAGTGTATATATATACAGTGTATATACAGTCCTATATGTACATAGTCGTGATATCGCGTGGAGCTCCCAATAACACCGTGCGGTGCGGGCGGGCCAGACTCACACCTGGGACCACAGATGGCATCGGCCAACCGGTCGCGGTGGTGGATTTTTGGAAATGGTGAATTATTCGCAAGACATCAAACTGGCGCCAGTGAAAGCTACAGAGGTGCCGAAACTTGCGGCCGAAAATCAATGCACATTCGTAAATTATATAAGTGATTCAAATTGCAATAACTAGATTATTGGTGGTCAGCTAGCTAGTGCTAGATACTTATATACCTATGTAGGAGGGTGAAAGGAGGAATAATATGACAGATGGAGACAATCGCATCTTGAGCTGCTGAAGTCGACGGAGGTAAAATTACGACGTATATCCTAGGTTATAAGGTACATATGTCTTCATTTCGACCTACTGTACATATACAAATTGTCCATTCATTAATGCAAAAAAGCTAATGCTAGGATTGCGCCGTCTACCCACCGATGTCAGAGTCAGAGGGCGAGGGACCGCGCGCTGCGCCGGGCCGGTCTGAGCGGGACGGAACGGGGCGGGGCAGTTCGGGCCGGGCTGCGCTGAGCCCCGCCCCGGCCTCCATACCACCGACTTGTTTGCGCTAAAAATCTGGGCTGCACAGTGCGGCCGCCTGGGAGCGCTGGTCGCCGCGCTGGTCGGAAGGGTTGGCCCGACCGTTACTCACCGTTACACCACGTGACAGGCCAGGCCGGTTCAAAGAGGACGGCGCGGAGGACCGGCACCGGCCCAGACATTGGTAACGAGGAGACGAGACGCTTCAGCCCCGGCCGTAAACATGTTTTCAATTCGGCCATCTTTTTCCTTGAAGGAAATGCTTGTCGATGAAATGCTTTCAGGCCGCTCGGCGGGTCTTATTCAGCTTTAGCCGCGCGCTTGAAGGCGGATGATTGTGTGATTGTTTTTGTCGGGGAACTAACCGTTGGAGTGAGGGCCAATGCCCTCTGGAGCACGCTGTCAGCTGTTTTTAAGACGCCGCTGTTTTCAGGAGGGTGTTTTCCAGTGCACTGTACTGATATGTGGACTATAACGCAGTGGTTTCTTCGTTGCGAATGTTCTGTGTCTAGAAGCTTTGATCAAGACATGCATAAGAATTAAGATACGACATAGAAGGGTGATAACTAGAGCAGACATCAGTATACTGATGTCTGCTACATTCTGCAGAAATGCATGATGTGCAGGTCTGCACACCACCCTATTCAATATCCGGTTTGGTCAAATAGTGGGAGGTGGCAGGGGAGGGGAGGGGGGATACGGGCCGATCGACCGGCCGTGGACTGCCCATACGCACAGCTATGACGTCACCCGTACACACGGTCCTCGCGGCCGGGCGGAGCGGCCGAGGGGCGGCTCTAACCGGAAGTCCGGAATCTAACCTGCCGCGGAGGACCGCAAAGGAGGCGGGTAGGTGGGTCACCGCGGTTCAGCCGGGTACTCGGTACTCACATGGGACGAGTAGCTCCCCCAGACAGCCGGAAGAAACCGCCGCGGGCAGCGCCGGCGGCCGCGGTCGGCGGGCGCACTGCCGTCAGCTGACGGTCGCCGCGCCGGCCGGCCGGCCGGACGACGCACCGGCCCCGCCGCACACCGCGGGCTGCGTACACGCATGACGGCCGCTTGGCCGGGTCTTATTTTGGCGACCGGTCGGTAGCGCGGCGAGATGAGCGATCAAGGTCTTTGGTAAAAGTGAGATTGATGATGGATATCAGTGGCGGGAGAGAACGCTGAAGTGGCTTAGATCACTTCAGTCTATCGATGAGTTTGTATTCAGGAAGTGAGTGACCCGTCATGGGACTCTACCTTCCCGGTCAATAAAACACATCGTCACAGGAGTGGGTGGGACGGGCCGAGGTGCGCCGTATAAATAACTCACGCTGCGACGCAAGTCAACAATATAACGCCTGAATGATTGAGAGGGATGTAGTGCCCCGTTTTGGAGACGGGGGAGTGCAGGGATGGACGGTCGGCCGTCCCGCCCGTCTCTGGCCGGCCGCCACGTGTCTGGGTCGGCGGTGCGGCCGTGTGCGTTTTGTGCGTGTCGACTGTCTGTCGGCCGGCGGACAGGGACGGGTCGGTGACACCCGATCGCCCGCCGGCGCCGACGGGGCAAAAATCGCCGCCGCCGCCGCCGCCGTCGCCGTCGCCGTCTCGTCGCTCCGTCGGCTCCGGCGGGGTGTCACGCGTTCGTTGGCCGCCATTGGGGAGGTCCCCTCGTAAAAACAGCGTCGCTGGCCGGCCCTGCCGTCCCCTCCACCCTTCGCGTCCCCTGACCGCTGGGCAGTCGCCGCGGACGTATTGATTTTCGGTTTATTTTCACCCGCGCGTCCGCACGGCCGGCACGGGCGCCCCTGATCGCCGAGCTCGACGGAGGGTTGTGTCGGTACCGATGGAGGGATAGTACCGATGGGGTTATGACAGTACCGATGGAGGGATAGTACCGATGGGGGTTATGACGGTACCGATGGAGGGATAGTACCTACCGATGGGGGTTATGACGGTACCGATGGAGGTCTGTGTCGGTACTAACACGGAAACCATGTTTGTGCGGGAATATCTGTCAAACTATGTGCATATGTAGGCATTACTGACTGATAACGCTGAGTTAATATATCAACTGATGTATACGTCACTGCTCGTCAGTCCTACTTCGTAGAAATTCGCATTAAAATACTAACATAGTCTCAGAGAAGGTACTCATTCAAATATGGCAAAACATAACAGTTTGGACGGTTGGATCCTGAAAATTAATTTCGTTTTTTCATTTCTCCATTTTTTCTTTGAAGTAAGCGTAAAATTCTAGACAGCAATATTGCTTGTATAAGTAAATGTAATTTCGTAATCTCACTTTTCCGTATACGCACCTAAATAGGTAGGTAGGTAGGTACTGTGAAGGCCTGGCTACACTATGCGTTTTCTTCGTGCGTTTTTTGCGTGTTTGCGTGTTTTGCGTGATATCGTTCTAGAAAAAAGAACGATATTACGTTTTTGTGATGTTTTTCACCTTAAATTTTAGTTACATAAGAGTTATATTAGCTTTTGTATATAACCAAAGTAAAAATTATATTGTTTATAACTTTTTTCCTAGAACGATATTACGCAAAACACGCAAACCTGCAAAAACGCACGCAGAAAACGCATAGTGTAGCCAGGCCTTGACTCTTGACCAAAAAGTCATGAAATATGCGGAGGCCATACAAAAAAAAAAAAATGGTTATGCCAAAGGAGTGTTTTTAATCAAACACGTTATCTAGGAATTCACATGCTTGAGATTATCATTAAAGGGAATACCATGATAACAGTAGAACAGTTCTACTGTTATCTATGGGAATACGTAACTCGAATCATGGCAAATTTGCTACCTTATTTATTTTTTTTTTAATCAAAATAACGCTGATCCTTGTCTTCTTTTTTTTTCTCTTCCTTATAGGTAGGGGAAGCCGGGGGAAGCCCGGGCGCGGGGGAAGCCCGGCCACCCCGTTTCCGGCTAAATTATTCACAATAAAATGTTCAACTGTTTGTCCTTTCAGCGTGGCAGCTAAGGTAACGCCAGCAAAAAAGTTAAGACTGACAAAAATTGCATATTGTTAAAGTTATAGCGCAAAAATGATATTTTAAGGGTTTTTAGCTAAAAAGTGAGATATGTTGCACTGTTAATGTTATACCATACAGTACTAATATTCATACGAATGTTATGTAAGGACCGTTTAAGTGTTTGTAGTGAGGGGTGACGAGGCAGGCTGGCTTTAGTATGACATTTTTTTTCGAATATCGCTGTTCTAAAATAAAAATTAGCACATTGGGGTAACCCCGGGCGAGTGGCCAAGCTTACCCCCAACCGAGAGCAATGCCACTAAACCACTGTTTTCCATGAGATAATAGGTACTGAGCAGGTTTGGTTTACACCTAGATCAAAGATAAATTTCGAAAATAAACATGTTATCATAGACAAAGCCAGTCATGTCACTTAAGGTCAACTAGGGTCAAACTACGTTTTTGCAGATAACGCGACAGACAATGAAGCTAGGGCTTCAAAAATGGTGTCGTTGTGTTCTTCTTCATCAGCCGAGTCGAATGATATGCAATATGATGCAATAAGGTTAAAAGAAAAATAAATTTTAAGGAATTTTGAAATACACATTTTTTGTCAATTTTGCATCACGATTTTCATCGACCTGTACTGTATATGTAGTAGACGCTAGCTAAAATACCAGTAATGACATAAACTCTAAGATGTCCAGAGCTAATCAGTACCTTAATATTTCAGTTTCCGTTAATATTTGGAAAACACATAATGGTTTCATCAACTCGTTGTAAAGCGCTGGGGAGGTGGCCGGCGTTACCCCTATGCCGGGCTTACCCCAGAAAAATCAACACTTTTTTAAAACTCGATTTTCTCAACCTTATACTTATTCCACGAAACCGAATTTTTGGGAAAACACGGCCAATGAACTTAGCTAGCTAGCAGGATATCAACATTTTATACAGCACGTATGGTATGTAATAAAAATGAAAAAGAGCTTACTATGCCGGGCTTCCCCCGGCTTCCCCTATTGTTTTTCAGCGTGCAGCATTCGCATAATCAAGGTGGAATGTGCAAATACATATTCCAGTCTGTAACACTTTCAAGCATTAGGTACTGCGTAAATATGCAATTAATTATTTGTTCGAAATTAATGGTGTCACTTCCCCCTTCCCCGTGGCCAACTGCGATCCCTTTCCAGTTTCCACTGACATCAATCTCAGACAGATCTGACAGTTGACGTATAACATCCTATGTTCGTTTTTCGCTCATGTCTGCTTATCCCCACCCACTCGTGGACGACTGTCGGGTTGGAGCCGGTGCTGTCGGGCTTTAGCGGCGGGCTGAGTCGGCCGGGTGACGGCTCGGCCGGGGTATTTACCCTCGCATGTGTGCGGCGTTTGCCAGCTTCTAATGTGTAGGGGGGGGGGGGGTCGGTTGGACCCCCCCTTGCCGTTTGGCCCCTGATCGAGCTAGAGCTTCGCGGAAAAAACGAGCGTGTTGCACGTGACGAGAGGAAGCCGATGATACCCAATTTTAAGGTCCTAGGTCATTGGGTGACCTTCCAGGTCAGGTCAATGACCCAAAGTCGGGAAAATCGGGACCTGTTAGAAAGTCGTAAAGTGTGGCTGCTAAGGGGTTTTTCGGGGTGCTGATCACGAATATCGTGTTAGTTTTGATCACAGATGATGTATTGAAGCATTTAGACCAGGTCGGGTCAGGTCAGGCCAGGTCAACCAGTAGGCGTCGTGACGGGTATTCGTAGTACGTGTCAACCACCTCTGACAGCTTCGTAACATGTTACGAAGTCACCAAAACTACTTCGTAAATGTTCAAATGGTTGCTAAATTCGAATTCAGCTCCAAAAACTAGCCTAGAAACATGTAAAACTCGAAAAAGTGAACCGAGGTCACCCGAGGTCACCAAAGGTCAATGACCTGACCTGACCTTCAGGTGACCGTGACACACACTGGAGTAACATCAAATCACATGTTTGAACATTTGAAAGCACGGAAAGCTTGCAAACACGCGGCTAGTGCGAGCCGACATACGCGAAATCGCGATTCCGGCCAAACATGGTCTCGGAAAAGAGGTCACAGGTCAAAGGTCATTTGGGTCAGGGTCATGAAATTTTCAGGGTAGGTGTAAAATTGATCAATGCGAGGGTACTGAAAGTTTCGTCGCGATCGGCCGCTTTTTACGCGAGTTATTCGCGAAAAAACATGGGGGGGGGGTCCATCCGACCCCCCCCCCCCTACACATGCGAGGGTTTATTTATGCGTGGCCCGCCCTGCTCTGGCGGGATAGGGTGGGTCGCTGAGGACGGAGAGGGTATGTGGGTGGGTAGAGTAGAGGAGGGTTTGCAGGTGGGCCATGCTGTACGTCGGCTCCGTTTCTCTCCCCGGTCACCACTGCAGTGCACAGGCCCAGACATCTGTTCCGACCAGCTCCTCCAGCCGCCATCGGTCCCATGTGCACATCTCACAGGCAACCATGGTCACGTGCAAAATGCTCTACCCACAGAACTATGAAAGACTTTAATTGTCTATCAAAAGACTGGATATATCATACGATAGCATCGATGAAAACTTGACGTGAGGGTTGGGGCCATCTGCGAATGCCTGCTCTGAGTTAATCCACTCCTCGTCCAAGCCGCCGAGCTACTGTGTTGAGTCGACACATCGAGCAGAGAAGATCCTCTTATCTCCAGCTGAGCCACCCACCAGCCACCCATCGGTCGCGGGACGCACAAGTGGTCCAGAGAACCGCTGGCGGCATCCCCCACTTCAGCGCCGCTGCGGTGCGCCGTTTTACGCCCCATGTAATCCGACTGTGCGCTGTGGAACGGAGTCGAGTCTCGACGAGACTCGCTCGAGCCTCTTCGCCCGTCTCAGCTGTGACTCGCTACCGTCTTGGGCCGGGCACTGGTCATGAGTTATAGCCGTGGCTTCTTTGTCGCGCGCGCCACCGACCGCTGCTGCCACTGACCATTCTGCGAGGCACAATGCCGCCGGCTCGTGGGCGTCTGGGCAGCAATGCAGCCTCATTTTCCACGTTTTACCGTCGCGCTGGGTCGCCGGCGGTCCCGGGCCGGCCGGCGCCGCCATTGTGGCCCGGTCGGCAGGTGCCGGCCACGTTTCTGGCGGCAGCCGCGCGCGCCGCCCCATTCACACGACCACCTCTCTTTTTATTGGCTTTGAAAACCAATAATTTTTACTATTGAAGCACGACAAAAATTGGGCAGCAGCGACGTAGAAAGGACGGGTCGGCCCGATAGTGGCATATGGGTGCTGGGAGCAGTGCGGGCTGGGAGCTGGATTCGGTGGCACGGTTGAGTGCACCGTGCGTTCGTGCCTAAAAAGTCAACGCAAAATCTTCACATAACTTTGCACGTCTACATTTTTCTTAGCTTAGACTTTGAAGCCACTCCTCTCTGTCTAAGTGCAAAAAAAGCTCAGCTTTACAAGCAGCAGAACATTTGCATAACGGTTTTCATAAATTCGTGGTACTAAAGCAGGGACTATCGGTGCCGACTTGAATAGGAAATGGAAATAAAAACAGGAACAGAGCGGGGATTTACTTTTGTCGCTGGGGCGTCGTTTTTGGTGGGGCACCTGGCGCTGGTCGCGTGTGATTCGGTGAGTGGTAGCGAGCTCTTTATGTAAAACACGCGAGTCGGAATAAAGGCCATCCAGCGCCTGTCCTACCTAATATATGGGGAGGAAATGAGATTGGAATTCAGCTCAAAAAGAGGACCGCAAATTCAACCTTCCCAGTCCGGCGTCTGAGACGAGACTTTTCTTATTCTGGAATCCCTTTGACCGACGTGGGTGTTTGTGACGTATTTTATCCGAAGACGGTTTAACGGAGTGGAAAATGGAGGAGGAAATTCGCGATGGACGGCTTTGAGAGTGGCCGTCTTTTCTTGGGAGTTGGGTTCCTTCTTTGGAACGAGGATCTATAGGGATACTTCGTACAAGGGTTTTACTGCACGAAAAGTCATTCATTACGGATAAAGCTTTACCTAAAGGACGGCGTAAGTTCAAATGCGATAGTAGGACAGTTTTCACACCCAAGATCACAATTAGTTTTAGAAGTTGACTTGACTGCAATATAAATCAGCCCAGCTCCGTAGCTCGGGCTGGTGAGAGCTGGGTCCGTGAATCGAGTGGGAAAAGAGCCCGGTTCGAGCCACTTCGGCGCTCGATATTTCCCTATGAGCAATCGCAGATTGCGGTAAAATGGCATTCAGTCCAGTGTCCACAGGGCAGATGAAGTTCTTTATTTTTCAGTTGTATTTGTATTATTGTATGTTATTAAAACCGTCAACAGGCACAAAACCCAATAAAAGACGGAGTTAAAAAGTAAAAGCACAATGCACGGGCTGTGCCTACATATCCGGCCGGTCAATGTTACGATCAAGTGGAACGGAACGCAGCCTACGTAACGCTGTCCCACCCAGCGTTGGACTTTAATACATTATAAATTTTGTGATTCGAAGCTGAATGAAAAATATTTACATGAAAAGACAAAAGATATGTGAAACGAGTTAGATTTTGTGTAGGCACAAAAACAAGGATTCCTCTGTTTTTCTCATTTCTTCTCAATTCTTATCCCGAAAACAAACGTGTAGGGTTCTCGGTACCTACGCTTATTGCTTAACGATTTTAATCAAGCACAAATATTTTAGTATTATTTTATGTCGCATATGCATAATGGGCACCGCCACATCCCCCGTAGCATCCATCACGGTACAGATTGGTCTACAGCGGGGCAGTAAAGTTTGGAGTCGAATCAATATTTGTTTAAACGCAGCGCTGCTCTCTGCTGCTGCCAATGGGGAGCAGCGTCCAGTGTTCCCGGGACGCTTCACCCGGGGAGGGTCAGAGGACCGCCTCCCTGGGGGAGCGCGCGGGGACGGACGCACACACAGACAGACAGACGGACCGACTGGACGGCGGTCAGTATTGTTGACGGAGCCGATCGGACGCGGCTGTCGGCCGGCTCACAATCGGTCTGATTTACATCGTCCATCATTGGAGCGCCGCCATCGCCGCGCCCGTCGCTCCCGTCCGCCGTCCGACGGCGCACAAAGCGCGACCGACGCGCGCGCTACGCCGCTGTCGGCGCCGACGCGGCAACAACAGGCGCTGATAAAATGACCGGCGCAAGGGTTGAGACAGGGAGGGGGAGGGAGGCCCGCTGGGGAGGGAGGGAGCGGGCCATGTGCGGTCCATCTGCGGCCGGCGCGGTGTTTTTCCGCAGTGTAGCCTGTGAACCGAGCAGTGTCCACTGGGCTCCGGTTCCCCGGACACTGGACGGGTCAGCTGTGGTCAGCAGACTCTTCAAACAGACGCCGGCCGCCGTCCATAGAGCGGCGAAAACAACCCGACAAATGTGCCAAAAGATAACGGAGAGATGTTTAACGGGGATCGTGTTACATGCTGATCGTGTGTCCACTCACTTCTTCAGTTGCAGGCTGGTAGAAAGTTGCTATACTAAAATAACGTAATTGAAACATAGTTTATTGAAGAGCAAAAATAATGTTTTAAAACGGCAATTGCAAAAATAAACAAGAGTAACACAATCTTTACGGTGTCAGAACATTTTAGTAAGCTCTTTTTACACAGCATTAGGATTTAGGTAGATTTTTATAGGTGAGTAGCAAGGAGATAAAAGTAAAAAAGCGCAGTAGATTTTAAGTTGAGGGACTGTTATGGCAGCGAATTGATTCGTTTCTATTCCGCGCAGCATCATTCCTAAGTGACGCCCAAATCAGCCCCACCCCAGCGTCTCCGATTCGCTCCGAGGCTGTGGCCGTCTTGCGGCCCCTCCGCGGCCCTCCCGGCTGCCGGGCCGTGCCCGCCCCCGCTATTATAGCCCGCCCCCGCCGACCGGCCGGCCAACTGTCCGTCACCGGCGCGGGCCGGCGCTCTCGCACCTGCCGCATTGTTCCAAACGGCTGTTTACACGCCGAAATACTTGAGGCCGACGGACACCCACCCACCGATCCGCTCAGATATGTGGGCGGAACGCTCCCGAATTCAAACGGAATGCGATTGGCGAGCCTGCTGCTGCTTACCGCCTTATTGTCGGGTCGTCCACGTGCGGTATCAAAGCAGTGAACGTTTGCGGTGACGCCCGCGCACGGCTCTTTGGTAATGGCAGGCTCTTCTGAATGAGCGCCAGCCGAACGGACCTTGTTTGCAAGTTGAAGTTCATTCGTCGAATGGTTTTCCGGCCATGTCAATAACTTGTTGCCATACCTAGCCTGCTTCAGCAGTTAGAATCACATGTGGCTTTTCTTGACGGTGCAACAGCCTTGGATTGCTCATCAATGAAAAGCACGGCCATGGATCACTGCCTCCGTTTAAAATGTGAAGGCATCGTTTCTTTATTGACAGGACTAAGAAGTTAGGCACAAAAATGCACCATAAAATGGCCAAGAACACAAGAACGTGAAAACAGGCACAAAGGCCGATTCTAATGAATAAGCGCGGAATGTGCAACCGGACAAACAGAAAATATTTTTCACTTTGCAGGAAACAAATGTCTAACAATGTCTAGCCCGAGACTGTATATGTAGAACAGACTGCTAATTTGTATTCTGTTTGACGTGCCGTGTCGACCCCGCGATGTAGCCCCTCCCCGGCGCCCATGGAACGGGTGGCATTCAGCGCTCCGCCCGCAGGGTATGTCGGGCAGATGTGTGCCGACTGCGGTCATCACAACCGGCCAGCCAGAACGGCAACACCGCACCGGTCAGCGCGCCTTTTCAGCGCGGCCGCACGGCGCTCCCCAGCGGCCAGCCCTTTCACGCTGGCCGACCAGCTGACCCGCAAAACCGACAACTGGGTCACCCCCTCCCGCGGCACGCACACGCAGAGAGCGCGGGCCGACCGCGGTCCGGGCGGATCTCCCTGACCCGGGGACACTGGCCGGCCAGGTGGACGGTCCAGCGGCCCAGAGGTCCATTGTGTGACCTTTGTCTGACCCGGCGCCGGCCCCTGGTCAGCGCGCGCCCCAAAACAGACGCGGATGGACGCAGAATAAACAGCGGCAGCTGACCGGCCAGGGCCCGCCGTCCCCCACGAGTGCAGACCGCCCCAGTTGGGTGTTTGTCGAGCACGTGACCTGATGAGGGGGCAGAAAGGGGGGCAGATGGACAAGAGAGGGCGCCGAGCACCGGTCGGAGGGTGCTCCACAAAGCGCCCGATCTGTCTCGTCCACTGACCGGAGAGCGGCGATCTGCGGACGGGTGCCGGACACTGCTATAGCCGGCAGCTGCACCAGCGCTGTGGCCGCAGAGGTGTGAATAGAGCAGAGGAGCGCTGCCACAACCCGATCACCAGACAAAGACGGCGGAGCGACCACCGGCCACCAGAACCAGATCACCACAAAGGACGGCGGCGGCAAGAGCGAATTATAGCAGGCCAATACGCTTCAACTGGTTGGTCAGCTGAAGGATATATAAGCTGAGCAAAGCAGAGCTTTTAAAATGCGGTCGCTTTCGGTAACGATTTCTTGGTTTGACAAGGTGACTTACCTATCTTAGGCGACCTAGGAGTGGGGTAACCAATTTTACACGGGATTGGGAGGTAGTAAAATTGAGCAAGATATGCCACGTTTCCTGGCGCTAATGCCATACGCCGTAGTTTTCAATGACAAACAAAAATAAATGCTAGTTAATAACGTTAATAAAGATAACGATAACGATGAACAATAGTTAAATCCGCATCGGGAATGACAGAAAGGCATCGATGACATCAGAATGAGCTGACAAAACGAATGATGCGCATGTTTTCCCTCGGCCAATATCCTGACCTGGCCGGCTTCGATTTGACCTTGACCTGAGGTCAGCAGTCAACACCCACGTTTACTTTTATCGAATCAAGTAAATAATAAATAATATGCCATTTATTGTTCCGTTCGTCACGGATAGGCGTGAGAAGTTTAATGGTGCCAAAATATACGTTCTGCGATCGTTTTGCGGAGTAATTAGTCAAACGCAGGATCCGATCTATGGGTCGTCACTCGCAGACCTGACCTGGGAAGTCATCGACTGAGCCGAAACAGTAAAACCGTGCACTAGTCGCTTCACCCCGTAGCGGCATATATGTATACTAGTTTTTTTTGCGAATTTCTTGCTTAGATAGCCAAAACAGCAATGGAGGCAATACTTTCCCCGTTGGCCGGGGTCCGTGGTAGAAAATAGACGGACCGGCTAAGTTAGGATAGGTGATTGCCATCGAAATGTAAAAGGAGACAAAGCAAGGCGGATAAATCCAAGTTCATGGATTCACCGATATTTTCAATAGCACTCAAACCTTTCGGATGGAAGGCTTGTCGAAGGCAGAGCCTGCCCTCCAAGCAGCTTGTTGCGGAGGACGAGGCAGACCTCCACCGAACACCATTCGATTAGGGGTTTCCGAGCTGACGGGAGAATCTAGATCAGGCCAGCTAGATTCTAGAAGGCTATAGGTTCAGCATACTCACAAGACCCGGCATTTGTCTGCTCATGACCGTTGCAGTGAATGTGTCCTACTCATTGGCTGGCTGCGCTGCGGTTGCTCCCACCAACCGGGGACCATCCTCATTTAAAGGGACCCTCCCACCTTAACATTAGATTTGAGTTGAGATAGCCAAAATGGGGTCCCTGGCTCACAATTACCGGTTTCGGCACTCACAACATCGAGAAATGCCTTAAATCGGAAATATTGAATTTCAAAATTGCAGCATTTTGATTCAGAGGGGCTAATGCTTAGGAATACCCCTCTGAATGTGTGACGTCAGCGCAGATATCTAACGATTTTTAAATGTTTGACTAAAACGTTTTGTAGCACGCGGTGGTATATGCTATTTGCGCGCAACATCTGCCGCAAACGCCGCACTTCTAAAATAAAGTCGCTAGAAACAGCGGAGATCCCAACAAAGTAAACAAATGTAAAAGTCTAATATCTTGAAAACCGGTGAATATTTTTCGGTGAAATTTGGTAGATATTCGTTTTCGCTCTTTCTGAACCGAGCGACATCACTTTCATGCCAATTCATTAACTTTTTTGAAGGTGGGAGGGTCCCTTTAACTGTCAACTTCCATACCTCGGAAACTGGAGAGAGCCGAGCCCAAGACCTCAGCTCACCATAAGGAATCCGAAGAACCCGACAAACCGGGAAGAACGGGATGAACCGGACATCAATGGTTGTTGGTTTGACATGCCATATACTAGTGCATCAAATCTCCCCCGTCCTCTCTCCTCTCAGCTAGGCGCACACATATACCCAATACCCATCCATGTCCCAGAGCGGAGCCCAGAGGCCCGCAGTGGCCGACTGGCTGGCCGCAGCCCACTAAAGGCCTGCTAGCGCCGCCTAGTGAGCGAAATAAACATTCGCGCTTCTCCAACGAGCTTCTCTATCGCGGAGCGGCGGATCTAAGAAGCCACCTAGCGCCAAACGCTGAAGCTAAGGTTCCAGCGCTCGACACCACCTGCGGAGGGCGCTGTCAGCAGCACGTAGCACGACCGAGCGAACGGCTGGCGGTACATACAGACTGCCTCAAGGTGCACGGGATATTGAATGCTGATCTTTGATAAAATCCGTAGGTTTTTAACGATCACTTTCAGCGAATGAGTGCGGTTGTTTGAGAGCGGTTCCCTACAGGCCAAGTGGCCTCAAAATTCCGATCATATTAAAGGAAATAGTTCACTTTCACGAAATTATTTTTTTGCAACGGATTTATGATTTTTTATGTTCAAAATAATCAGCAAAGAAAATAAATCCTTTTTATAACAAAATATTTTTTTCTATATTTTGATATAGGAAGAACTTTTCAGTTTCTGTAAGGCACACGCGATCCAGTATGAAAAGAGCATGGGTCCCGAAAATTCTTCAGAAACAGAGAAATTATCGCAGCCATCGGCATTTGGGCGATCTGCTCGATCTGATAATGTTCCCCTGAATGTCCTAATTGATCAGTACGAGAATTTCTCTAGAGTTCTCGTAGATAATTTCTCTAGTTTCTGAAGAATTTTCGGGACCCATGCTCTTTTCATACTGGATGGAAATATATGCAAGGCACACATCCTCAACGCAAGACACCTTTTTCGGGACGAGAAATAGAATATCTTTGCCTAGGGTGATCGTTGGGCTGTAAAAGCTCCTGATTTATGCTCGTCTCAGCCCAAGCTACGGAACTGCTATTCCAGTTCAAAACCCATGTTAAAAAGTGAACTATTTCCTTTAAGGTAAGGTAAGGTAAGGAGTGCTGAACCTAAGCCAGCACGTGCCCTCCCGTTGTGGGCATCACGCTGCACACTGAAAAGATACTTAATATCGGTGCAGTTTATTACCAAAACGAGGCGGGATGATGGTGATGCCGTATAAATGTCTGCAGTAATGTTTTACATCAATGATTAAATTACACAAAAGCTAGCTAAATGTCAGGCTCCAGTCGCCAGCTAACCTTGAAATGCAACCTGAAAATGCAGCTGCAACCACAGTCTTGGCAAAAGCCAGACGAATCGCAACCACGGCAGGTTCCATAACCTCCATATCCTAGGAACACCGCAACCTATACTAAAATTCGTTGAACAAGTATGCCAGTCCACCATTTCATGAATGCTGTCATCAAAGTTCAAAACAGCAATCGTTGGTTCAATGAAGTTCACGCTCAAATTAACTTATCGACATCGATCAATCACGCAATCAAAGTCAATAATGCACCCTGACGTACTCACGTCCTGCACCAAGTCCAATTCATTCATAAAACGCAGGGCAATCAGTAAACATCGTTGGTCAGATTTTGTGCATAGCCCACGAGTCGGATTGTATGGTCCGGGATCGGCCGCTGATACGATTACGAACCCGAGCAATTATCGCTCAAATCGACACACGACATGTCCTACAGGCTACAAGCAACATAAAGCTTACCTAACAAGTCACTTTCTAACTAAGCACTACCGCACAAATTACTTTGGTCCTATGTTCCGCGTCCAACGCTGAGCAAACATCGCATCATATCCTGAAGAAATCCCTAATGCTCTTCTGGCCCTGAACCTGTTTGATCTGCTTCCCCTTAGCCTTCTTCTCTGCTATAGCTGACGCCTTGCGTCCCGGGGCCGGGTGCTGAGACTTTGGTTTGGTGACGTCAGACGAAACGGAGACATTCTCCTGATCCAGCGCGGCCTCAGTTTTCCGCTTCTTTGCCGCTGGCTTGGTGTTTTTACTGTCATCTTCAAGGATCAGCGTTTTGGCTGCTAGTGGCTGATCAGACGCTGATTTGGAAGGCGCATTTTCTTGGTCCTGGGCTGCTTCAGTCTTCCTCTTCCTCGCAGTTGCTTTGGTTGCGTCGCTCTTTGTCTTAGACGCGTCGCTCGCCTTGGTTTTCGGCCCGCTGGTCTTAGCGTTTTGTGCCGAGTCAAAGAGGGAGCGCTTGGGCTTCTTCGGAGCCCTAGAGGTCTTCGGAGACATAATCTCACTTTCCTGAAAAGTCGAGAGTTTCAGGAAATTCAAAAATGATACGTTTTCCTTGCGCCTGTTTCGAAATCGTGAACAAGGAAAACTTTTCTATGGAACCCTTGACATGCAAAAAATTAACTTCCCAGATTTCCACGTTTCATCAAATATCATCACCTATTTTTCCCCGGTGAAAACATGGCTGTGCACTACAACCCATGGCATCCGAACAAATAATTTCATCAACGCAATCTGCAATTGTTAAAATTAATGAAAGCCAAGTTACATTGTATGATGCACTAACAAAAGAACCACCCAATCCACATCATAAAGTGCTACCCGGACAGATCAGAGACCTGTCTTTCATACTGCACAAATCACACCAATCAACTTTAGTTCCCCCGTCATTCTCCTCTGCGGTACCCCGTCCCCTCTCCGCCCTCCCGAATAACCCCCGTCCCTTCCCTTCTGCCCGCTCTCAGCGTTACCTTCTGCCTGGCCCGGTCGGCGGCCTGCAGCTCCCGGAGCGCGCGCACCCCCTCTCCCTCGGCGTACTTGGTGCCCGACCGAGAGCAGACCAGGGTGGGCCCGGCCACCAGGGGCGGGGTGGGCTCCAGGGGCGAGCCGCCGCCTCCGGCCGGCCGGTCCTCCGCCGCCAGCCAGCCCAGCGAGGCGCCGAACCTGCGGCAGGGCGGGGAACAAGGTCAGAGGCGAATCAGCAATTCGGCGGACCAGGAGGCCCAGTTTAAGACACATTCACTAGTGGAACAGAGATTTATTACAAAGTCAGTACCAGGGACAGACCTGATGCCGATTCAAATGAGAAGCAATGCGATCGACAATATTCGGCGATGTCTGAGACTCTGATTACTGATATAGTTCGCGTATGAGATGCGGTGCTCATGTGCAAGCTATCTTAAATCCATTAACTACGGTCCATGGAACATGGCCCTTATCGTTTGGCGTCTCAACCTACCGTTTGGCGTTTTTAACTCTCCAACCTACCGTTTGGTGGAGGTGGGCGTCTCGCCGGTGCGCGAGATGCCCTTCCTTCTGAGTCGCTCCTCGAGCGAGAGGCCGACGCCGTCATTACTCTCATCCCCGTCCACCTCCGGCGGAGTCCTGACACAGAGAGATGAATGAATGAATGAAAAATAAAGTAATTCATGGACTAATTCATGAATGAAGTAGTTGATTACTGAATTCATTCATTCTTTCATTGAAATAATACCTAACCAAATGAATGAATGAATGAATGAATGAATGAATGAATGAATGAATGAATGAATGAATGAATGAATGAATACAATAACGAAAACAAACGAGCAGTTCAGCGTCCAGAGGAAGGACGTTAAAATTACACAATGGCTACGATCCATTGCTCTTAATTGCTGTATCGTTAGATTGACACTCCGGAAAATATCAGCTCATTATAATAAAAACATATATGGCTGTTGACCCCATTAAGCATGCCTCCAAACGGGCAGCACTGACCTGAAGAGGGACACGACTGAGGGCAGTGCGGCGGGCCGCCGTCCGGGGGTACCCGGACTGGTGACACCGTCCTCCAGAACGCTGAGGTAGTCGGTGACGGGGGGAGCGGCGCACGACAGACGGTCACACAGCCGGCGCACCAGCTGTGAAGAGAGGGTCACACGGGGAGTTAGAGACGCTGAGAGTGGCGGGCAGATAGCACAATTGGTGAGTGATCGCTGCCGATCGCCTGTTGGAAACTGGGCTTAAAATCCAATTGGCAAATGATGCTTCAGACACATTATTGTCCATGGTTGTGTAGAATAGCCCATAGATCTTACAAATAACGCATGCAGGATATCCGATATAATGCATGGAAGAACATTCTATACGTACTACCTAATTCGGTCTGTCCGTAGTCGCCGCCCACCCGCCCAGCACTCTGTCCGTGCTCCTACACACCTGCACGGCCGGTCCTCCGACCACGGCGGTGTCCGTGTCGCCGCTGCCGTCCGCGGCCAGCCGTCCGACCAGCTCCTTCAGTTCAGCGGCCGCCCGGTCCACGGCAGACTGTCTGAGGCGCGCGCCGCGGGACACGCAACCCTTCATGGCGGAGAGCAGACGCTGGCAGCACTTACTGCCGGTGGGCGGAGAGACGGGGGGGGGAGGAGTTCAGGGTCAGTGGTGGGGGCGGTAAACAGTACCAGCAGAGTGACAGCAGAAAATACAGCAGCTCAAAATCAGAAGAGGAAAAACAGTAGCTGGAGGCCCAGCTGCATGAAAATGGAATCGGAATCGATAATGCACATCCCTTTAAAAATGGGCTCCAAGCAAGCGGATGTCTTCTTTATAAGGCTCAACAGCATAAGGCGCAAAGAGCGCAAAACACGAGCTTAACCAGGCGTCCCCGCCTCATCCAGGGATCGGCCAATGTGTCTATCGGTCCGCCCGCCGACCCGCCTCCCCTCTGACCGCCCTGACCTCGGGTCGGCCTCCTCCTCCAGCAGGTCGTGCAGTTTGTGTACGAGCCGCACGAGCGCCTTCAGAGGCGGTGTGCAGCCGTGCAGAGGACAGTCGGCCGGCGGCTGGTAGTTGGCGCCGCCCAGCTCCACACGACGCACGTGAGACACCACCGTCTGACGGGGAGGGGGGGGGGGGGGCGAGACGTTAGAGGAATAATACCTCTCCGGGCGCAGTGAGCACCTCCCCCTGACAACGACATCCATCACTCTCACTGCCGTCCCATGTCCCACCCTATAGATAGATGAATTTGATACCTGGTACATGGGCAGGGCTCTGATACCTTATGCATAGACGAGCTCTGCGATACCTGATGCACAGACAGTCGCTGAAATCCGATACTATGACCCCTGTTACATGGAGTCGCTAATATCTGATACTATGATACCTGATACACGGGAACTGGGAAGTCGCTGATCTTTGATACTATGATACGTGATACCTAGAAAGTCGCTGATATCCGATGCTGTGATGCCTGATACATGGACAGAACGTTGATATCTGATACATTGGTTGAGCTCTACTGATAAAAGGACAGGACGATGATACATGGACTGGAGAGGTATCCACGGGCATAGGAACGTCATGAAGTGGGTGGGCCACCCAGTCAAGGGGCCTCCTTTTCCAGGGGGCCACCTATTTTCAGGGGTCTCTAACCTTTTCCAGAGGTCTCTAACTTTTACCTTGCAATACGCCCCCCGGAAAAGGAGGCCCCTTGACAGGCTGGCCCACCCACTTCATGACGTCCCTACGCCCGTGGAGGCATCTGTACCTGATACATGGGCAGCGCCCTGTGCCGCGCCGTGCGTCGGATGGCCAGGAAGTCGGGCGCGGCCAGCTCGAGCCCCGGAGCCTGGCAGACGGCCGCCAGAGCCAGCTCGTCCCGAGAGTTGATCAGCAGGCGGAACATGGCGCCTGCCGGTACGGAGACATGGGTTATCGGTGGGCTGCGGCACAGACGGTCAGCAACACAGCGGGTCAGCACCCTACGCAGTTCCGCACATGCAGGGCTCACTTTGTCGCTCGCTCGTTTGTCGCCCCAGAAGGCGTCTTACTGTTACATATCAATGTCTTACCTTTGCACCATACAGGCAAATAGATCAAGTTTATAATCAAGTTTATAATTTGATTAGAGAATTACGATGCTTCGAAATAAAGAGCCCTTCAAAACCTAAGGAACTTATCACGGTAACAACTATCTCAACAATCTTAATCAACCACTCACCAACTTGCATAATGGGTGCCGTCCGAAACCTCGGACCAAAGATCAACAGAAATATTATGCCGGCTCCCTTGGATGCTAAAGAAATGAGCGAATCAGTTACCAACAGCCCAGGGTGAGACGATGGTGCATGTATCACAGGTATTCTTCCCGACTGCCCCCCACTGGTATTACTCATCTGAATGACGCCAGCAACTAACGTAAGCGGCTTCACCATACTCCGAATAGCAAATATAGGTACCCTATCACCTGACGTGTTCGCTACAAATATGTCATACCACACACTCAACACACAGTAAATCCTTTCCATCAGCTATACTCTTTTCCGTCAGATACTGCACTGCAGGCCTCATCATTGTTTTCCCCTGAGTCACGTATTATAGGATGACGTTATGTCAGCACAACGACCCCATGTGAGCACGTTTAGTGGCGGGATTTCCCGCCTCCCGGGCGCGTGTCACGAGCTGCTGGCCGCATTAATGACCGCCCGGGGCACCTTTGGCAGGTGTGGGTATCTGAACTCCAGCGGCCTGCCCCACAGCTGGCAGCTGCTCAGACCGACGGAAAACAAGGCTGAGCGCAGGCAGACAGACAGCCAGGCAGACGGACGGACGAGAGACATGACGTATGTCCATGTGGCCGCGGATTTTCCTGACCCCCCCCCCCCCCCCGGTGAAGTCGAGGGGAGTCACCACCTTGTTATAGCTAACCGCAGTTTGTGGTGCAGGGTGTGCAACCGTTCCGGGTGGAACGCCACGGCGGCACTGCCCTTCTTGTACTCTCTGCAGGAACACGGCGGGCAGGGTAATCGCTCGGATTTTTCGGAGGGGGAGACAGCGCGGTTGGCCAACAGAGCTGCGCAAACATGAGGTGCCAGGAGGTGGTCATGGTCAGATAAATATGTATTTGTATTTGTATTTGACAGTTAAAACACTCTCCACAGTAAAGTGGCTATTCCGAGTGTCGCGTCACGGTTAAAAGGAAAAACAAGTTAAGATACACTCATCAATCACATCAAACAGAACACAATTCAAATCACACATTCATCCTTAAACACGCAGATACAACTCGGAAACAGAGCGTTTAAAAGCTCCCAGAGGGAGATGTCTAATGTCATGGGGCAGACGGTTGTACAACTGGGCTATGCTGTAGAGCAGGCGCCGCCTCCCTGCTTCGGTTCTCACGCGTGGGAGAGACAGATCAGTGTCCCGCCGGGTTGAGCGTGAGCGAAGGGAAGAGTTGGCCAGGATTTGGGAGAACATAGTATCCGGCTCTTCGGTGCAGCGTATTTTGTGGAGGAAGTTAAGAGAGTGGATTTCGTACAACTGACGGGCGGTAGGCCAGCCCAGTTCCTCTCGCACGTCCGATATGTGGTCAAATTTTCTTCGGCCGGACACAACGCGCAGCGCAAAATTGAGAACTTTTTGGAGGCGTTGTGTGTTTTTGTCCGACCCGTTTCCATAGACCGAGAGACAATATCGGACGTGCGAGAGGACCAAGGCGCTGACCACAGTAGGCAGAAGTTCACAAGGGATGTGGTGACGCACGTGGGACAGCCCAATGAGGATACCGTTGCATTTTTGGACGAGGGCCGATACGTGAGCGTCCCAGGTGAGGTGCTTGTCGAAAACCACGCCAAGGTTCCTCACCGTGGGGCCCTCACGGATCGTGTCCTCACGGAACCGAATTGAGATGGGATCCAGGCTGCGGCAATTTTGGCGCGAGCCAAAAACTATGAGCTCAGTTTTAGCTGTGTTAACTTTTAAGCCGTTGGTATGAAACCAGGCATCAAAAGAGTCCAAAATTTGTTCTAAAGTGGCGATGAGATGAGGGAGGGAATCTTTTTTGCCAGAAAGTAGAATTTGGGTATCATCAGCGTACTGCACCACGTGCGCCCCGGGAGCGAAAAGAGGGAGGTCATTGGCAAATATTTGGAACAGGAGCGGGCCCAGCGAGGATCCTTGGAACACGCCGATAGGATTGGGTAGAGGATCGGAGAGGACTCGGTTTCCTCGCCCGTCAGTTGTGCAAACTGATTGGGAATGGCCACGGAGGTAAGAGGAAAACCAGGTCGGATCGATAGAATAGGTTTGAAGTTTGGATAGTAGCTTTGAGTGGTCGATGACGTCAAAGCATTTGGAGAGATCGAGGAGACATAGGAGAGTGAGTTCCTGACGGTCGGTGGCAGAGAGGATGTGATCGGATACGGTGGCGAGCGCGGTTTCTGTGGAGAGACAAGAGCGGAAACCGTGCTGGGATGAGGAAAATAGATGGTTGCCAGACATGTAGGTGTACAGCTGCTGCTGAGCAACTTTTTCTACAAGTTTGGCAAAGGCAGGAACAATTGAGATAGGTCGATAGTTGGATGGATCAGTAGGATTGCCCGCTTTGTGGATGGGGTGGACGATAGAGTGCTTCCAGGACGCGGGAAATTCACAGGTTGTGAGACAGGTGTTGACAAAGTAGAGAAAGACGTGACCGATGGAGTCGAAACAGAGGCGTAGGATCCGGATGCTGACACCGTCGGAGCCGGAAGAAGAGGAATTTTTCATGGAAAAAAGGACACATCGGAGAGAGTGAAGGGAAATAGGTTGTAAGGTGAGTGCACAGGCGCCTACTCTAGGTAGTCTGCAAGGAAGAGGAAGGGGCTCCCCCCTGTCTCGGACCTCAGCCGCGACCCGAGGGCCGACCCCCACAAAGTAATCGTTCAGCTCGTTGGGGGTGGCCTCAGGCACGACTCGCTGAGTGGACCTCTTGCCCTCGATCACCTGCCGAAGGTTGCGGAAGGTGGAGGCCGGACCCTGCCTCCTCACCCGGCTAGCAATGTCGTTTTTAACGTCACGACGTATAGCAGATTTTACTTGTTTGTCCAGGGTGAGGAAGGCAGGAGTCCGGCCCTCTCGGGCAAGAAGTCCACGGCGCCGTGCCATGAGTCGCAGGGTGGTGTCCGAGGCAGGGGGTGCAGAGGGGTTGCGAAATTTGAGACACCGTAAGGGAGCATGAAAGTCCAGGATAGGTAAGAGTAGCTCAGTAAAGGCAGCCCACTGATCCGTCAATCCCACACGCGAGAAAACCGGGCTCCAGTCGGTGTGACAGAGCGGATATGAAGTGGATGTCTCAGACGGGTAATCCCCCGTCGGCCGTCGGGTGCTTTCAACATATTTACCACAAAGAAGGTAGGAAGGTACATAAAAACAGCTAAAATAGAGCAAGTGAAACTTCGGAGATTTCAGAGATAACCTGCGTTTTATTATTATCCCGGACCGTTGCCATTTTTCCTTGACCTTGACACACGGAAAGGCATATCTTCTTAGGTTGGTAACTATTCTCACGCTTTTATATTTTGCTGTTGAATTCGATACCTAACGGTTTCAAAATATATTTACGCGTCCTCTTTCATGCATTGCGTTGTTGTTACTTGTCGTACATGTCTCCTGCCAATTTTAGTGCGTTTGACCCCACTAATAATTGAACTGGAAGATCTCTGTCTCGAACCAAGGCCATATATAGTTCTCGAACGGTATGCACGGAGAAAAGTGGACGGGGCAAAGTGGACACTCAGGACAGCATCCACCATAAGCTCTTTCCCCCTGGACAACAAACATTATTTGATGTTAAAATGTATCGTCATCCGTTCATTTCGGGCACTTTTTGGTTACCCGAAAATGCAATTCAATGTTTTTCCATGATTGTCCTTGCATTGCTTATCGGTGGGAAGATGACAAAATGAGAATCTATCCTCGTTTAAACCTCTTTACCATCAAAAACTCTAGTTGTACATGAGACAAGTATCCTGTTCCTCATATCGAGGTAAGTGGTTACCAGTGTCCGCTTTGCCCCGGGGTTGAGGCAAAGTGAACAAAATACACATGCTTTAAGTTTTGTCAATATCTCCTATACATGAACGTCTTCAGAAATGAAACGAAGTTTAACCCGCGCCCTGATGGGGGGGGCCATTTTGGCCCCCCCTGTGGTTTTTCTTAAATAGCGAGAAAACGGCGGCGCGCAGCGCCGCCAAATTTTGGGTACCTTACCGGGCATCAATTTGACACCTTCACACAAAATTTCAAGTCACAGGTCACCTCAGGTCAGGAGTTATTGAGGTCAAACTGAGGTCATGTTTGAGCAAAAATGAGCAAAAAACATGACATCTTGAAACGCTCACCAATTCTACAGTTAACAAGCAATTTTAAAGTTCTTTATGTGGTTGTGTAGAGAAAAGACGGCGCTACAAAACTGCTATCTCTGATTTTCGAAATTTTGGGATTTTGACCCCCAAAAATAAAAAAACTGATTTTTTAGAAAAACTCAAAAAATTTCCAAAACATTTTCGAATTTCGAAAAAACCGGAACATATGTGATAGTCCCTGCGCTCTTTGATATACATACCAAATTTCAGATCGATACCTCTTTTTTTGGCCAAGTTATAGCGAAAAAACTGTTAAAAATTGATGACGTCAAATTTTTGAACTCAATTTTTAGCAGTTCTAGACCTCGTAGCGCAAAACGGAGACCACCATTGAACTCCCCGTGACGAGCTGCATCGAATCGATACCCATTTTATGCAAAAATATCAACTTTGAAATTTGACCTAATTTGACCTGAGCTTGACCTGACCTTGACCAAAACGTGACCTAAGCTGGCCCTAAAGTCTGTCTGACCCACATAATCGCATTTGTCATGTAAAATGGACCATAAAACATGTATCACACGACACTTTCATATTGTGACCCCCCAGTGACCTGACCTCTGTGACCTGACCTGGTATCAGTGACCTCAAATAGCAAAATATGTGTTTGAAGAACATTTCTCCATCGATGATTTTCAATGAAATGCATTTTACTCGATTTTACAACGCATTTCTTGAAATGCCTGTAAACGGTGAAAATTCGACCTTTGACCTGACCTGTGACGTCATCGGTTTGACCGAGGTCAATGAAATTGGGTCACAAGGTAGTTCCCCGCTGGGGCTATCCAACACCGTTTACCGCTTGTCGCTATGTTGCGTGGTTCTCGAGATCTGAGGGGGGGGGGCAAAATGCCCCCCCCCCCATCAGACCGCGTTGCTCGGCAGACCCCATCTGGGCGCGGGTTAAATGAAAGACAATTTAACAGAGATCATATTGGCATTGAAGGAATCTTTCCAAGTTAAAAAATGAAGAGTCAGCACCGAAGTGTTAGGGTGAAGTGTCAGGATGTCCACTTTGCCCTACTCTCCCTGCACCACGTACACACGTCATTCATCCCCTTTGAGTTCGGTGCCGCCGGCGAACCCCCCCCCCCCCCCCGTGGGGGAAGTGTGACGTCACGGCGCTGATATCACATCCGCCGGCTATTGCTGCTCCGGCGGTACGTATGTATGTGTGTCTGTGTACTGTGTATGTATAGACGGCGCCGGTACCGGTAGCGCGAAATCTGTCTGCGCAGTTTGTCCGTCTGGACAGGCCGGGCTCTGCAGCGCAGTGAAGGGGTCAGTTTCTAGGTACCGCGGCGGTCTGAAAAGGAACAGGAAGGGAGATGATGGGTGAATTCACGGAATGTGTTTCGTGGGGACGACACGGCCTGGGGTGTCCTGGTGATAACTACTAATTCCACGATTCGTTATGGTTCAGTTACATGAGAAAATGGATGGCAAGAATTTGTGTCATGTGCGCCTATACGTCCGGTGGACTTCCATAGCTCGACCCGCCCCCTCCGGGGTATTCAGCAGAACACGCCGTTGTGAGAGGGCAGGCGGTTTTACCTCCGAACGATGATCGTAAAGAGACGGAGAAAACGGTAATCGAATGCTCTCAACAAAACAAATCTTGATAGCTCAAAACTTTTCGGAATCTTGGTCAAAGGTCAGATCAAGGTCAGGTCAATCAAAACCACACGCTTCAACATTGTTGACTTCAGTATCCAGTCCAGCTGGCGAGGTTGATCACAAAAAGTCCGTTTGCAGGCTACCAGGACAGGCTGCTTGCAGGAGTATATGCAATTACGAATACAATACTACGTTTCAGTATTCAATAGGCATTGAACTTTGAATAGGCAATAGGCAAATTTTATCAACATATGCGAAACAGGTGGATCATAAGGCGAATAAAAAACTTGAGATACATAGGTATATCGGAAAATAAGGGGAGTAAAAACGTCTTGCGCCACGGCGCGCGATGGGTATCGTTGTCCGTGTATCGGCTATTTTCCCTGATGTCTACCTGCGTACCCGTGCACTGTGGAGTGTGGACGCACTCGGTTACGTGGGGCGTGTATCCGAGCCTCTCTGTCTGTGACGTGAATCACCCACCGCTCGCTAGCAGAGCGTCACGGCTGGGCGGGGGCGGGGGCGGGGGCGGCTATATACGTCGGCCGGGGCGGCGGCCACCTCACACAGTCGCTCCAGCGAGCAGCGGAAGGCAGTCTGATAGTGCTATTACAGGGCGACAGACGTGAGACGGTACAGGGACGGGATGACGACTGCACGGAGGCTGGTGGCGTGTCTCGCCGTGCTACTGTGTGCTGCAGCCGACACACGAGCCAACAGTGAGTGCCTCTGCTCGACTGGGCGCTATTTCTAAACAGTCTCAATTTACCTATTTATCGATGCTTAATGATTTGAGTAATGAGATACGCTTGCAGCAAAAACCGTAAACATCAGTTTGACTTTCGCGTGCATGTAAGAACGAATATAATCATTTCGGCTTTTGTCTGCTCATGTTATCTAAATAGCGATTCAATTTTAATGAAGTACGAAACAATTATGCTCCCTCTCTATCTGAATTTTGCCCGGTCTCTGGCAGTCGTTTTCGGCGGACCTCAGACGCCTCGGCAGCCGCCCCGAGGACTAGGCCCGCCGCACTCTGCCCTGGGAGCACACTGCTCCATGCCGGCTGGAGCGCCGGGCCTCTGCAAAAGGATCCAGGATTGTCCCTCGCTGATGGGCCATCTCAGGAGCGGCAACATCCAGCTCCTAAAGCAGCTGGTGTGCGGCAAGGCCAGGTCACAGACCTTGCTGGTAAGAGATCTGCCAACGTTTTCGATAGGGATGTGTGGACTGCTCACTTGTGGCATGTTGTGGTAACGCAGTCTTTTATGCATGTTCCAAACAATGAGTTAAGATGGAATTTATGCGTTCATATTTATACCAAATATGGTGAAATTGACGAAGAGTAAATTTTTTATGAAACGAGACACTAATTAGTGAAAGGCGACATTACCAACATCTATGAATTTTATGTCTCTCTGGACTCTCACGTCCCTCTCCCCGCGTCTGACCCCCCCTCCCGTTCACCCCCAGTGCTGTCCGGACGGGGTGGCCCCTCCCCCTCCCACTGCCGCGCCGTCCCCCACTGCGGACACATGCGGCATCACGACCAAGTACCAGCCGCCGCGCGTGGTGGGCGGGGAGCCGGTGCAGGCGGTCGGCACGTTCCCCTGGATGGTGGCCCTGAGGTACGACCTGCGCAAGATGTTCCAGTGCGGCGCGGCAGTGATCGGCAGGAGGTGGCTGCTCACCGCGGCACACTGTGTCAACATCCCCGGAGGACCGTGAGTTCGGGGGGGGGGGTGAGTTGGGGGTGAGTTGGGGAGGGGTAGGCTGGGCTTGGAACAGTAGGCTGGGTGGGAAGGGGAACGTTTTATTAGTTCAGTTTATGCAGTCCATTATCAGCTGTCTTCCTAAACTTGCCTGCCGCATCCTCATCAAATGGCATGCTCCTTTCACAACTCCTCTCCTCTCCTTCTCTCCAGGCTCCAGCATGCCTCCTCTTTGCTCCTCTACGCAGTTCCTTTTTCGCACATCCACCATCATTCCCCTTTTTGTTCAAATATTATCCCCGGACACACGACCTCCAAACCTCGTCACCGTCTCTGTCTAAACGGCGTCTGGTGTCACCGTTTCAGGGTGGGGGCTCGTATCGGCGACCTCAACTTGTACACGACCACCGACGACGACGTGGCGCACCCGCCTCAGGACATAGAGGTGGAGCGGCTGATCCGGCACCCGGGCTACCGCCGCACCTTCCGCGGCCTCAACAACGACGTGGCGCTCGTCAAGCTCAGGAGCGACATCGAGTACTCCGGTGAGCGGCGGGCTTTTGTGACGCCCTTTCGTCTTTCATGGTTCATTGCTGCATTAGGTGTTTGGTGCTTAAGAAAAATGGAAAAGGTACGAAGACATCAGTCATCAATAATAGTGAAACATTTTCAATTCTGCAGACACAGCGTGACTTGAGCTTGATTACAATTTGTACTTGATAATAAGCAATGCATTTCCCTAAACAGGGATGGATTTGGTCAGAAATAGCGCATATAACACCAATGACTACTTTTAGGTATTTACTAGTCGATATTAAATCACCGATCATCAAATTAATCCATCGGTCAATCACTTGGTCAAAACATTTGAGTCATGGGGTTTCTTTAATTTCCAGCCTTGCATCTACATAAAATTTCAGACCGACTGCTCCTTTTTCACGTCTGACTACTCCGTTACAGATATTGTCCGGCCCATCTGTTTGCCCACCAAGAAGTCGGAGGTTCAGCCATCGGGAAAGACGGTGATCGCCGGATGGGGCCTGACCGAACATGGTGGGTTTATAGGACGGTATCGAGCTCACTGCTCAGCAAGGATTACAAATGATTTCAACATACCTGAGCTTCACCCTGAACCAATTTGTCATAGCAAATAAAGGAAAGCATGCATAAAAATCGCTGTAGGCCTCGCGTTTGTATGAGGCGTAAATAGACATAACCACCTTCCGCCTGCGCAATGCACATAAACGTTCAACTTGTTAGTGTTAGATGCATCCAGAACTATAAGCCCGCGCACTAATAGGTACTAATTCATAAAAAAATGTTCACTTACCAATCATTAAACCAAAAAGGCATTATTCACTTATACCGACTGAGGAATAGCTCGTCGTTTGTGCGCCAGAATTGTCTGTTTGCCGCTACCAGTTGCGCACATCTCTCCACAGGTGGAAGGGACGGCACCAACGTGATGCACTACGCGGAGCTGAACATCACCGACGTCCGCACGTGTCAGAGCAACTACCTGAGGTCGCGCAACCACCACGTGGACCCGGAGCAGCACCTGTGTGCCACGGGCAATGTGACCGCCAGGGGACACGTGCTGTCCGGCTGCCAGCCCGGAGACGACAGCCTAGACTGCCAGGGAGGCGTCGATACATGCAAGGTGCGAATACCGGCCGGTTGGGGAGATGGATTAGCTGCGGGTGGCTTATGGTACCGTAATCCACGCCATTTAACTACAGATGCACTGCCATCATAATGTTATTTGTGAAAGATTGATGCAACACCTTAGGGGAACATGGCAATTTGGGGTCAAAGTGATAAATTACTGTGGATTTATTCACACTGTTTGGCGCTTGTGGATATCCTTTCCTCCGTTCATCACTACGAGTGTCTTGCACTGCTGGTAGACGCAACACCTCGCCCCTGACCGCCCCCGTTCGCTGGTTTCAGGGTGACAGCGGCGGACCGCTGATGAGCTACGAGAAGCTGCCGCAGGGGGTGGTGCGTCTCACTGCTGTGGGCGTGGTCTCGTTCGCCATCGGCTGCGGCAGCCCGCTGCTGCCGGGGGTGTACACCCGCGTGGACTCGTACATCGACTGGATACAGGAGACGATGGCTGCGCACGGCGGCCGGTAGGGGGCGGAGCGGAGCGAAGGGAGGGAGAGGGGGCAGATCGTGAAGGAAAGCTTGATATTAGGAAATTGACTGAAGACTCTGAGAGAAGAAGACTATAAGTTTAAGTGAGTTTGAATAATGGTGAATGAAAGAATGAAGGGGCCAGTAGAGGTGAAAGAGAGAGTGTAAGAAAGACAGAGGCTGGCCTGTTACTTATTGTCAAGAAATAAGTGTTGTTTCAGACGACGGTTGATTACGAGCAAGCGAAGTCTTACGCAGAGTAGCAGAAATTCCTGAGCATGAGCGGCCGGCCGGCCAGCCGTGCGGACGCTTTTGCGAAACCTATGTCTCCGCAACCACTAGACCGGTTTACTTGCGGTAATGTTTTTTTTTTTTTTTAGGGTAGCTTCATTCCTTCGACCATGTGTTGGACTATTTCCCATGCATGTGGGTGGCCCCTTATGCACGTGCCACGTGGAAAATGAAAAGGTGTGTAATATAGTTCGTTTGATAGTCTAGTGTTTGCGTTGTAAAAAAAAAAAAAAACGCTGTTGACCACTTCACGGTACATTGTCCAAACCAGAGCTGCGGAATCGATGGATTTTCGGTGGAAACGTGACTGCATTGCCGGGGACTGCACCCGCTCCGGCTCGGACGGCGCTTAGACACACAGGGGGTTTTTGGGCGCCCGGACTACAGTGGTCATCGGCGGCTTAGGCACACAGTACGTCAAGCATACATATACGTCATATCCCACAGGCTAATGGAAATTATAGGACCATTTAAGGAAACGAAGTAGGGAGCTCTGTGACAAGCAGATCGAACAAGGAAGCGAAAGGGTCGGGCTCATTTTAAACTTCATTACAAGGTATCAGTTTTGTAGCAACTGCAATATATCGGTAATTACTGGGCCGATTGCGCTGTAACTTGGCAAGTAGGTAGGCATCCACCAGGTAATACATTCCCATGTGTCACGGTTGGGGTGCTGCTGCACGCGCGCACGTGCAGGGGTCGCTTCCAGATCTCGAGAACGGCTGAACCGATTGCGCCTAAATTTGGTACACGGTTAGGGACCGATTAGTAAGGTGCCGTGCAAAAGTCAGTTGGGATTCAGTTTGCACGTCCGCACGTGCAGGGTGCAGCTATCAGATCTCGAGAACGGCTGGGCCGATTGCACAAAAATTTGGCATACCGATAGAGACCGGTTGGGTAGGGTGCCGTGCACAAGTCAGTTTAAAGAATCCCTCGCAATACGAGACTCTCGCTCGCACATTTGTCGCCCCCAAAAGGCGTTTTACTGGTTTCTAATAATCAATTAAACATGTTAAGCCGAATAGCCAGCAAACAGTGAGCGAGCCGCACTAGCTCAGTGGCTGTCGGTACTCACCGATCATGTTCCTGACGTGGCCGTCGGTAGCCGAGGCCGGCTCCTGCTCCTGCCGCGCCGGCTGCACGTCCACACAGTGCCACACGGTCCGCACCAGCTCCAGCTGCCCAGTCCGCCCGGCTGCGCTCGGCTCCCCCTCCGCCGGCTCTCGGCTCTCTCCACCCTCCTCCTCCGGCCCGGCTGTCGATTCCTCCCCTCCCGTCACCGGCCGGACGGCCACCGGCTCCTCACCAGTCAGCAGGGCGGCCAGGGCGCGCTCCAGCAGGCTGGGCGGACGGCCGAGCACCACCGCCGGCCGCTGCCAGTCGGGCACACCGTCCGCCGCGGCGCGGAGTCGGCGCAACGCGCGCACCACCGCCGGTCCGTCCACCAGGTGACTGGCGGCCAGGTAGCGCGCGTAGGCGGCCGAGTCGGGGTCGCCGCCGGAGGGCTCGGCCGAGTCGGGGTCGCCGCCGGAGGGCTCGGCCGAGTCGGAGCCGTCGTAGATGGCGTTGTTGTTGAGCCGCTGGTGGACGGCCAGCACGTCGCTGGCCTGGGCGCAGAACTCGCCGCACTCCTGAGAGGAGAACGGGGTGGTAATGGTGAGGATCCACAGCTCATACGACGACACATGTCGCAAAAATGGACAATGCCGTGCCCGACGAGGTCACTCTACGATTAACTCAAGAAACTGTCAACACAAGGTGACCTTAAACTTACACTCAGACACTCATGCAGCTGGGGGTGCCAGAGAATCGCAATATGCTCAACATTTATGAAACGTTTGCCACATTCTGAAGAATCTCACTGCACCCAAAAGACGCTTTTTTATATATGTGGTAGCTGTAGGTGCGCACGGGACGTTGGAGACCGACCTGCTTCATCCGTTCGCCGATGCAGAGCTGTATTGTCCTGAGCGAGTCTGCCTCACTAATATGGAGCACATTCCACTTAGCAAACGATCCGTGCTGACGGCAAATCTGTAAAAAGAGGTTGCATCAGATGGCAGAAATTGCAGGATTACAATCAACATCACCATTCTGAAAACTAGATGCCTATTCACAAAACCATACGAGAAACCCCGTAAAAAGTATGCTTTTAAATGCCACCCAATGGCTTTGCAATGTTATTTTGATGTCTGCCAGTACTTGCCATGTCAATGCCATGTCAAAATGAAGACAGCCAGGATTCCTTCCTGGAGCTCATTCTAAATCTCAGCTGTATGATGCTTCAGGTATAAGTGCTGATGTGTCAGCATCAGTGTGATAAACTGGGCCACAGCAAAATTATCCAGTACCCACCTGCAGAGCTCTCTCCATGACCGTCGGAAAACTGCTGGTGGGACATGTGGAGAACCTGAACTGGAGCAGGGGCTGCTCTCCACTGTGCTGCAATTCTCCTGCCTCCGTTGACAGAATGTGTTCCACAGCAGCTTCACTGATACTCTCATCCTCAACTAGGTAACACAGTGGTGACATAGTTGAGGTCTGAAAACAGGAAAGAGAACACCTTCAAACATTCATCGTTTTATTTTGATTTGGGTTAATATATGATGATAATGTTGCAAAGGATAGCTATTTCTATTCCTAGGTACAGAACAGCTCCAGCCCAGCCTGGAAAAATACATGTTATGCCGAATATGTCCGGCGTACTGGCGGGATTGCCCCGATTGCGCTGGTGTAACTTCACGTGCGCCAAATTCAGCGCATGGCGGCGGCTGAATTTTTCGGCGCAGGGCGGCCACATAATTTTTTTTCGCGAAAGACGGTCACCGAATAGTCGGCACACTAGTCAATCTAGCGGCAGATTCCCCTTGGGTTTTGGGATGAGACGTCCCCCCCCCCCCGACCCGATCGTCGCGTGCTCGAACTGACGAGCCGCCATGGCCCATGAGTCTACTCATCGGAGGAGCGGCCGCCAGGTGAGGCCTCAACCCTCGGCCTCGGCGTGGAAACAGGTATGGAAGACCTTGTTGAACATCGCCGAGCGTCATGAAATAATACTGCAGTGGATTCCTGCCCACTGCGGTATCGAGGGGAAAGAGGGCGCGGACGACCTGGCAAAACAAGCGGCCGCCCTGCCCTCAAACGCCCGCTTGCTGACCATGGCCATTAATTATGCGGCCTCGCATCAATGGCGCGACAACTGGTTAGTCATTATTCAAGCCACTCCTCGGGAGCACGCCACTGCTCCATATCCCCGGAGAGGGCCGAGAGGACGCCGTTTCAAAGCATCAGATGAGGGCGGACCTCTGGGGCCGCTCGCTCCAGTATGTGCACCGAATCGGCTGTCTCCACTCCGCGGCGTGCCAGCATTGCCCAGACAAGCGGTGCCTCGCGCCTCGCGGTGCTTTGCGCCGTGTGCCAATTTAGCCAAAAGAGGCTGATGTGCCGGAGTACGTGCTGCTCCGCTGCCCGGCCATCGCTGGCTCCCGCCAGTCTCGAACACACCGCTCCACCGATTTTAGCGTAGATTTTTGTGGCCGCGGAACTTTCGGCTCCGGTCTTGTTTTATGGCACACCGCTACAGCGCTCTAGCGTAACAATATTGAGATATTGGTTTTCCGTAGAAATAAAAACTTGTTTCGAGTTTCGACTCTCAAACATGGGAGAGCATCCAAGGCTCCAGGAACACTCTGGTTGATATAGCCTTGCTCAGTAGATGCAAACATGTGCTTTATATAAAAGTGGCTTGATTTCAGCACAAAAAGGCATCCAATTTTTGGCACACATGCAGAAATTTCAGTGCAAAAGCACTTGCGCCAAATTTCAGCGCAAGAGGGTCTCACAGGCGTCCGGCATAGGGTATGGATGTTTTCCAATCTGGGCTCAAGCATCAAATTAAAAAAACATCAAATTTCAATGTTTGATTCTGATTCATGTCTCGAACAGCCTAAGCAGGTAACTACCTGGGTACCTGGGGCCGTATTCACGTCGATCATTATCGTAAGAATTTTCTTAAGTTTGACCTACTTCTTAAGTAAATTTTTTTAATCACGTGAACTCCGTCGATAAAAACTTACGAAGTGTCGACGTGAATACCAAATTATACTTACGAAAGAAAATCGACTTACGAAGTCGACGTGAATACGGCCCCTGTTTTTGCTGGTACGAGCCTTATCAATTATCATAAAATGAAAAGCCCTTCTCATCCTAATTTGAATTAGAGTGATGAAGCTTTATAGGCTGGATTTAATGAAAAAAAACTTATAAAACAAACAACAAAGTCCCACCGTGATTTTGGGCTCCAGACTTGGAATCAAAATAAAAAATCCTACCAAAATATCCGGATATACCTACCCTACCCTTCGTCCGATTCGTCCGACTCTTGGTGTCCGACTCAATCCGAACCAACCGAACGGGCGCGCGCGCGACGCGGCGGATCAAAGGCCATGCGCAATAAATGAATCAAGTGCGCTATCATTGTATGATTTTTCTTAAGTAGAATATGACGTCATCAAAAATTATTTTTTGAATCATTTCAAACGTAAAAAATGGTTAAAAAGTTACAGTATCGCTTTTTGCTTGTTTTTTTTCTTCAATGGAACCTTATATCGATCCTGATCTGTGAGAATTGTGCATTTTTAAAGACAGGAAATCGTAATAAGTCAAGCTGAGACTTGTGACGTACCAATAGGTTTTTAACGAAGATAAGATACCATTACCGAAATTGGAGTACCCTTGGCAAAATTATTTATTGCAGTTCGTTGTCGGAGGTCGTAGGAGCAGGGCGTGCATCTGGCCCTCTCCTGTTGTGTTTCTGTAGCATTTTCTTTGTTATTTTGCTTAGCCTTCTGTTCTTCCTGGACTTTGGAAGCGTGCAAGGACTTTCTTTAATAATAATTGATTGAAAGACCTTATTCCTGAGGGCGTAGGTCAAGGTGGACTTTTAGCAGCCTCAGTCTGAGTCGCCTTGCTGCACTACGCATATCATACTTTTTAGTATCCGGCTCCCCTTCGACTCAGTGCATCATGAAGTACATCCCAGATCTATCACACCTGCACACAGCCGAGAATACTGGCGCAGGACTGAAGCTTGGGATAGTCAGACTTGGCAGAGCAGCAGGAAAGGTGGGTAATTTAAGTTCTTTTTGTCTTATTCATGTTGATGAAGGATTTTGATTCTGATCTCATTCTTATGCTATTCATTGCCATGTATTTGTGTTTGATCTTATGTATAGGTTTTGAACAAAGCTGAATGCAAGCTGTACCTATGTCTCTGCGGGTTTCTGACCTGGTTTTACAAATCATTGAA
This sequence comes from Amphibalanus amphitrite, assembly GCF_019059575.1. Taxonomy (NCBI): domain Eukaryota; kingdom Metazoa; phylum Arthropoda; class Thecostraca; order Balanomorpha; family Balanidae; genus Amphibalanus; species Amphibalanus amphitrite. Next base: position 310,825 of record NW_024882085.1, read on the forward strand.
CATTGAATGCTATACGGACGGCACAGAAAGATGATAACCCTTCAAATGTGTATCTGGGTAGGTGCATATTGAGCTTGGAGAGAGTGTGTGTTTTTTGTAGTTTGGAATTTTGGAGCCTTAATTACTAATTGTTCAATTGTTTTGTTTTGCATTGGCTTGTTTTAGAATATGAGGGATGTGCTAAGGCTGTTAAAATACCCATTTCCCATGTTCACATTATGCCCTTTTTCCCCAGTGTACCATGTGACATTATTTTAACCCAGGGTTTATTGTATTAGATTGATAATCAGTTTCATTTTAAGATAATTTACTGACTACAGCGTAACACCAGTACTGGTACTTAAGTTTGGCATGTGTACTTGTAAATACAAGATAAGCTAGATGATTTAGGCTATCAAGCTTAGACCTCAGTCTTTGCTACAAGTTCAAAGACTGAAGTGGACAAGTGATATTGACATCTTTTGGGGATGGCTTTGCTGAGTACATGTTACAAAACTCTTCAAAACATAGTTTCATCACTGGTTAATGTGAAGTTCAAAGAGAGTCAGCATACAACAAAACAACTGTTAATTGCACTTGCAGATTATTTTCCTAGTCATTCTCCCGGTGTGGTGTGTGAGTGGGAAGCTCGGCTGGCCGGCCGGCTCGTACCGCTCGGCGCCGGTCCGTGCTCGGCCCGCTGGGCGGCGGTGAGCGCCGTTCGCCGTACCCGGCGCCTGCAGTCGCCGCGCGCCGGAGGCTGCTTCCGATGGTGTGCTGACGGCCGGGGTGAGTGGACGCTGCTTCCTGTGGCCCGCAGCCGTGACCGGACCGGAACCGGCCGCGCCGCCGACGGCCGCCGCAGGGCAGCCGGCCGGCACACAGCGCGGACGGACGGAGCAGAGCCGTGTCAGGAGTAGCGGATAATTCAACTTGGGACACGTCGTGGACACTGGGCACTGGGCAATCATGATACATCGCTCAAAAGCTGTTAACCGTGTATCTGGTATCATACACGGTATACATACTGATGTGACCGTGTTTGGTCAGTCTTGAGGAGTGACTAGGTCCGTGTGAGCGAGGCGTGGAAGCTGGACATTCACCGCTGTAAGCGGCCTCCGCGCACCGGTTTGTGGGCCCGCGGACCATCCGAGCTGAGCCCGCTCTGATCCTCTGATGGCTCTGTCGCGGCCCGTAATCTGGAGCCGTGGATCAGCCGGCCCGGGCCGCTGACACGACTCGTCACGGTCATGGGCTTCCCGTCGGCGGCTGCTCGCGCTGGCCTTGTCCGGACGTTGGCTGGCCCCGCGGCGCAGCTGGGAAATCGGCCGGCCGGCGCCTCCTGCCGCGGCCTGGCGACGCGGTGGCCCTGTCGTTCAGGGCCAGTTTCACACCGCTCGGATCGGACCGGTGCCACCGCCGGGGTATCCAGAACGCTCTTCGGTGGAGAAGTATTTATGATAACGGGCACCGAACTTTGAAATCTCAGTTTGAGAACATTGCCATTTGCCTCTTGGAGTGGGTCTGTGGGACAGTCCGTAGTTTCGAGACATGTCTCAAATAATGTCTTTAGATTGCATTGTTCTCTATATTTTATTTTTAGTGGCCAAGTTCAGTGGTAGAAGCGATTGTCCAGTTTCGAGCTTCCATTGCTGATGATATTGACGGCGATTTCTTTGGATACTGTACTCTTCTTTCTGTTTTGACACTTTTCGAGACACATCGTCACTTTTCTCCTGCCAACCTTTTGCTCTCCTTTGAGTGAGTGAGTGCCGTATTCTCTGTACCTCGGCCTTTAGGCGGCCGTCGGCGCTGTGCGGGGGCGGCTGCCGGCGTCCGTCAATTATCGATTAGCGGCCGTAGTGGCGAGCGCGTCTCCCGAGTTCGTCCGCTCGTCCGCACTTGTGTGTCTGTCTGTGCCCGGCCTCCCGACCCTCTCAGTGGCGGCCAAACACGCAGGGGTGCCCATTGGGCAGAAATTCCGGGCCGCCGGCGCTGGGACCGGCGGTCTGGCGGCAATTTCGCTGTGTTTTACGGTAGCCGTGTTTCTGGCACTGTCATGCCCCGTGTCCTTGGTGTGGCCGGTGCGGTGGTTTCCCAGTTCCCCGGTTGGTCTGGTGTCTGTGGCTACGGTTAGGCGTTGCTGGGCGGCCTTACTTGCTGGCCTGCCGCCTTCTTTGTGCGCGCTCTGCGCTGACCGGCGGGTCCGCCGGCCGGCGCGGCGCGGCACCGCGCTCCCACGGAGCTGGCGGGCCGCCGGCTCCGGCCGCCGCCGCGCTGCCGCGTGCTGCAGCTGACCAGTTTTTGTGCGCCGTGCCGGAGCTCCGCAGACGGCCCGGTCCGGACCGCCGCGGCCCTCCCGGCTCGGGGTCCCTCGTGCCCCTCAGACCGGCCTTTCACCCTCCTCCGACTGCCTACGGCCTGCCCCAGAAACAAACCCCCTCTCTCTCCCTGGGATCGCTCCGATTCCCGGTGGTCCGCTCCGTTCACGGCCGGTCGCCGCCCGCTCCAGCCGCGTTCCATTCGCTTCAGTCCGTCCAAATCGCACAGTGCCGCTCTGATCAGTCCTTTGTGTATGGCCGGCATGCGTCCCGGCCCCGCTGCTGGAACGCACTGCTCGGCGGCACGCTGCCAGCGAGACAAGGACACCGGTCACGAACAAAAAATCGCCGCCACCGGACCGCAGCCGGTCGCCCGGCTTTGCCAGGCATAGCTCAGAGGTTTACCGAGCCGGAGATTGTCACTACCTCTCAGAGAACCGTCGGACGCACGCGTCGCGTGGGCGTCAGCAGTAGCGTCCTCTGTCCTCGCCCGGCGAGTTTTGGCTTTGTTCTTGGGCTAAGTAGAAGTTGATTGTCATGAGTGACACGGTCGTGATGCTCGCAATCCCGAAGGACGGCTAAGTTGTGAAATGACAGAATTTGCTTTCTTATGTTTGAAAAGTATGGCGAAGTTTGTCACCAAATTTGTTCTTCCTGAATAGTTTGAGTAGATTGCACACGAGCTTCGTCTGGTAGCGCCGAGTTCATTGACCTTCATGGCTCTGAAGTTATAGGGTTTGTGTTATATCCAGGACAAGTTGTCCGGTGTGTGCGGCTCTGACCCGCGATATTCAGTCGCTCCGTCTGTCTGCCGGTCGGTGCTCCGCGCGGCTGCCATTGTGCCCCGCCGGCCCTCCCGCTCTCCTGGCGCACTGGGTCTAGGGCACGGGCGCGCGCGGCGATCTCTCCCTCCTCGCGCGGCCGGGCGGCTGCCGCCGGTTGTTGGTCGGCTCGGCGCGGCTGCGTGCCGGTCGGAGCTGCCGTAATTACCCCTCCCTCCCCGCCTCTGCCGGTGCCGGTCGGGCCGCGGGCCAGTGCCGCGCCGGTATGGCCGCGCTGGGAGCCGGACGGCGCGGCGGCGGCCTCCCCCGCTCCGGCCGCGTGCCGCGCCGCCCCGCTGCCACAAACAGCAGGTCGGGACGGACGGGCGGACGGACGGACGGGATGGAATGGTGGCAGGGAGGGTGCGGGCCGAGCCGGCTCCGGGTACGGCCCCGCCGCCCCGCTACCACGGGAAAATCGCCACGTGGCCGCCGGCTACGCGCTCCACCGGAGCGGGGAGACCGAACGCGGAAAACGAGGGGGAAATGTGTGACAAAATGACATTGAACTGGGCTGGTCACATCTCGAGCTTCGGGTGGAGATCATGTTCGTGTAGGATGTTTACACGGCGGAAAAAAGTTTACACATGGGCAAATAAGTGTTCCCCTTTTCCGCCAGGCTTAGTGGCTACTGGCTACTGTATTGCCGGGTAACCTACTAAGCTAAGCTGTTAACAGCTATTTATTCAGCAGGATGCTAATAGCCGTTCAAGGTCAACCTGCTTCACGCTGTGTCCCGTTCCGTTTGTGGATATTTCGGAACGTCCGGCGGATCTGGACAAATGATCTGCGGCGTGTCACCTCGGGTCGTGACGGATCAGAGCTGTGTGCGGACTCACACGGTGCTGTTTAGTCTGTGCCGAGGTGTTGTGCCCGCCACCCGCTCCGTCACTGGGGACTGCGGACCTGCCCGTGCTCCTGCCGCGCCGACCTCCCCTCGGCGTGGCCGGCCGGCGCCGCTCTCCCCGGCCGGCGCCGGCGCCACAGCTGATCGATACCCCTCCCGTGCCGTCCCCTCGGCCGCCCTCCCCGCCCGCAGCCTCCCCGGCCGGCCGGCTCCCCGGCTCGACAGTTTCCTCCCGGCCTGATGGCGGCGCGAGGCGGGGGACCGGACGGGCGGACCCGGGGCCGGGCCACGCGCCGGGGGGATGCTGCGCGGGGTGGGGCGCCGGGCGACCCGTCACCCTGTCACGGGACGGGTCACGCAAGGGGCGGCGGGGTCACTGTGGGGTGTGGTCACCGTTTGTAAGATGTGGTCACTTTTTGTGGGATGGGTTTACTGGATGGTGGAGACTAGACGCAACTATATGAAAATGCTTTGAGAAACTTTCGTGGAAATGCACCCGATATAATCAGCCTGTCTTCACTGACGTCTCTGACCTTTTTGCTTAGTAGGTACGCATTTTAATAACGAATTTTTCATTCCTAAGCGGCCTGCCGCCTCGTCTCGACCCGCTACATCTCGACCCGCTCTCCAGAAGAGTGTCGCCGGGACACGCAGATCGTGTCACTGAACTCAGTTTATCTTCCTGACACAATCAGTCGGTACACGGCGAGTCTCTCCAGCCTTATGGGCGCAGCTGCTCGCGGAATGCAGCCGCGGACGGCCGGCGCGTATCTTGATCAGCTGGTGCTGAGCACCGGCCGGTGCTGGTGCCTGTGTGGAATGGCGTCGCCCGGCCCTCTGGTGCTCGGCCCGCCGATCTATGTCCCGTCTGTCGGGAGAGGTCTGCAGGAGCGGTCGGTTCGATCTGTTCGGTCTGTAGGATGGCGGACAAGTGCGACGGGCCTCGTGCCGCCTCTCACGGGTGATTTTCTGTTGTGCTTTCGAGTGTCCGGTCAAAGTCCAATTTCTCTACGGACACTTTGTAAGAAATTTTAATTTAGGAGCTTGGATGAGATGTTAGTTGTTACGTGCATTACACATACCTACTCTTAATTCATCCCCCCCCCAAAAAAAATATTTTGAACCTGCACCGAAAGAAAAGTTGTGTGCGCCATTTAAATTTTTCATTTGCACAAGGATCGTTTCACTACCACTGAGGGTCATTGTCACCATGTATCTTTTATACGTTATCCGTGTTTCCCATCGTCCCGCGGTTTTATGGCCCGGTCGAAGCGATGTAATGTCTTACTTTGTATTCAGACCCTCGCCGCCAGTCTGGTGGATCTATCTCACGCAAAGGAAACCGGTTTGATAAGGGCTCGTTTTTCTTGGACTATCTACTTCTCCGTTTCCGTTTTGCTGTTCTTTCCTTCGCTGTCGTCGTGTCTGCGACATGTTATCTTATCGCGGACCTTTCGCAAGTGGGTGCCGACCGGCGTGGTGCGTGGTTGTGGCGTTTGTCCGGCGGCTCCGGGTCGGTTCCGGCCGGCTCTGACGGGCGGGAGAGCCAGAGCTCTCCGGGGACGGCCACCAGACGCCGGCCGCAGTCCGCAGTCGCAGCCCCGAACTTCTGATTGTGGCCGCGCCGCAGTGCGGCAGACGGCCCCGAATGGGCCGGCCGCGGGCGCCGCTCAGCCTTTGTGCGCCTGCACGCCGTATTATGGGCCCGTGTGTTGGGCCCGGTCCGCCGCCCGCCAGCCGGCGACCGTCCGACCATCCGGGCCGTCCCTAGTCCCCTGCTGTCGTGTCCTCTCGGGCCGACGACCCCCGCTGTTCAGTGGGTTTCGCGGGATGGGACGGAGGACCGGTCCGGGTTCCCCCTCAGCTGACTCAACTGGTTATATGGCTCAGCTGACTGGCTGTATGGCTCTGCAGTCTGCATGGTGAAAGATGTAGCTCAGCCGACCAACTGTATGACTCAACTTCTGTTTATATAGCTCAGCTGACCGACTGTACGACTCAACTGACTGTAAAGCTCAGCTGCATAGGACGCATTTGACTGACTGTATGGATTGACTTATGTGCTCTGCCGTGCTGACGCTATCACGTCGGCCAGGGGACCTTGGCCCTGGTATTCTTGGGGCTCGCCAAGGAACGAACGGTGGGACTACCCATGCGCTCGTTTCGCTGCAGTCATATCATCCCTCCTCTCATGGTTTCTCCGCTCGGCCCGTCTCCGTTCGTCCGCTGCCCAGATGAGCTCAGTGTGTGCCCGTCTGGCGGTGTCCAGAACAGGTGGCTGCCACGCCGCCACGCCGCCGGCCGCCGGACAGACGGGCGGACGGACGGACGGGTCTACCATCTGCCGGTGCGCCGCCCCAGATAGCGGCCTGCGGCGGCGCGGTCCGAGCCGCGGGACGGCGCGGTCCGAGCCGCGGGACGGTGCAGGCTGAGGGCTGAGGCTACCATGTGGCACAGTCTGCTCGGGACTGGGAGGCTCTCAATCCCAGTTTTAGGGACCATTCAGTGGGAGGTGCCTGGGGGCTCTGGGGCAGTCAGCAGATGCACCGGCGTTAGCAACTTGGGTGGCGATTGACGACTGACAGAAGCATCCTCAAGAAGGGGTGGGATAAGTTTCTGACGTTGCCAGCGGCCAAGGGTGGTCAGATCTCTGAGCATTCCGCAGTGCTCGGCGGCGTATCGTGCGCCAACCTCGCGCCGGACCGCGCGCCGGTGATAGGCTATCGCGGCGCCGAGATAGCGGCATGGTGCCCCGGGTGGCGCGGCCCTGCCTGAGACACAGCTCAGCACGTGCTCCAACTGCTGGAACACTCCGACCACTTCCGCTGGTGTTTTTCAGCTCGGACAAAAGGAATGGGGTAGATAACATGGAGGTTACATGTGCTCGAAGTCTGCCGATAGGATGTCGTGACGCGTGGGCGGGCTATCCCGACCGTTCGGGCAGCGCGGCTGCCTGTCTGACTCGCTGCCCCCGGCACTCGCACGTCCTCTCACAATGGTGAACCGGTGCTGGAGAGTATCGGAAGACCGATGCTGCATGGCGATGACTGCAGTCCGCTGCACAAATTCGCTGAGCTGTGATAGGTGAGGAGTCCGCGCCGCAGCGGCGCCAGTCTTTAAACCGGAGGGTCAGGCGAGATCGGTCACGTCCTTTCAGTAGCACGTCAGCGCCCGATAGTCCCCGTGTCATTGCCGTCGAACGCTCGCCAAGCCGGGCCAATCAGTCGGCTCATTAACTAGTCTCCGGAGTACGTGCCCGTAGCGCTATCGCTGGTTCGTCCAGCGCTGAACGGTCAAGGTTCGGCCGCTCGGGACGTCCGTGCCGCCTCGTGCGGGGTATTTACGACCGCCGCGGTCAGCCGGCGGGCGGTGAGCTGGCGTCGGCAGACGGTCACGCGGCACCGTCCACGGCCGGCCGCCGCTCCATAGGGCCGACCGCTGGCCTCGGGGACACCGCCGGCGGCCACGGGTCCGTCGTGGACCAGCCGGCTCACCAAGGCCGGAACAGAGCCTCGCCGCCGCCTCAGAACGGGACGGCAGCCGGCGGGGCTAGGAGGCCTACCGTTGGCCCTCAAAGCGTCCCGTGGCCGAACCAGCCATCACTAGCATCCTCAGCACGGTGATGACGGTGATGGCGCGGTGTCCACCACCCGCGGCGGTGCCCGACTCGATTGGTCAGGTGGCCGGTCTGATAGAAACTCCGCCCGCTGCCCGGGGAGGAAATGGGGTAGATTGGGAGGGCGGGGCATCCGGCATGAGCGCTGAGGTAAACATGTCAAATGGGAGTCTGCGCAGTGAAGGGACTGATGTAGTTTGATGGGGATTATCTGAGCTCTGAAAGGAATAGAAACTGCTGTAGACGGCAAGGGTTTGAGCTGACCAATGAATGAGTGGAAAAGGGTTTGGTTTTGGGTAAACTGAGGAAGTGTGGTCTTGACAAATATGTAAATCATCTGACGTCAAATGTTTGTGCCAGGGTTGATGAATGCCTGACGTTTCGCCAGCGTGCGATCGTACCTAAAGCTCGCCTAACGAGGCACGGGGTACCGGTCCGCTACACCGGTGCCTTTCGTGTTTATTCAAAACAGCTGATACACGCCCAAGCCCTCCAGTTTTTATCACACGCAGGGTTTACAGCTGTAATCTAATGCCAACGAACTCCTTAGCACCCTATCTGTGTTTTTCCTCTTTTGGCAGAGGAATGTGGCAGAATGTGTTGTGAAGTAACTGCTGATAAAAGATAGCCAAAACAAAGTCACGACTGCCTGACTGTACAGGCTGGAGCTCGAAACAATTGTATGAATGTCTGCAATATCCAGCTCTTGCCCAAAATCGGACGTGTCTGTTGACTGTACTAGTGTACTGTATATGCAGACTCAGTCACTTTATCCGTCCGGGCGAAGACCGGCATAATCACCTCTTAGATGCCACGATCTCAGAGTACAAGTTGATTTATCGGAACCTTCTTCCGGTCGTCGCACCGTTCTGTTGCGGGATGGGCTCTCGGCTGCCGCTGTGTCTGCCTCCCAAGTCTGCCCCATGTCGAGCGCCGGAGCAGTGCCGGTCCCTGGGTCGGGGAGGGAAGACCCGGCGGCGGGCGGCGCGCGCTGCTATTGTGCCGGCTCTGGCCGGACCGCCGGCGGCGCACTGTAGGCCGGCAGCCTGAAAAAGCGCTAGAAATTCCCCCAAACTGACTGTCCGCAATATGAACAAAATAGGTATCATTTAATCCCAAATTGATCGAAGAATACGATTCCGATGCTAGTTTTGCCCTAAGGTCAAAATTGAGGTCGTCAGTTGTCACCAAACACAAGACAATTTAGACTCTCTATAGGCCACAACATTTACCGATTTTAATGATGAACTTTAGTGGTAATTTATTAGTTGACCAATCGTCGTTTTGAACGAAATTTCCTGTCAGACTAGTTCAGGGCACTGTTGTTTACTGTGCCAACATCATTCTGACATATTGCATCGCTTTTCTGCAAGATAAGCTAGCTGTTTGCAAGCAGCTGCAAGACGTAATTTAAAATCATATCCAATTTTTTAATTAGACTTTTATAAAAACGTTATTTCGAGCAGCTAAAAAGGAACATTTCATACTAGCCTCTGATTACTCATCTTTTGTTCCATATAGGTGCTTTGCTGCTTTTCCCTGCTACTTTTCGAGATATGCGCCAGTAAACCACATGATGTAGGGGCAATTGTCACCTCGCCGCTCTACTGAAGGCCCGGCGCTCTTTAAAACGCTGGAAGTTGTGAAAAACAAACGCTTATAATCTAAATGAAATATATGTCCCTGAGCTCAGAATTGATCAACGCACACAATGCTGTCAACATTTCTGGGCCAAACTCAAAAATTCAGTCATTATTAACCCCTAAACACAAGTCAGTGATAATCAACAACAACTTGCTCTTTAGTTAGACTTTTTGAGAAATGTTATTTCGAGCCGTTAAAAATGGCCATGCCATACAAACCACCAAACATCTTTCTGTCATGCCCTACTCGCACTTTTTGCTAATGCCTGCTACTCTTCGAGGTCACGTGACCTCACCATTAAAAGTGAATGGGGAAATAAGGAAACTGTTGTTTTTGCACATGGAATGATTTCAAACTATCTCAAGCACACGGAATCGTGATTTCGTGCACTCCTTGCAAGATCCGATGCTTTACTTTTGCATTTTTTGACCTTCCGTGACGTCATTTATGACGTCACACCGCTCATAGGAGTTTCTCGTCAATAACTCATGATCAAATTGAGCCAGCGACTCGGGAAAGCCACCAATGGACTCGGGAAGACCTCCCGAATCGAATGATATGCGATACGACCTCCTTCGATTAAGTTCGTGGCCTGATGGGCTCTGAACTGACCTTGACTCGAGGTCAATACCTTAAGTTGACCTCACCCGAACAAAAAGTATACCATTCGACGCGCCTGAGCCAGACGAACACGATGGTGCCAAAATCGCTGCTCTGCGGCCATTTTTTGCGAAATTATTTGCCAAAAACCAAACCCTACCTTGGGCTTTTTGACTTCACCTCAGAGGTTACCGGTTGACCTGGAACCTTAAAATCGGGTATCAATCGTTCCGCCTTGAAACGGCGCACACGCTTGTTTTTTCCGCGAGGCTCTAGCTCCATTAGGGGCGAAACGGCAAAAAGGGGTCGTACCAACCCTCCCCCCCCCTCGGCCGGCCGAGGGGGTGGGGGTCCGACAATAGGTCCGGCGAGGGTTAAGCAGCCCCACTTCGTTTTTAGCATGTTTGCTTGTCACTGAGATCAACAACTCAATCACAAATAATTTCTAGCACTTTTCCGGACCCCCGGCCCAGTGTGCGGCGGGCGGCGGCAGCTGGGAGCGCCGGAGCGGCGGCAGCGCGCGGTCGACGGCCGCCAGTCAGCTGCTGCCGCCGCGCGCCGGCCCGCAGCGGCACCAGGTGGTGGCAGAGGGCTCCCCCCGGCCCGGGCCGCACGCACTGAGCGGCGCGGCGACACCTGCCGACCCGCCGGCCACAGCTGCCGACCAACCGGCCGACCGCGCCGCGCGGCCCAGCTCGTCCGCCGCCGCCGTACCGTCAGCGCGTGCTGCTCCGCCGCCGCACTATGGTTGGAAACGGCCTCACGGATGGCCGTGGGCAATTTCGGAATTTATGTATATTTGGGGTGTCATTCTGTTGGAAATTGATGAAATGTTTTGAATTGGGCAGAAAAAATTATTTAGTTGCGCATTTAGTCTCCATTATTGTACGTGGAATCGGGAGTTTCTGATAGTGGCTTTTTTGGTGCGCCGTCAAAGGTTTAAACAACCGCGCTGGTGATAGCATGTGGAGTACCTCCATGACGTTGTAAAGCTGGATTATTATATATCAAAATAATCCTTGTTATGCTGGCTATCGAGTGGAGTGACTCTTTTTCCCATGCGTGTTCAAAATCAGGAACGGCATTGCATTCTGTTTGCAGTGTCACCACAGCAATATTTGCAAAATTACGTTTATGTTTCATTGGACATACAAAAAGTTCTCCATCGACCTCCATTGAGCTTTTTGGCAGAATAAATCTCTGTTCAATTCTGCGTAAGGGGAACGTAAAAGCAGACTGCGCACTTGTGCGCAAAATCGTCCGTGAAGCTTCATCTCCCGAGGCGTACCTACCCGTCGCTTCGTTAGCACCAGGTCGGCTCGTCAGTCTTGCAATCGCTTATCCTTATAAATGATGGTAAGAAGCAGGTTTGCGGAGTCGTGGTGGCGCCAAATCCGACTCCGACTACGACTCCGACTCCTGACTCGTTGCCATGACTCCGGCCGACTCTGTCTCCGACTCCGGACCCCTGCCAGTGTTTCGGAGTCGTGATGGAGCTGTTCCGATTCGGACCGACTCCGACTTCCACTGCGGGCTCCTGACCGACCCCGACTCCGACTCCGACTCCTGGCTCGTTGCCACGACTCTGGGCGACTCTGACTCCGACTCCGACTCTGACTCCGACTCTGACTTCGACTCCGCACCCCTCGTAAGAAGTAACTGCTCGCCCCTGCACCTGGAGTATGGATATCGTGCAAACGTGTATGGATATCCTGGAGTATGGATATGGATATCCACCGACAGAGCAGACATACAGACATGCTGTAAACGCCATTACACTGCCAATAAATACCATGGCAAATCAAATGGTTAACTATGGTTTTTGATCATCGTTCTAAATTTTCCAAAATCTTGAACTGAATGTTGGCAATTTCTCGTGACTACTTCACGACCATGATGCATGCATTTCTGAAATTGATCTTTTTCAACCAGCCACGTACTCGTATGAGAAAATGAATGTCACCATCGTGTTCTACGCCCAAAAGTACCCATAAAACATGTGTCATGCATGGGCTGCGAATAGGTACCAGTTTTAATTTTCGGGGTTATGTGCTTACCTGATTGACCTGACTTTGACCCTGGCCAGTGGCCTATGTTTGACTGACCCCTACCAGCATCTGCGATGCTGGGCTCCGCATCGCGGGACCGCAGGTTGTTTGAGCAAGCACCTTTGAAAACGCAGCAAAAACGCCCGCCGCCAAACGAGGGGATGAGCCTTGCACGTGCACACGGGAGTCGGTGTGCTACAAACACTGCCGCAAAAAACGCACGCCGTCCGTTAAACTAAACACTGACGCATTAAGACAAATATGGCGCCTTGCGGCAAGTGTGGTGAATTCATATCTGCCGTTTAAGCAGCCATCCCTCAATCAAAGCGCATCCTAATCGTCCCATGTTCGATAAAGTTAGGCACATTCTGTGATTTGCGGCAAAAATGGCGCTTTGAGACAAACGTGGCGCACTGCAACAAACGTGGCGCATTCGTTCCTGTCGCTTAACAATTTTATCCACCCACTAAAATCTAGCCCAATTGGACTTAAACTGACAAAGTTATGTTTATTTCAATATTTCACTATAAAATATCTCCGCAACGGAGGTGCACAAATTTGCGCGTGTGCCACGTGACCGCCGGTGGTGTAAGCAGGACTTGTCCGCTCACTGATTGCACCATTTCAGTGTTCCTGGCTTGTGCTGTTTTCGTGCTATAAGGCCACAAATCGGCAAACACACGATAATCTGGGAGGTACGGGACTCAAACACGTGGCCACGTGGCACGTGCCGGACCTCTGGTAGCTTCACCGTTCACGCCACGTGATGACCCATCGACGTGGCCATCAGCATGTAAAAGATGACCCCGGCCGGTGTCACCGTCTCCGAACAGTGGACGGCTAAACTCGAAAAACGGGAAAATTTAGGGAAATTTCACCTTTCGAATATATAACTTCCCCAGAATTTTAAATTTTTCATTTTACAAAAAATCCGAGATAGCAGTTTTTTAGACGTCTTCATTCTGTGCCTAAACCCGTTTTCAGATCGACCCTATCATAAAAACTGACGGCCTGACGGCTATTTCCCCCACTCCTTGCATTTCACAATGCTAGTATATTTAAGCACCAAAATTGACCCCCTGCCACGGCACGTGCAATAGCACGTGCGACACGTGACCACTAGTGCGACAAGCTGGACTCATCTGCTCACCGGCTGCACTGATTTGGTGTCGCTAGTTGAAGTCGTTTCCACGCCAGAGGACCCCGAGTAGGCCAATGTCGGATTTTCCCGGAGGTTACCCCATCAAACACGTTTGCACGTGGCACGTGCTTTTCAATCGCCCCATATCTGACCCATACCATGTGGTAGCCGACACCCTGGGGCACAACATATTGGAACATTTTCAAAATCTAACGTGGAAATTTTTGACAAAATCGATTTGAAAATAATTTTTCGAAATCGCCATAGGCTCAACATGGGGTAACTGTTTGTGACGATTACCCGAAATTTTGTCAATTATATTTTAAGTAGTTACCACCGTCAGTTGGGGTGCCAGCCCGAGATCCGACCCTAAAAATATCAGCAAATATAATTGACGAAATTTTTCGCAAATCGCATTTTAATTTTTTCCCATGTTAACCCTATGGGAAAATGCACGTGCCGATTACCCCAAAACGGGCCATTATATTTCATAACGAAGCATAACAACATGTTCTATGGTCGTTTCTCAACAGGTCCTGAAAGTTTAAACAAAATCGTATCATATAATTTTGTGCAATGAACGAATGAAAATGTCTCTGCAAAAACGTCCATTGACTTAGCATGGGGAGCAAAAAAAGTTCAACTTCAAACTCGTGCAACTCAAGTTAACGAATTCTGACGGGTATACGGCGCCCACGGGCGTGTACCTGAACGTGTCGGTCATAAAATGGGGTGCAGCAAACCCTACCTTGATCGGCGATTTTTTCCGCTATTCGCGATCGCGCAAAAAGTGTCCAAAACCCCGTTGACTTAACATGGGGAAAATGGAATCGCACGTGCCACGCGCAAAAGAATTCTGAGCGAGTAGCGACCGGTGCCATCAGGTAGATCGCCTGCGGGAGCTCATACCCTGAACTTTTTACGGAAATTGAGCGATTCGTCTAGGCCCCCGTCAAGTTGTACTGATTCGCTGCCAACCATGCAAAACATAGCCCGGAGAAGGACCGCTCCGGTTGTTTTTCAATAGAAAAACACAATTCTAACGAATAGTGTTTGTCAATGAAGAAACAACCTGCGGTTACATTGATCTGACACTCTTTTAGCACTTATATGAAGGGTTGTGACAGTTGTGACAGTTGTGACAGATTGTTTAGGACCAACTGATGACTGAATTTATTTAGGACCAACTGATGACGATATAATCGAAACGCGAAACGCGAGGCACCGATTGCGAGGTTCTAAAGTCCACGCTACTGAAATCCCGATTTCAAGTGTTTGACCTGACCTTGACCCGACCTGTGACCTCGAAATTCAACTTTAAAGTATTCATGTGAATCGTCTCGTTGCGTTCTTCTTTCGTTTGCCGCGCCTCGTGCGTTTCGCTGCGCCTATTTGTTCGCGAGTTATCGGCTGGGGGCGTTGAACGCCCCCCCCCCCCCGGCAAACGGCGGATGGGGAAATACCCCAGCAACTGCCGGGTTAATTTGACGCATGTTTTGTCATTTGATCGTCATTTTATTTCTTACTTTTTTGCCCAATCTAAAAAAAATCATAAATACTCTTTCTCCAAATTTTTGACCCTTTATGACCAATAGTAAGACACTGTGCGTCACTACGTTGATATTTCTCGCCCTAAAGCATAACAACAATATCCATTCAGTAATAGCAGTATTCAAAACATGTTCAAAATGCCTAACGATATCGATAACATAACGAAAGACATAGGCGACTTATAGCATACTTGCAATGATGACGTCACACACGCGTGACGTGACCTCGTCATTTCTGAGTTACTGTATGATGCACGAAAGACACTGGTATACCTATGCAAAGTTTCATCGCAGTCGGTCTACGCATTAACAAGTTATGGGCAAAACATTTTTTTCGCGTTGACCCCCGGCCATCCGTGAGGCCGTTTCCAACCATAGTGCGCCGGGCCGCTAATTGGAACACGGGGGATGGCTGCTCCGGCATCACGCCGTGCTGCTGATGACACGTCTATCTGACACCGTCCGACACGACTGACACCGTCTGACACAGCGGCCTCCGGCGATAGTGGCACGGCCGGTGACGTTACCCGACAGCGCAGCTGACACGTCACGCATTATGTGGGGCAGCGGGCTGCATCGCAGGGAAGCAAGCAGAGCAGACCATTTAGTGACAACAAGATACGCGACATGTTCACTGAATGCTGGCAAATTGCTAGTCAGTTCCATAATGAGGCGGTTTTGACTTGTCATTAGTGAACGTTTATTGTGTAGGTGATCTCATTTTGGGTTTGTGTAGCCGGCACAATCCATAGAACCACGGATGTAAACGATCCAATTATGGTTGAACTTTCCCTGACGAAACATACCAACCATGTCACATTGTCACGGGTATTTCTGCTCTCAGAGCTACCGAGGGGTATGGCGCAAGGTGTCATCGTTTCGGGCTGCCTGCCATCACCGATTCGTGGGTTCTCTTTGTCGGTGTTACGGCTGCGGCGGCTGTAACCACGAGTGCCGTCCACACCGACCGTGAACACATTATTCCCTGTCCCGGCGATCGGTGATCGGTCGACGGCGAGGTAGCTTTGTTTTCCGATCGGTGGCGAGCTCACGGCATGCTGCTGTGGTAGGCTGAGTTGTCATGGTTACCGTCGACGGCAACTTTGTGACCCAAATGGATCGGGAGCGCGTGGACCGATACAAGGTAAAAGGTGACTGGTTTCTTTCCGAGGAACCGTTCGCATTGGGCGATGTATGGACATATTGCCGTCGATATTTTTGGGTGTGAGACCGCACATCTGAGAACTGCCTGGGAATGTGATCATTGATCGGTGACCGTGTCCGGGGTGTCGGCTGTCCGGGCAGCGGCAGTGCGAAGGGCTGACGGCTGGCGCTCGCCGCCGCCAGCTCGTGATGGCCAGCCACCGTGGCGGGCCGGGCCGCCGCGGCGCGGGGAGCCGTGTGCGCGGTCGACGCCCGACACGCGGCGTTCGTGCTCGGTCGGCGCTTCACACGGCCGGCTGGCGGTGCGCCGGAGCCGTGACGCCGCGTGACAACGGCCGGAGAGCGACGGCCGCCTCCCCGAGACAGCACACTGCACAGTGCACAGCAGCGGACAGTGGCCGGCCGGAGAGCGACGGCCGCCTCCCCGAGACAGCACACTGCACACTGCACGGGGCACGGCGCACAGCAGCGGACAGTGGCCGGCCGCGGAGCGACGGCCGCCTTCCCGAGACAGCACACTGCACAGTGCACAGCAGCGGACAGTGGCCGGCCGGAGAGCGACGGCCGCCTCCCCGAGACAGCACACAGCACAGTGCACAGCAGCGGACAGTGGCCGGCCGGAGAGCGACGGCCGCCTCCCCGAGACAGCACACTGCACACTGCACGGCGCACAGCAGCGGACAGTGGCCGGCCGCGGAGCGACGGCCGCCTCCCCGAGACAGCACACTGCACGGCGCACAGCAGCGGACAGTGGCCGGCCGGAGAGCGGTGGCCGCCTGCCCGAGACGGCCGCCTCTGCCGCGCCGGCGCACACTGCACAGCGGCAGACGGCCGCCGGCCGCACCTTTTCACGCCCGGCTTGCGGCTCATCCCAAGACAGTCCACTCCACCGACCACCACAGTCTGTTCCATCGCAGTCTGTCCAAGTTCCAGACTCCATCAGTGGGGTCCGACACAGCCCCCCACCGGTCAGTCGGTGGCCTGTCGTCGGTGACCGTCGGCTGCGCCTTGTCCGCGGACGGCGGCTTCCCCCACGGACCTGTCAGCGCGCTCACACCGGTCGGCAGAGCCGTCTTTGTGGCCCCGTCACCATTGTTCGATATTGAGTCACCTTTTTAGCGGCGGGGCGGTGCAGCGGCCGTGGACCGAGTTCCCACCAATGCAGGACGATGGAAGCGAAGGGTGGCCATTGTCCACGTCGATATGGCATGTTTTAGCGCTTCTACAAGCCAGGAATGGTTGTTACATGGCGTCTTGTTCTTCGGTAGTTACTTATTTTCCGATAATCTGATATTTCCCTCACTGACACTCCCAACACGTATTAGGCGCAAATGAAACGCTATTGTTCTATTGCTTCCCTACAAGGCCACCGCTCACCGCTGCCATGTTTTGTTATGTCAGTGGCTCGGAGTTGCTGCGCCCGAGTCGGCAGCCCGCTGTTCGGCCGGCAGCAAAACAGCCCCTCCCGCGCGGCGCTGCCGGCGATAAGCGCCTCCTGCACCGCCGCGGCGCGCGGCCGACCTGTATTTATAGCCGGGTGACGAGCGCTGACCTCGCCGTGCCGTCACACCCGTGACCCCGACCCGGCGCGGCGCGCGCGCCCGTGACCCGCCCGTGACCCGGCCGCAGTGTAGCCGCTGACCCGTGTGACCCGCCGCCGTGGGACCGCCGACCCTGACCGCCCCGTGCCCCTCCCTCCGTGTGCCGCAGGTCAAGTTCTCGCTGCTCGATGAGCGCGATATCAACCTGGTGCAGCAGTATGCGTTCGAGGCGCGGCTGGAAATCGATCGGAACGGCAACGGCGCGGCGGTGTATGCCTGGTGCTTCGACATCAACCGCGGGCGCAGCTCGGGACAGTTCGTGCACTCGATGCTGTGGTGAGTGGCGAGCCTCGCCCGGCTGGACGGGCGGCGGTGGCGGTGCTGGGTCAGAGAGGGGCACCACAGCGACTCGAAATGTCACCGGCGTCTGTCACCAAATGTCACTGTGTGTGATAGACTGGCACAGTCACATTGGGAGCGGGGTCACTCTGATAGTGATGGCTCGAAGGGAAAGGTTGCTACTAACGTTTTCCATATGTTTTCTTCGCCATACCGTCTCTTAGGTGACAACCGGGAATAGAAGTCACTTGTCATTTTGCTGTGGGGTTAAGTTCACCTCACCCCGCTATCCCAGTACCAACTTTTAACCCTCTCTCTCCCCCTTCCGCAGGGAGCGATACTGCGGCGGGGTGGCGCCCGGCTGGCGCATCATCCACATGAACGGCATCACGGTCGACAATCGGATCGAGAACCTGGCGCTGGTGCCGGACCGGCCGCGCGGCCAGGGCCCGCCCACGCCTGTCGAGCTGGAGGCCGAGCGCGAGACCCGCGAGCGTGACCGCGACCCGGCCACCTCCATCTACTGGCGCGCCATGCAGCAGCTGCCCGCCGACAACGTCGAGGTGGGTGCAGGTCGGAGTGGGGGAGGGTAGGGGAAGGGAGACTGTTGTAATGTACGAGGGATGTTTATTTAGCGTAGTGTTGTGCGTACAGAGCAAGTTGCAGTTTGTTCAAGTGATGTTTTAACCGAAGGTTTGTTGTCAATAGTTAAAACACTATTCTTTAGAATTGTGTTTTTCTATTGAAAAACAAATCTGAGTTCCCTGACAATTTGGCAAAAGCTGCCTGAGATCAGTAAGCTAAGATGAAATTCGTTATCAGCATTCCCGTGGTTGAACTTTTCGCTTGGAACGGAGCTTAGGAACAACAAATTTAGAAGAAGTCCAAAGTGCTATGGTAATCATCAATCCGCCTATACAGGCTCATTTTGATTGTGGTCCACACATTGTCCGAACTCTGGATATCCAAAGTCGAGTCGCGGTGACCGTCTGGTGTGCAAATCGACTTTTTCTGTTTAACTTTGTGCGCGGTGGCTAAGTGACTCATCTCTGCCGAGGCCCGAGCTGTCTCCTGGCCTCTGCAGCTCTGCTCTCCTGCCCTCTGCTCTGCTCTGCTCTGCTCTTTCTGCTGTACTCTGTTCTGTCCTCTGCTCTGTGTAACTGAGGCTCCAGACTGCTCGCTGTCTCTACCTTGTTTTTAACGCTCGCCACAATCAACTGTTTGCTCCCTGACCAGCGCTGGAGTGTACTGAGTCACTGACGGAACTATTCGCCGCAGATGTAAGCACTGCGTTACGTTCCGTCTGATATTGTCCACTCGGACAGTTTTGTGCAGCGGCGCTCGTTTTTGTTCGTGCCGCTGTTTAGAGAATCTCTGGGCGACTCTCTGATGCCTTTCCGCCGACTCTGGATCGGGTGCAAGCTGAACTTGGCTTGCTGTTGTTAAGCTGTGCTGTTATTGAAACGGTGACGAATTCGTGTCGAAATGCTCAGTCCTTTCGTTTTTTGCCGCCTTGGTTCGTCTTCGGTACGTTCATTTAGCCTCCCCGTGGTCCCATTTCAGTACGTCTCAGTGCTGCAACCATCCCTGTGATGCCTGAAAAGAGTTGTTATTGTTTCCTGACCATCGCCTCCCTCAGGGTACCCCATTATCCCACCCAGTGCTGACCCTCATGTGCTGGCCCACAGAGCACCAGCACCATCATCCGCGTGCCTCTGGACGGCATTGGTGACCTGAGCGAGGACGAGTGCATCTACTTCGAGTGCCGCAACCCGCCGTGCACGCGCATCGAGCGAGAGCTGCGCGAATTCAGCATCTGCGGACGCTGCCAGGTGAGACACCGCGGGCTATTGTCGTTTTGACCAACAACCGTAATCGTGAGGTGAATTGCATTTTTTTTACCACTGTATCATGCCGTTGCTGTTATTGCCATGTTATTGCTATACATTCTGTGAATTGCGGAACTACACGCACTTTTTGCTGTCACTGACGTGGTCTGACCCTCGCTGCTCTCCGTGTGCCACCAGACTGCCCGCTACTGCGGCACCTCCTGCCAGCAGCGCGACTGGCCCGTCCACAAGAAGTCCTGCCGCGAGCGCAAGCGTTTCATGCTCGGCGAGCGGCCGCCGGAGCGCTAGGACCGCCTTGGTGCGGCGCCCCTCTGCGGCCTGCGGGTCGGTCCTCCGGCCGGTCCCCGATCTCAGCCGCGGCCGCACCGCGCCGCCGCCGCCGGCCGGCGCCGCCCGCTCAGCCCAAGACACGGCGCCGGCCGCGGAGTGGCGGCGGCGCGGTGCGGCCGCGCGCGACCCGCCGCAGAGGGCGCCACCGAGCCGCCGAGCGCCGCAGCCAGCGGGGCACCGGACGGCGCGGAGTGGCTGGACGTGGGGCGAACTGCCGAGCTGGAGCGAATGGAGTGAGGGACTGGTGGAGACTGAGAGTCCGTGAGGGAATTGGGGCCGCTGATCATTTCCCGTACCTCTGAGGAATGGTCATTCCGTTTATGGGAGACCCTTGCAAGAGGTGATGGGGGAGCAGCCTGGTATCAGGAGATGGATAAATCGACAGCCTCGCGGTGTAACGGCTGCGTTGTCAGCTAGGACAGTGTTGGTGAAAGGGACGCATTCCCACCATGCGGGCGATCTGCCCCGCCGTCCGCGCGTGCTGTGTGGGGGTACCGCCAGGTATCGGGTTCCAGTGTGGGCGACCCGCAGCTGGGGAGTCCGGCCGACCCGGGCCGCCGCTCCTCGGGAGGCGGCGCAGCGGCGGAGGGTGCCCTCAGCCGCCAGCGCCGAGTGTATGTATGTGTGTGTGGCGTTGCATATAGGGTTCACGGGTGTGTATTGTATAGTGTGTGGGGCATCATGACATTCCATGCATCGTGCGGCGCGTTTCGCCGTTTTCCATCGCTCTTGCCATGACTGACCGACGCACGAACGCCTTCACCGGCACTGCTGCCTGCTCACCGCGAATCGAATCGAATCGATGCACGTCGGCGCGGTCGCACCGACCGCCCGGCCTGCCTAACCAGTGTCACGTGTGGGTGTTTTGTGTGCGCTGTATACCTCATTAAGCATTCCCTGGTGGGGCCCAAAGAACGACATAGGCATAAGGAGGCTTTTCACTGCACATGTGTGGAACACGGCATCAAAGGGAGGCTGCATGCATATTTAGGGTTTTGTGTGCTATCTGTACAGTGTGCGTCTGTACACTGCCAAGGGCGAGCCTGCTCTCTGTCAAAGCTGCAGCGGATGATCGTCGATACTTTCTGGCATATCTTGCACGGTGGCACATTTGAATGGCGAGTTCTATTAAGCACATCGATGGCTAATGCGAAAAGCATTCCACCGACGCGCAAGCTCAACGCTCTTTCTGTTGGCATTACTAACGGGGTAACTGTTATCCGACTGTGTACTCTTTACCTGGCCGTTGGGGTGTGTTCCCAATCTCTGGTGTCGCGTGTAGCAGTGTGAATTTGGCTCCAGTATCCTTTGGGTGTGTTTGTGGAGGTAGATCTCCGAGTACCACCGCCGTCGCTTGCCTGTCGCGGGCCCTGGGATAGCGCTGAGCTCGCGCCGCGCTGCGTCACTGCTCGCCTCGCCTGCGTCGCTGCTCGCCTCGCCCGCGTCGATCTCTCGCCGTGGTGCGGCGCCCTGGCCCGGCCGTCCGGCCGCGCGGCACACATGCTCAAGTTCCGTGTGTCGCGCGGGCTGTCCGAGACGCCGGGCGGTGGTCGGTGGACGGCCCCGGCAGTGTCCGTGTGCGCCGAGGCGGTGGTAGAGTAACCGCGCGGTGACCGGTGACGGACCGAAACCTCCGCCCTCCGTGGCCGGTGCCGACCAGCGGCGGCGCGCGGACCGCGGTCGGCCCGGTCCGCACACCGGCGCCTGTACAAACGAGAAACTCAGTGTGTGCTCTCTGTGTGCTGTATGCGTGGGTGCGGTACGTAGGGGGCTCCGGGGGACGTCGGAAGGCGTCTCGGGTGACGCGCCCGACCCGACGACCGAGCCGAGCGGATGTGTGAATGTCGTGAGTCCTCCTCTCTGCCGTTGTGCTTTCTTTTGTTTGTACTCGTGTACGCACTGGTTCCGATGTGGGTGGTACATTATCTAGTCGACTAACCAAGGATTCCCAGTTTTTACTAACATTGTACATGCATCTACAATATAGGTATTTATATGAGCCGTGTGTTTTTGCTTGGACGAGCTGCTGCCCGTCCGTCGCCCTTTGGGACTGAAAATCGTACTGCAGATGGGCGACAAGGGTTCCGAACGAGCTGAATTGAACCATCCTATTGCTATGTCGTGTCCAAAATAGGACTTGAGGAATAGTCTCCTCAACCGTCTGACCTCTAGGCTGGGTGGGTCAAGAGGCCCATCCCAGGGGTCCTGGCAGGGCCGACTGTTAGTGGATTACTAAGATCGCCGGATGGTTGGGCAGGGATTGTGTCGTGACTGTGGCCTCATGCCCTCCGTGGCGCTTCGGCGCCACCCTGCGGCATGCTGATGAGGCCCCAGGTGCTTACAATGGGAATACTTGGATACCTATGTATTCACCAGCATTATTCAGCCAGCAACAGAACCGACGAGGGATTTTGGGATGGGAATAGAGAACCGTACGGAAATGATCGAAATGATGTTGCAATAAGCCGTCAAGAGCTTTTTATACTGCATGACGTCATTTTACTACATTCTGACCAATCAACAGCTGCCAAGTTAGTTAGGGTCACGTGATTCACGGGGACTAGTGACACGTTATCGTGTGACGTCATGCCGTCGCAGTAGCAGAGTTCACGACATTTTTGGTGCATTTGCGGCGATATTCTCGGGGGCCCGGCTTTTGTGTGGATGGTTCTCAAAATCGAAAAAAGCTATTTTTAGACATATATTACTGAATCAAGATACAGTAAAAACTGCAAAAGCAGTATAATTGAAATTATAGAATGTTAAATACGGGTAAGTACCTAATGTATCTCAGAAAATGGGTTGCAATCAAGGGATGGTTTCAACAGTTCCTTTTCATTTTTAAAAATACCACTGGTTTGAATTTAGAATTAAATTCAGTATCACCTTTCATCATTGACAATGATTATATTTTGGTAATTCTTCAGGATGTAGATGGGTACGCATGTCGCATTGCATTGTCATTGTGGAATAGGTAATGCTTGCACGTTAACATTGACAATGGACCCGTCAGTTATGGTTGAGCTTGTTATATAATAATACTTCTGACGACTTCCTTATTTTCTTTGGAAAATGAGTCAGCTAGAATAATGGCTATGCGAATACAAGCATGTTCTTCCAGCCTTCAAGAGGGGAGCATGTGCTATCAGAATAATGTTTTCAATCTTCATGAAATCTGAGGGCTGTTCACAGGCCCTGTGTGCGATAGGACCGCACACATGCTGTAATCTCCGCCCACTGCATCCCTACGTCATCCTTCAGTCACTGCACATAGTGTGGTTGGCCTACCCATCCCCTACCCCTGCACACACCGCACTCAGCAGCTTGCGGAACCCATGAACACCCCTCTGGGGTGTCTCCCATAGGCAAATACTTACCACTTAAACTTGAAAATTGTTGAATAGTGAAATGTATGTTATAAGGATTCCAAATGACAATTACTATGGATATAAGTCTTTCAAGTTTCAACTGCCACACCCTCCAAAGTGAGAGATTCTGTTTCAGCTGACAAGTGGCAACAGTCTGAGGGATTCTTTGTATTTCCCTTTTAAAAGATCAAGCATTTGCCATTGCTGAATGTTTCCTGGTATTAATTAACGGAAGTTTTGGCTTCTTTCCTTTGAGGTTTAATAATATGCATTCAGTTGAAAGAGGAACTGATGCTTTTAGGCCTGCCCATTTATATTAAATCAGTAGGCATTCATTTTTAGTAGAGGGCTATTATTTCCCTATCAAGCACCATCTGTTCCTGTCTTTGCAGTGGTATTACTGCTCGGCGTGGTCACAGCCGGCCAGTGCCTCTACACATCCAGGGATGATGTTGTCGAGCTGACACCAAGCAACTTCAACAGAGAAGTCATCGACAGTGACAGCATCTGGATTGTGGAGTTTTATGCACCATGGTGTGGTCACTGCAAAAACCTGGTGCCAGAGTACAAAAAGGCTGCCACTGCACTAAAGGTAGGTCCATCTTTCAGCATTTAGTGTCTACTGAATATCACATCTTTGCAGTGAAATGTTATACTTAACTTTGTTATATTTTGTTTGATAGAAAAATCCGTGAATTATTGACTGCTATGTAGACTGATTTTTTCCTTTTATTTAGTGCCATCCAAATGCTCAAAATGGTGGCTGTCCTGGCAGTGAAACTGTGTGTGCCAGTCGGTCTGAGTTGGAGTGTTTGGCATGACTGCCTATTTCAGATTGTCTGCCTGACAACCCATCTCTAACAAACATCCTTTTGCGCCTGCTCGTCCTTTGACTGCCTCGTCTCTGACTACCCATTCGTCTGACGGTCCGACCGGTCCGACGGCCGTCTCCGAGTCTCCGACCATTAGCCCCTGATCCCCCCTCCTCCTTGGACTGTGGGCTTCTGTCGCTGACCTCCAGCCTGTGTGACCGTCCTTCCCGTCCCTGACCGCCCCCCAGTCTGTGACCGCCGCCGTCTGACCTCCCACGGTCCGCAGGGCGTGGTGAAAGTCGGCGCCGTGGACGCCGACCAGCACCAGTCGCTGGCCGGACAGTTCGGCGTGCGCGGCTTCCCCACCATCAAGGTGTTCGGCGCCAACAAGAAGAAGCCCGAGGATTACAACGGGGCGCGCTCAGCCCAGGGGCTGACGGAGGCCGGTCTGCGCGCCGCCAAGGACATGGTGAACGCGCGCATCGGCGGGAAGGTGAGACCGAGGGCGGATAGGCAGGACTGCGCCACTGATCAGTGAATTATTCGGGGACTGTTAAGGTGGACTGTTACGGTATTGGAAAAGATTAGGGATGTTTCATGGGAACTGGTTTATTTCTGAATGAATTGAATTTAGGCGGGCAAAACAAATCTGTTTTGCCTAATCGTTTTTGGAAGGCCGTGGAAGTATCGAAGTATTGGAAGTATCGTGCGATTAGTTCGAAAACTGCGAGATTTTATGGCGAATCGGTTCAGTTGGCGTTATGTTAGGTTTACTTTTTGGTTTTAACTGGCAATGATACAGGTGCCTTACATCTTGAGCAAGAGCATGCCGTTTTTATGGCCCAGAAAATAATCTGGTCAGCACAAGAAACGTTGTCCACTGAGACATTCAGCACAGACTGAGCACACATATGTCCTTTCCCCTCAGTCGAGTGGCGGTGGTAGCGGTGGCGGCGGCGGCGGCGGCGGCGGCAGTGACAAAGACGTGATCGAGCTGACGGACAGCAACTTCGACAAGATGGTGATCGAGTCGGACGATATCTGGCTGGTGGAGTTCTTCGCGCCCTGGTGCGGCCACTGCAAGAACCTGGCGCCGCACTGGGCAGAGGCCGCCACCCGGCTCAAGGGCAAGGTCCGTGCCAGGGGCTTCAGAGCGGGACTGTCTGGGGAGGGGGGTTACATAATTGATCTGTGGGTCTCTGTACCAGGGAATAGGGATGTAGACGTCAGTCATCGTCGTTGTGCATTTTCAGACCTGATTTGCAATGGTCAATTGTCATTATTTTGTAATCACCCATCTGTTTATCTCTTCTCCGCTTGACTGGTGCGGTGAACGTGTCATAATAAACATTTGGTGGATGTCTAGACAGACAGCAGGGCGCCGAGCACCCATGTTCACCCCCGTGTCGTCCCCGTATCCCGTCCCTCACCAGTTCACGTCCCGCCGCAGGTGAAGCTGGGAGCGCTGGACGCCACCGCTCACCAGTCCAAGGCCAGCGAGTACGGTGTGCGCGGATACCCCACCATCAAGTTCTTCGGCGCCGGCTCCAAGAGCCGCGGCAGCGCCGACGAGTACGACGGCGGCAGGACGGCGGACGACATCGTCCGCTGGGCAGAGGAGAAGGCGGTCGCCTCGCTGCCGCCACCAGAGATCAAACAGGTGCGTGGGGAGGGGGAGAGGGAGAGGGAGGGAGATGGTAGTGCTGTTGTTTTCCAGGGGATTATTGTATTTACGAGGCGTGAAGTTAAGGGGGTATCATTGCCACGTTTGGTTAGGGAGGACTGATTGACTTTGGTTGCAGCGTTGCAGATTGTGCTGCATTGTGCTGCAGGCTGATCACGTGGTAGGTTGATCACGTCTTCCAATGTGCTGCGCTGGGTGAGTGTTACCTGACGCCCCTCGCTCCCCGGCAGATCACGTCAGACAAGGTGCTGAAGGAGGCCTGCGAGGAGCACGGACTGTGCGTGATCGCCTTCCTGCCGCACATCCTCGACTGCCAGTCCGAGTGTCGTAACGGCCACCTGTCCGACCTGGGACGGCTCGGCGACCGCTTCAAACAGAAGCAGTGGGGCTGGCTGTGGTCGGAGGCGGTCGCGCAGCCCGAGCTCGAGACGGCCGTCGATATCGGCGGCTTCGGCTACCCGGCCATGGTGGTGGTGAACAAGAAGAAGGGCTCGTTCGCCACGCTGCGCGGACCGTTCAACTTTGACGGCATCAACGAGTTCCTGCGGGAGCTGTCGTACGGCCGCGGCTCGACGAGCGCCATCCGCGGCGCCACGCTGCCGGCCGCCGCCGACGTGCCCGCCTGGGACGGAAAGGACGGAGAGTTGCCGGAGGAGGAGGACATTGACCTCAGCGACGTCGAGCTCGACGACCTGCCCGAGAAGAAGGACGAGCTCTAGGCGGCAGGCGAGGGCGTGAGCGCCACGGACAGACACTGGGCGCCGGGGACACGCACTGACGAGTGGGGGCACGGAACGGACCGACAATCCCAGACGCCTCGCGATAGTGGCGGGTTCTGAGTGGGGACGCGCAGGGGTGCAAACAAGGGGCGCGAGCTGTCGACAGACTGATGCTCAAGGGCGGAGCGCCCCCTGCATCCGACTCCTTCCCAGTGGGCTCTTCCCATCGAGAACGACACTCGGCGCGCACGAGCAACTCACAAAAACATTGTCTCTTTTCGTGCTGTGCATTTTGTTTAGTTATGTGTTGAATTAGTTTTCAACTAAACCATGGCCATTAACTGACATGGCGCGGAGCTGTGGACGGCTTGTTAACGGTTAGAGGTGATAATGCATTCCATTGTGATAACTTTTCTGAACTAAAATTCGCCGGTACGTCATGCTACAAATACAGTCAGCCGGGGAAAGACCGCCTGTTTTGCTGAGTCGTTAGCTGATTGGTTTCATAATGACCACATGCCGGCGGTAGTGTCGTTTCTGAACCATCGCCGGTTGGAGCGACGGCTGGAGTCCTGTGTAGATAAGTACAGAGGCAGCCACTGGCACATTCATCACCAATCCGGTTCTCGTTTTGCAGGCGGGTCGAAATGAATCAGAAATCTGGGCATCGTTTCATAAAGCTAGTCCGTAACTTACGCCGGCTTTTGGTCTTGTATTGTAAGTGCATGTGAAGCGATGATAGAATGAAACGTTGAATTTATTTATCTTGCAAGCAAGAACAGGAGAGAGAGGGGAAATAAATTTATCGGTTCACATGCGCTTGCAATACAAGCCCAAAAACCGGCGTACTAGTTACGGACTCGCTTTATGAAACGAGGCCCTAGTTACATTCATAAACCGGCAGTCTCCAAGCAGGCTCGTCCGTCATGAAGGGTCTCAGACTAGGTGCGGTCCGGATCATTACAGACGGTCGACGGCATCCCGTTCCGATTCGTTTACAGACGACTCGGGACCCCTTCCTGCATCCGCCTCTGGCACGGCCACTACTGCTGCTGAGATTTTCACGGAAATCATGCGCTTGTATCCATGCAGATTGTCAAGACGATTGGCCAGCACCCGGAAGGAAAAAGCGCTATAAATCGGGAACCCGTTTAGTCGGCACTCTTGCATCGGGGTTTAGATGCCAGCCAAGGCGACAATAACGGAATCGTTCCCGTTTTCATCCTTCACGGCCAGATGGCCAGTTACAATCCACGCTGTACCGCAGGGCACTCAATGCTTGAGCCGACGCTAGGCCGGGACAGATTTTGCCGTGAACTTTGCCGTGACTACATTGAACGTTCCAACGAATACAAGTCGGGTCACAGAACAGTTGCGTCACAGTATCAACCTAATCATGCTTTGTGTTTGTGACTGCTTTGACTGCCCAATAAGCGGCGTTTTTTTCACTCCCAGAGAGGAGCGATCAGCGCCGACCCCGAGCGAGCGGCGCCATACCTGAAGGACCGCTGCCAACCCTGAAAATCGCCGGCGGCAGAAACTCGGGGTTTAAAAGACCGTTTATTGGTTCCTGCCACATCACAGTCGGCTGCACGGCTGATGCCGCGGAATAATCGCTCCGCGGGCCGGCACAGCGCGTCTCATCGCCGCACCCCAGGCCCGCGAGGGTCCTGTCCCGAGCGACCAGCGGGCACAGACGGCACTGGAATGGCCTTCAGGGCACTACGATAACACCGCACAGGCAACTATTATGGCTACATTGTCATGCGCATATTGCACCGCTATAAAAATAGATGCAATATTTGGGCGACATACGACCCTTGGAAGGGTGCAACGGGTGGGGAAAGACAAAGCAGAGTAACAATATTATGAGAACAATCGGTTTTGGTTTCATCGCGGCAATGGTGGATTTGTTTCTCGCTGCCAGGCGCATAAACTTGCCACGTCTTCATACAGGTCAGAGACGGTTGAAAATCGCGTCCCACTTTTGGATGAGCACATTCTCCTAAAGAGAGATAAACGATTATGTTCTCTTCCAGTTCAGTAAAGCTGCTGGTCACCAGTCAGATTGGCCCTACAGTGGTGCCACGTTGCACTGGAGTCTCCGTTAACGTCCAGCTCACGGCAGCTGTTGGCAATATCAGGCACGGTCACGACCCACTCGTTACAACACAGTAGACCGGCGTCGAAAGCACAGAGCTAAAACCAGCTGCCGCCAGGCGGGCGCGCCGGGCCAGGTCGGCGCGGGCAGCTGAGGCCCAGCTGAGGCACAGAGCTAAAACCAGCTGCCGCCCAGGCGGGCGCGCCGGGCCAGGTCCGGGCGGGCAGCTGAGGCCCAGCTGAGGCACAGAGCTAAAACCAGCTGCCGCCCAGGCGGGCGCGCCGGGCCAGGTCCGGGCGGGCAGCGGAGGCCCTCCCGTCAGACGGTCAGCCCCAGATCAGGCGGCCAGCAGACACCCCAGTCACTCCCACAGCCAGCTCAGTCATCGGAGCACGCACACAGACGACATCGCTCAATCCCCCACGCAGTACAATGGCTCTCTGGGTATTCCAGACCCCTTCACTCAGATCTCTGTCGTCAACGGTTCACCTTTCGAGGCAATCTAGCGGGGCGGTTCGCAAATAAGTCGGCCCTATCCTCACTCACTCATTGACACTCGCACTCACATTTCGTCCTCTTAGCTGCTGCCAGGAACAATTTAGTGACACTTCCCGGCGCCATCTCTGTGAGGGAAATGTGCCGGTTTGATGGCCTAGTGGTCAGCTGTCCCCCACAGCACTGGCCGCGTCTCCTCCCCCACTAGTCTACACACAGCGTCTCCGGACCCAGTGCAGTATGTTGTCGGCCGCAGCCGGGACCAGCCGCCCCGGTCCGCGGTCCGCCCGGTCTCCGGCGGCAGACTGGCGGCGCGCCGAGCGGCCGGCCGCTCACGGGCGCTGCTGGTCCGAGCAGGAGAGGTCGAGCGGCCGCGGCGGCGGCTGGTCCAGCTGCAGCACCTGGTGCCACAGGTCCCGCACCACCTCAGCCAGACCGGTGGCCATCTGGTTGGCGGTGTACGGCATGCCCAGCGGCGGCACGTGCACGAACACAGTGCGCGCCGGGTCCTGCGCCAGAGACATAAAGTAGATGAAGCCGCACAGGTAGTTTCCCGGGTCGTCGGAGACGGTGGCGTCGATAGCGGACGCGCTGCCGCCGATAGCGCGGCAGGTGCGCGCCAGGTCGAGCCGGCAGCAGAGCGTGCTCGGCTGACCCGACAGGCAGCGCTGCTCGGGCGGTGTCTGCTGCAGCACGTCGCCGCGACAATACGGACCGTTGTGCGCCACGCGCTCCAGCTGCAGCGTCATCGTGTACGAAGACACGCCCACGTGCACCACCAGCCGCGGCCGCAGCTGCTTCCAGCGCCGAGGGATCTCGCGCATCACGTACTCGTATTTGACCGGCACCTGCATGGGAAAGACGGCGATATTTTGGTACGAGCAGTGACTGGTTAAAACGAAACGCTACAGCGGTGGCCGGTGGGAAACACTCGAGGCTCAAATACAATATGTGCCAAAGGGTTATCAAAATAAACAGAGAGAATCTGAAACTTGATTTAAAATGTTGTCTTTTAAAACGCCAATGCACTGTTATGAAAACAAAAGCAGCAAATTAACAAAAACAATGATCGCTCTACCACAACCCACGAGACATTCTGGTCTGTCGTATCTACCCCTCTCACCTCTTCGATGATGAGTTTGGCGCCGAGCTGTTCGCCCACGCCCATGGAGTGCAGTCGGCTCACGGCCTGCCAGCTGGCGTTCACCTCGTGGTGGCCGAACGGGCCGAACCCCGTCACGAAGATGACGTCGTCGGGGCCCGGCTCGCGCGTCACGGAGAGCGGGTGTCGCGGCACCGCGCCGGTGGCGGCCGACTTGGGCGGCAGCGCTGCCGTCTGCGCGGCCGGCGAGCTCGGTGACAGCTTGTGGGTGTCGCCGTCGGTGTGGGGTGAGCCCGCGGGCGGCGTCGTGTTGCCGGCCGGCGGCGGGCTCGGCTCGGCCGGCGACTCTGGGCCGCTGCTGTCAGTGGCCGCCTGCTGACTAGTCTGCTCCAGAGCCACCGAGAGGTCCATGCTGGCCAGCAGCTGAAAACACAACACTCAGGTCAAACAGAATTTGCAGAGCCACTGCAGAACCCATGCTGAATCTTTCCTGCTGAATGGATTACCTTTTTGAACATAGAAAGGTATGAAATAAGCAATAGATATAAATTATTACATGAAACACCATTGGTACCATAAACACTTGTCACCATCTGTATTCATGCCCAGCCAGCACCTTTTCTTCAAGAATGAGAAATCAATGTCAGTGCACTGATATCTATTTTGTCAACTCTAGAGCCAGCATACAGAGATTCCCCTCAGAAATATTCTAGTAATGACCCAAAAGCAGCTCTCCTCCAATCTTATTGAAGCCAAAGCCCCTCTCAGATTTCTTGGGAGCAGTAGCAGAAAGAAACCCAATGTCAATGCCATTGTTTTATTACTGGTTTGAGGTTTACAAGCAAGACATTGCTTATATTAATTTAAAACAATTAATCATAGTTACTAGGCAAAGTGCAAAATGAGCATGTCAATGGACAATGCTTTTGCAGTAGTAAACTATGTTCCAAAAAAAATCAATATCTTGAGAGTTGACACTTGTACACTCATATTCAGCAGACATTTCAACTTGACCTGATGCCATTAAGTAAGGCCCTCCAGGGTATTATGCAGTTGGTTGCCAGCATCACAATAAATGATCTGCATTGATAAATGATTAATATTGAATATGTATTAGGGTTGTTGAAAACCGTTGCTTCGGTGTCCACACAAACCCACTTCTCATTTCTGTTGCCATTTTACAGCTGGAAGTGGAGTGTGTGTCTGTGTGTCTCTCATTCAAAGTTATTGTACTAAAAACAAAATAGCTGAACAGCCACTCTTTAGCTGGATGGCTGTACCCAAGGCCTAAATAAGGAAATTTAGAAGAAAAAAAACATAAAAAACAACCAAAACCAGTTTGTTTACCTGATGAAGAATAGTGAAATTTTGCACTCGAATTAAACCAAAAACAATGCAGTAAAAGTAAGTGAGTGTTAAAAAAGCCCAGCTTATCAGGTTTTGAGCAAAATTATAATCATGGCCGAGAAAAATACGAGTCACAAACCAATAAAAACACGAAAAATCACGGTATGTCCAAGGCTATAGAACTCCAGGTAAGGACACCAGCCGTTTGACCTTGAACGCCGCCGGCCGGCCGATGACGTCATTGGAGGCAAGCCGGCTCGGCGGACACATAGGGCGAATGCATAACAGAGGGGCGTTGGAACGCGGCGGGAGCGGGGGAGATATTTTGATGTGGTTGCATACCACCATTGTTATGTTGATTGATCTACAGACTGCATTCTTTTAAACCTCGATGCATCCTAGGCCCATGGATGGTGCGCACATTGTAGAAAGATCACCCCGTCCGAACACATGTTGTAGGTACTCATGGGCGTATAACCATCAGAGGTAATGCCTGAACGTACTATGCGTTTCAGACCCTGTGGAACA
Organism: Amphibalanus amphitrite; assembly: GCF_019059575.1. NCBI lineage: Eukaryota > Metazoa > Arthropoda > Thecostraca > Balanomorpha > Balanidae > Amphibalanus > Amphibalanus amphitrite. The sequence goes on from NW_024882085.1 coordinate 342,772, forward strand.
GTCCTTTTCGGCTATTTCTCGTTGTATATGCGTTTGATTTTAACCAAACTTTGGCATTGGTAGTTTGAGATCCCTACCTAATTTTTATCAATATGGTCTATTAACGAAAAATGAAAAATAAAGGCACTTGTCATTGACTGATAATGTTAAGGTCGTCAGAGCCCTGCTTAGAGGCTGACACAGGCTGGACGCTGTCTCCCCTCTGATTGGTCGAGACGCACTAGCACACTGCGGCTTGGCTCCGCCCACTTGCGGTCCAGCCTCGGGTCATGTCGGCGGCAGTCGCAGTCCGGCCGGCCGGCGTGCGGGCCGCGCACGCAGCGGAGTGGAGCACTTGTTTGCATGTCATGAACTTTTAATAAGTTGTTCTACGACAAATAAGGACGGAGGAAGAAAGAGAAAGGAAAAGGAGACAAAGTGACAATGAGACGAACGGTAAACGTTGGCTAGTGGACAACAAACAATATGCATATAGCCGCTAGAGCAGAGACAGGAGACGAAGACGGTAGACCAGCGACAAGTGACGAAGATAGAGATTAGGCTATAGACGAGAGACAATATACTATAAACGTATAGACGAGAGACTGACAAGGGGGAGTGAAGGACGGGAGATCATGAACTCTCGATATTGCATATCTACATTTTCAGATTGAGTCATCCTATATTTTCCCCTGTTTTATTGTTTTTCGGGCCTAAGATCTATCAACAACATTCTGAAAGCATTGTGGAAATGTCATAGAAAGATTTAGCTATTATTTTCACCCCCCCCCCCCAAAAAAAAAATTATTCTTTTAAACAAAAAAAAAAAAACGAAATACCTACAAGTATCTATGTGGATATCTTCAATTAAATAAGGCCGTTGAATGCAAAGACAGTCCGGTGAATTCTGTCCCGTTACTCCTTAAATGCACAATAGCCTGTAGGAAAACGGCTGCGGAGAGGCTCGCTATAAATTATTGAAAATAAGATTATTTTAAGTCTGCATAGGGAATAACATTCTGTAGCTAGGAGTGCTTATTGTTTTATACATACATACACCGTCGCGATCTGCATTGAATTCTTCATCCTTATTCTCTCCGCGCGAGATACGACATTTACAATATTCACGCAATGATGCCTGCGTTAGCGTGTGTCTCGTTCCAGTCCGTCAGAGCTCCGCACCGCTCTGACCCCGAGCGGCGAATGACCGGTCCCGGTGTCGCGGCACAGTGGGCGGAGCTTAGCTGCGGCGCAACAGCTGACGCTGCAACGCCATGCTAGCCTCTACCACGGTGCAGAGTTTTCCGATCAATTTTTACCATTACAAGTCAACGACAAGTGCCTTTCATTTTGACATTTTGTTAAAAGACCATATTAGTAAAAATTAGGTAGGCCCTTGAAACACATTGTGTCAAAGTTTGGTTGAAATCAAGCGTATAGGTAACGAGAAAGGGCCAAAAAGGACTGTTCCAGAGGGTCTGAAATGCGTAGTAGGTAAGCATAATTGGTCTGTCATATTGCTTAGGAATATAAAATCTTAATGGCGATTATTGAGGATATGATCTCTGCATTACGGGAATTCACTAATTACTACGGCCCATAGGGGCACCGCCGGAGCTGTTGTTTTACCATCGGTCCCAGGCAACTCCAGGGAGCTGCAGTACCCGGCGGCCAAAGCGGCCACCTCGTCGACTCGCAGGTCCTGTGGGATTCCGTGATGCTTCAGTGCTTCACCCACAGAAGCACGAGTATAGCAGTAGGATGTGGGGTTAGGTGTCTGTCCACCTCTTCCTTTTAGGTACAACGTAATGCAGCGCCTGGTCCCGCCGAAGCTCGGTATCGACCGTGACTTATTCATAACTGGCGGATCCAGGAAGCGGTCTTGGACACTACGGAGGCTTACCCCAAAAAGGTTTCTCCGAATTAATTTAAAAATTCGGATTTCGATTCCTTCCGTACTGCTTGCGTACTGTGAATAACCAACATTTCCTAAGAAAAGCTGTGAAGTTTTCTTTAATTCTCGAAAAGCGATTTCGGGCGCTGCCCCGGTTGTGGGGGAAGACATTTGCCCCAAATGCCTTCCCCTGGATCCGCCAGTGGGTTGCCACACCCCGAGCTTAACTAAAAACGTCTTCAAACCCCACCAGAAACCGATGGTAAGGTGAATTCAAATCCAATAACTCATCTTTGTCTGCCCGCCTAAATATACTACACATGGTACGGCACTCGGCCCTGACGCAGCTTTGAGCCGATCGTGACATTTTCGGCTTTCCCGGCCCAAGCTCGATTAGAAACGTTCTCCTTCCCCACCCGATTGCTGATGTCAATTAAAATTCAATACCTCATCTCTGTCTGCCCGCCCATAACCCAGTCATTGCACACCGTTCAGCGCCCGGCCCCGCCAGAAGTATCCTAGCGCGCTGAGCAGTTGCCTCCAGCCGCGTCATCCCGAGGCCCCGCGCGGCCCATAACTGAATACATTGCGCGAATAGCCGTGTCGCCCCCCTGGGTATGTCAAGCGCGGCGCACCCGCCGCTAACTCACCAAGGTCGACAGTATTCATCTATAAAATTTCAGCTCCAGTTATTGATTCGGTCTACTTGCTAGCAAATGCTGACGTCATAAACCCACTACTTATATTCTCCCGTCAGGGTTGCTGTCTGCTGACCAGGGTTAGGGCGGGTTAGGGGCTATAGAGCCTTGGTCAGGGTCAAGCCCAAGCCCTAAAACATGCCTATCAGTACGGCTCGAGAGCATAAAATAAGTCTGGAAAGGGATTATTTGAGGTCACGTTCCCCAAAACTAACTACCGTCTAGTGTAGGGGAGCGGGAGAGCGGCCGTACCAGCTTGGAGATTAGTTTGAGTCAGTGTCCGTTTTTAGTTTACCTTAGTTTTGTTAAAATTGTACGTGTGGGATATTTAGGCAGGGGTCTGAAAGGAGGCAAGCGCGGCGGGAACCGCACGGCCACATCGGCCGCCATCTTTAGCCTCGAGGCGGCTGATGGGGGCGTGGCCTACTCGGGCGAGGGACGAGACGAAAGCGGGGGCAGGGTATATTGAGTAGCGGGGGAGAGGAGATCGGGGCTCTTGGTGTCTGACCTGATGCGTCGTTAAACAACCAAGAAAACAAACAATCTTGGTGTCTGACTGGCGACTGCCGTCCGGTACGGACATCGAGCCTTGCATCGAGCCCCCGACTGCTCTCTGCTGCTGGCTCACCTGGCTCGAGGTAGGTTCCTGTCACGCAGGGATTGATGCTGGGCTCAAAGCACATCCCATAGTTAGGATAGGAGCACCGGGGTGGAGGTTCGTAGGTAGTTTCGGCGCGTCGGTAACCGTTAGGGTAGTGATAGGGTAGAAACTAGCGGAAACGGAAATAATCGGTCGTCTCGGATCCAATTCAATGCGCAGTCCTTTATGATGTTCGGTTTTACAATAAATGGGGTTTGAATTGACCAGATGCATTTGGAGATGGGTTGAGTCGGAGGAGAACGGAGGTTGAGCGGAGTCAGATTCATTCGGTGCCTAGTTAGTCATTGTGGCTCAGGAGCTTAGCTCCAAACCCAGGGTTCGCTACAAACCGCGTGTGCCCCAAAATGGCGGAGTTATTCACCTGAACCACGATGCATAGTTTAGTACATTTAGTTTAGAGGACAGTGGCCCGGGTGGCAGACGGGTAAAAGGCTGGGAGACGTCCCGGCCGACCACTGATCCTGTAGAGTAGAGTAGAGATCCGGAGGGGAGGTAACGAAGGGCCTACAGGACCGGCCTAAGCCCCCCCACAATAGGCGCGGAAACCGGGGGGCAGCGGGGGCAGCTTGCCCCCCCTCCAACTCAAGGGCCGTGGGGGCGGTGTCCCCACAACTTTGAGACGGAATACCGCACTTTTTTGCAAATGTTTTCTTTTTTGTTGAAAAAGCCAAGGGATGAAAAATAAGTGGCTTAAAACCGGCGTGAACATGGATTTGGGGGTACCCTAGGTTGATCTCTTATTATGGTGTGCCCCCCACTCTGAAAGAAGTTCCCGCGCCCCTGTCCTCCGATGTAGATTACAAAGGTGTGATGGTCTTAGACTCCCAAGGGAGCATCCGCTTTGACTGGCGAGGGGGAGGGGGTAACTACAGCAAGAGTCAAGAGTAAGACTGCTTCATTTTATGTAGGCACTGCATCAGGCGACAGGCGTGCCGCAAAGTCGGGTATCAGGTCTGAGCTACGTTCCCCATGAGTCACGATGCCCCAAAACCGATACGGCCGCCAGTCCAGTCCAGTCCACCAGTCCTATTATCACCACATATTGCTGGGCTCGCTCGATAAGCTGCCGGCACCAACCACCCGTCCGCTACCGGTGAATGAATCGGCCGACACTCAAGGCTGAGCTGCCGGTACTAGCGCCCAGTGTAATCTGCCCAAGAGCTACGCCTGCTGCTGCAAATCAGGAACATAGGGCTATTCAGCCATGTTTTCCAAAATATTACGTCTGTGACAGCGCATAATTGGACACCGGATTTATTTGCTGCATTATTTTACACATCCAACATTTGCACACTGATGTGCATTTTGGTGAACACGACGCAACACAGCTCATCTACTTCATTCCGTCGCAAAACAATGACAATGCAATTGAAAAGTCACAAGCATCTGACACAACAGTTTGATACTGCGTTACTTTTCTTTGGTGCGATGGAAGGAGACGGGTAATGATAAATGATATAAAGGATATGTTGCCCATCGACCGACTGTAACATGGCGTGGTGACTAAAATGCTATGCGGTCTCCAGCTAACAGAAAAAGGTTGCCGCCGGCGATATATCGTGTCACTATGAAGGCACACACTTGATAAAAACTAACTAAAATAAAATCCTTTTTAAATTATCTACAAAACAACAGAAATTACTTCACCAGCCTAAACCGATCCGCATACCGCATTGCGTTTACTGTAACGACAGCAGTTCACGAATCTCGATGATAAAGACACGTGTAACCGCGAAACCATATGTACACTTTCGAGCACCGACTACCACCTTCCCTTATCTCCCGAATGGAGGTAGCCGCAGCCCGCAGATCTCGCTTCACAGCCGCTCAGTTAGCCGCGCTCCGGCGGTGTTCGGCCTTCTCCTCACGGTCCACCATGGAGCTGCGCGCATGCGCAAACGCCGACTCCACGCGGGAGGCCGTCTCGCGCCAGGCGTCTCCGAGGTCGGGCAGGTCGGTCAGGTCCAGCGAGATGTGCGATGACAGCCGCTTGTACATGCTGGTCTCGCGCTTCTCACTGCCGGAGAGACGGGCACAGATGGGCCGTCACAATGACGTCATTGCATTCACCTATTTATTTGAGTCAGTACATGTCGCGCTGTTTTCCTAATTTGCCTGTTGCGAAATTGCTTTGGCAAAACTGATCTTTGAAAATTAAACTTACTTAAGAGAAAAGGCAAGCATGAAAGTCATAAAAATAACTACACTGATATCAAAAACATGATGGGCTGAACAAAGCAAATCAAGCAAGATAACTATAAACAACAAAAGCCAGCCGCGAAAAAGTTATCCAGTTTACTATGGTTGTCAGCACATAGCTTGCCATTGGCAAAAAAATTGAAGCGTGATTCGTTTCTTTGACCAGCTTTCATTGCGTTGGCGAAGAGCATCCAACTGGTACATTATGACCTACAAGTCAATGTGAACCAGGGGTGGATACTTCTGCTGAGCTGGGGTTTCACAAGCGCAGCAAATCCGCAGCGACCTTGACCTCCGCCGTCTATTGCGGCTCCAAGCCAAGCCCGCATGGAATTGGGAAAGCTCGTGCTACCCCAACTCGGCACAATTGTCCACCCCTGATGTGAACTGCCTTTAAAGTTATACAGTAAAGACCTTAAAATGTTGAGAAACTACAGTATAAATCATTGATTGACAGGAAAAGTAATGCAGCAGTGAGCACCCTAAGAAAGTTTTACATACATAGATTACTTATAAATTCCTCAAATATCACATAATATTCGACGATAACAATGTCCTGAAAACGATCAATTAGCATTCGACTTTGAAGATCACCTATAGCTTGCAATTAGCATGCAACAACAACCATAAACGTAAAACAAGTGAATGATGTTGCTAACGGCGGTTGAAAGTTGAAACATGCATTTAAACATGCAAATGTTGTTAAGAACTCAGACGATTAAGCTATAATCTATAAATATGTGAACTGTCCCGTTGATGTTGGCTTTAAAATCAATAAACAGCGTATGTACATTAGCGATGCGATGCCGAATACGGTAGCGCAACTCACCCGTTCAGCTCAGCTACTACCGCGATGGGTCGGGTCTGTCTTTATGTCAATGCTCTGTGCTTCGTCACTGAACAAATGAGGGAAATAATACAGACCAGTGAGCAGAGATTTACGTAAAAGGATCAATCCAACGAGCAACAAAAACAACACAGACATAGACCGTTAAACCAAAATGGCAAAAGCGCATGGAGGGAACAAAACAATACCTAACTATGCGTGGAATAAAAGTGGAAACTGTGATACTGCAACCAATTTAAAAAAGAAATGGAAAATCATAAAAGCAAAATAGAGGTCCGGCATATTGAGATGTTGAACGAAGAACAAAATACATTCTACGGAGGTTGAAAACGTGCTAAGAACAAATAGTCTATAGATAGTCTACGTCTACATAGATAGTCTCTACGATAGTCAAATAGTCTACGACAAATAGTCTATAGAGAACTGCTAACAGACGGAGATTTACACGTTCATCTGTATTTATGAAATATAGTATGAATTTGTCATCAAGCAATACATAATAAATACAATATCATAACAGTGCAGGCTGACTGTTTATCGATCAATGCTAGACGCTAGTGATAAAATATCGTGCATTTGATACATGTAAGGGTTCAATCAGTGTTTCTTATGTTCCAGTAACCTTTTCCGTTTCTCTTCATACAGAAGCTGTTGTCGGAAGAACAGAGAGTTCCTCAGGAGTTCTTGGATGTTCGAGAAAATCGGCTCTGCCTTCTGCATCGCCTTCACAGCACTGAGAACAAAATGAGAAATTAAGATCAGACTTTAGAGTGGTGCAGGTATAAGAAGAACGAGTGGTGAAAGCTCACTGAAAACTTTTTGATAGATATTAGAGAATAGTGAGGTAAAGTGAGAACAAATCCCTGAGACACGCAGTTCACAACAGTAAAACTAAAAACTTCCCAATTTGACGAACGTAATACAGTACCGTACCAAACAATGCCACTAACAAAGGTACGCCGTTGATTATGAGTTGACCCCCGTCGGGCCGTCGCCAGCCGCCGGCGCGCACCGGTGTGGGAGCACTCACTTGATGGCGTACTCGGCGTCGTAGCAGTGTCCCTGGAGCTGCTGGTGCAGCTGCACCACCTCGGCGCGCCGCTCCACGGTCGGCGGCAGCGACTTGCGGATGTGCTCCTGCATCCGGTACAGCGCCAGAGACGGGTCGTTCACCAGAATGTGCATGTTTTCGGAGGCACGCTCCGTCGCTGCCGGAACAGAAACTGAGTCGCAGTTCCTTCCTCTCAAGGAGAAAGAGTCGGAAGCCCTGAGAAACTCTCGATACTGTACTGTAGAATTACCACGGGCCACCGCCGCCAGCCATAATTGGGCTCAAAAGCTATGGAAATATAAGCAATTTGGGCACCAACTCTTGCATGCTGAGAAGTAATGCCCTGAGGTCACTACTCTGTCTGATCTTGAGGTTTGCTGGGCTGGGAGATGTTAATAGGTATGTGTTATTCAATTTCAAATCATAATTTTTAGAATTACATGTTAATTAAAACATAGATTTATGCAGCTTCTCACCTTTCTTAGCTCGAGCATCCAGGTGTGGATCATGTGGAACTGAAAAAGGTAAAATAAACAATTTTATACCTATTTCAAAAAAGGTTAAAATAGGCTGTGATAGGCTAAATAGCCTATCACAATTACATACTTCTGAGTAAGTTTTAAAAATCACCTGTCATTCAATGAAACAGAAATATAGCTCGCGTTTGCCATCCAGATATTCAGGGATCCAGGATCACCGGTAGTTCTTTGGTATTGCAGGGACCATCGATGCAATAAGTCACATTTCTAGAACGCTTTTGTTTCAAAAATGCCCCTTTTACTCATTGCCATTTCCGTTGTGCAAAGCGTCAGCCGTCAGCCTTAAGCACCAAATGATCCCGGTGATCAAGGAAAACTATCCAAATATCCGGATGTTGAGCACACGCATAGATACATACAGGCTGCAGCCCAAAAGTGTCAACAATCAAACTATACGTACACAATACACATGTAAGCTGAACATTGAACTTTGAAGAATGGTTAGGGCAGGGCACTCACCATTTGCTTCCCTGGCATCCATGATTGCGATATAGTAAGTCCAATGTATGTACAGTTTCTCATCTACCAGCCATTTGTTGACTTAAATATGAACCGATATACACAATATAACCGTTTCAAAATGGCAGTATAGCTCAAATGTCTGTATATCTATGGCTCAAATAAAAATAAAAAGCATAAATGCAAAGCACGGGCGGCACGGACACGGCCACAAAATATTTTTTACTTTATTGGTGTTCACTCTGATGTACTATACGCTAATCCTGCATGCGCACAAACTGTTTTCTTCAGGTGTCGTTGTCCGTGAGCATTCTTTACTAAAGTTTTCGAATACCAATATGTAGGAAAAGATGTATTTGTTGCGCTGAGAATGAAAACAACTTATGCTACCATATCACCCTAATAATGCTGCCAAACCTAAAAACATGAAATCCCGTAAATCCAAGTAGTAAAGGAATCTTGTAAATCCCGGCCTAAATCCTTTTCCTCAGCTTGAGAGCCAATATTACTTTTCACTTGCTTTTCACCATAAGGCACAATCACTCATCAGCTGAGATTGTAATGCCGCACATAACTAATTGCAGACTGATTCGTCAAAAAAAAAAAAAAAACCATCAGAAATGGGATCGCGGGAGGGACAAATGGGAAGGCGGAAGGGACAGCTTCCAGATTAATGGAGTAACTATTTATCCACCGGGCAAACGGACACAACAAAAATCCGTATACGCACTCCGAGCCTCCGACGCACGGTAGAATCAAAAGGCAACGTAATAAAACAGGAATGGCATTTATTATCATGGCAGCCGACAACAGCCTGGACCACATTCGAGGTGTCTTTGAAACGACACAAATGACATTAGAAATCCGTTTGGCATGGTCCCAAACTGGCATCATGAACATTTGCTGATCAATGACAATGTTTCATCCCCCCTCCCCGTCCTACGCTTCAGCGCAGCCTGGGACCACCCGCTCTTCACTTGAGCAGGCACCGTAAATGACCTAATGACACTATACGCAATGCCGAATCGTTTCCGCATTATATCTGCATCTGCGCAATTCGGGTTCAGTGCATCGCGGCAGAGCGTCGATCCATGTAGCGTGGCAATGAAATGGACCAATGAGACACGACAAGACCCTCGTCAAGATCTGGCGCCATGCCTCACCGAGAGTTGCCGCAGCGCAGCGCCGTCAGGGCCAGGGGTCACTCCGTCACCCCGCTCTCGCCAAGCCTCCCCCTCGGCGCGGCGCCGAGGGGGGGGGACGCCCCTCCCCGCTGTCTCTGCGAGCCCCGGCGGGGCGGCCGTCACACGGTCAGCTGGCTGACGCAGTGGATCACCTCGTTGTCGCCGCCACACACCAGCCGGTCCTCGCTGACGTCAAGGCTGTTGACGGGCAGCGGGCCGGCCGGCAGCAGCGATAGCACGTCCAGGTAGCGCTTCGAGGCGTCCAGCGTCAGCCACGAGGTCTGCGCGGCGTCCGCCGGCGGCTCTGCCGGACGGGAGAGAGGTCAGATCAACTGGTTTGCGAATGAAACAAAAACGTTGTTATATTTAACCGGACACATCATTAGAGGGACAAACTGCTGTCTGGGCCGAATGCTGCTGTTGATCCGTGACGGCCTGCATGACCCTCCAACTCCACGGAGTCGGTCAAGGCTGCCGTTCCCCAGCTCGGCTGTATGACTAACCCCTGCCGGAGGTGTGGAGGCGCGCGCTCGGCCCGCTGGCTGGGAGTAATACTCACCCCTGCCGGAGGTGTGGAGGCGCGCGCTCAGCCCGCTGCTGGGAGTAATACTCACCCCTGCCGGAGGTGTGGAGGCGCGCGCTCAGCCCGCTGCTGGGAGTAATACTCACCCCTGCCGGAGGTGTGGAGGCGCGCGCTCAGCCCGCTGCTGGGAGTAATACTCACCCCTGCCGGAGGTGTGGAGGCGCGCGCTCAGCCCGCTGCTGGGAGTAACACTCACCCCTGCCGGAGGTGTGGAGGCGCGCGCTCAGCCCGCTGCTGGGAGTAATACTCACCCCTGCCGGAGGTGTGGAGGCGCGCGCTCGGCCCGCTGGCTGGGAGTAATACTCACCCCTGCCGGAGGTGTGGAGGCGCGCGCTCGGCCCGCTGGCTGGGAGTAATACTCACCCCTGCCGGAGGTGTGGAGGCGCGCGCTCAGCCCGCTGCTGGGAGTAATACTCACCCCTGCCGGAGGTGTGGAGGCGCGCGCTCAGCCCGCTGCTGGGAGTAATACTCACCCCTGCCGGAGGTGTGGAGGCGCGCGCTCAGCCCGCTGCTGGGAGTAATACTCACCCCTGCCGGAGGTGTGGAGGCGCGCGCTCAGCCCGCTGCTGGGAGTAATACTCACCCCTGCCGGAGGTGTGGAGGCGCGCGCTCAGCCCGCTGCTGGGAGTAATACTCACCCCTGCCGGAGGTGTGGAGGCGCGCGCTCGGCCCGCTGGCTGGGAGTAATACTCACCCCTGCCGGAGGTGTGGAGGCGCGCGCTCAGCCCGCTGCTGGGAGTAATACTCACCCCTGCCGGAGGTGTGGAGGCGCGCGCTCAGCCCGCTGCTTGGAGTAATTATACTCACCCCTGCCGGAGGTGTGGAGACGCGCTCAGCCCGCTGCTGGGAGTAATACTCACCCCTGCCGGAGGTGTGGAGGCGCGCGCTCGGCCCGCTGGCTGGGAGTAATACTCACCCCTGCCGGAGGTGTGGAGGCGCGCGCTCAGCCCGCTGCTGGGAGTAATACTCACCCCTGCCGGAAGTGTGGAGGCGCGCGCTCAGCCCGCTGCTGGGAGTAATACTCACCCCTGCCGGAGGTGTGGAGGCGCGCGCTGAGCCCGCTGCTGGGAGTAATGCTCACCCCTGCCGGAGGTGTGGAGGCGCGCGCTCAGCCCGCTGCTGGGAGTAATGCTCACCCCTGCCGGAGGTGTGGAGGCGCGCGCTGAGCCCGCTGCTGGGAGTAATGCTCACCCCTGCCGGAGGTGTGGAGGCGCGCGCTCAGCCCGCTGCTGGGAGTAATGCTCACCCCTGCCGGAGGTGTGGAGGCGCGCGCTGAGCCCGCTGCTGGGAGTAATGCTCACCCCTGCCGGAGGTGTGGAGGCGCGCGCTCAGCCCGCTGCTGGGAGTAACACTCACCCCTGCCGGAGGTGTGGAGGCGCGCGCTCAGCCCGCTGCTGGGAGTAATGCTCACCCCTGCCGGAGGTGTGGAGGCGCGCGCTCGGCCCGCTGGCTGGGAGTAACACTCACCCCTGCCGGAGGTGTGGAGGCGCGCGCTGAGCCCGCTGCTGGGAGTAATGCTCACCCCTGCCGGAGGTGTGGATGCGCGCGCTCAGCCCGCTGCTGGGAGTAACACTCACCCCTGCCGGAGGTGTGGAGGCGCGCGCTGAGCCCGCTGCTGGCCGTTGTGCCGATATTCCACTGGCAGACGGAGCCGTCGTGGGCGGCCGAGAACAGACTGTCCGGACAGAGCCGGTGGAACAGCAGGTCGCTCACTGTCGGGGGAGGACAGACACAGTTTGATAAGACAGACACACTCACTGACGGACAGGATAGGAGATGCTAACTGTCCGAACAGAGCCGGTGGAACAGCAGGTCGCTCACTGTCGGGGGGAGGACAGAACAGGCTTACCAAAGGACAGGACGGGACAGACACAGAGCTGGACAAGAGATACAAACACTACCGGACATAACACTCACTGACCGTCAGGCCAGTACACACATCAACGGCTGGCGACGTGAAATGGCACGGATAATACGTTAATACGATATTCGATATCTGCATCTTCGGTCGGTTGATGTCAGACCGAAAGTCACCTCCCTGTTCAATAAAATTGACAATAAATACTACACATCTTAAACAAGTTATACTTGCAGTGTCGTTCAGTGCCGTTAGCTTTGAGTCGTCACCAGGTGCCTCAGCATAATCAAACAACGCTGGGTCACAGTGTTCAAATAGTCGCTTACCCTCGTCGGCGTGCGACTTGAGCTCTGTGACGGGGAAGCGCGGCTGGCGCATGTCCCAGATGCAGATGACGCCGTCTCCGTCACCGGAGGCGAGCACGTGGTACTGGGTGGGGTGGCGCGCCAGCGCCGTCACCGCACACTGAAAAACAAGGGTAACACCAATGACGGCACGACCGCCCAGCGCCGTCACCGCACACTGCAAACAAGGGTCAATTATGGCACACAAAAAAATTGCGGCACAACCGAACAAACGGCCCAGCGCCATCACCGAACATCCATAACTGATGACACAGCCATTACTGAACACTGAAAATATTGATCATGGAACACATCTGAAACAAAAGCCAAACTAAGATCGACCATTAAAACATCGTGCCCCATTGCGCCGGCCACTGAAATCACCGAAAAAAAAACAACAACATGGAAATGCGCATTAACCCGCGCCCTGCTGTGGGGGGGGGGGTGTTTGAGCCCCCCCCCCTTGTGGTTTTTCGCGAATATCTCAAAAACGGCGGCGCGGAGCGCCGCCGTTTTTGGTACACCTTATCATACATCAATTCTACACATGTTGTGAAAATTTCAGACCAAGGTCATTCAAGGTCAGGTCACCAGGTCACTTGAAGTGACCTCACCTCATAAAAAGTTTCAATGTCTGTCATAACTACACCGAGTGACCGATCGCTTTGAAACTTTCAGCGATTGCTGAGAGCAATAGCATGTACAAAATGTATATCTCAGAATTTTGATATCGATGACCTAAGGTCAGGTCAATTTTGCGACCTCCCCATTATAAGTCAATGGGAGAAAATTGAAATGCGCCTCTTTTGGACGTAAGACATTATAAACACTCCCAAACACTGAATTACAAGTGGTTTAGACACACTGAACATGAAAATGGTGTCTGTGACCCCTGTTTATACCCTGAGGTCATCTTAGGTCACGAATGGTATCTAACAGTTTTTCGCAAATAACCTTTGATAGAGGCATGCTAGAGCGATGAAAACGCCTTAGATGTGTTCAGCTCGACGATACGGATCGACTGATATGCAACATGACCCTTTCCGGTCAGGTCATGACCTTGACCTGAGGTCAAATTTTCAAGTTGACCTTTCAAGGTCAAATTATAGTTCATTCGATGCGTCTTGACGAGAGGAACACGATGCCGGTAAAAGTAAGCTCGTACAAGGCTTGGGTCAAAAGGTATTGCAGAAAAACTGTTTCCGAAAAAATCGGCTATTTTTGCAGTTTTTGCCCCCTGCAGGCAAAACCGTTGACGTTAGGTCAAATCTGAGAAAATTGCTCAGAAAGGGCGTTAATAGGGCTATCGAATGCGCTTTTGCGCGGCGCTGTAGCTCTATTGGTTCCCGAGTTATGCGTTGGCTTCTTGGAAATTGTCGACAGTCGACCTGGAAATCGGCGAAATTTTGCCTTCAATGACCTCTGGTGACCTGACCTTTGACCTGACCAAAAAATTGACCAAAGTGATTTCCTCATTATTTTTGACGCTCTTTCGAACGCCGCCTTCCGCGTATCGCTACGTGGCCCAGGAGCCGAGTTAGAAGGGGGGGTGTTTGAACACCCCCCCCCCCCCAGCAGGGCGTGGAAATCCAGGACCCCCAGCCGGGCGCGGGTTAACACCCCGCTCACCTTCCGCGCACAAGCTTCACCAAAATAGTTTCTCAAACATATAATAACAGAATGCATAACATATACCAAGCTATATAGCATGTCTCCCGAATCCGTTCCCCACGTCCCAACTCCCAATTCGGCGCACCAGGCCCAGGACCCTGCGCAGGGCCGAAAGCCCCCACCGTGCGGCCCCTGCCGTCACCGACCTGCTGCTGTGAGGCCATCACCGAGGATGTGGGCTCGTCGCTGTCGGCGCGCAGGTCCCACGACTTCAGCTGGCCGCGCATGTTGGCCGTCACCACGTGCGAGTGGGTCACGTGCTGCACGCGGTACACGCTGCACGTGTCCGCCGCTGCGGGGGTGGGAGGTCACGTGATCAGCACCCGGTACACACAGCAGGTATCTGCCGCTGAGGGGGAGGGGTTACGTGATTAGCAACGCTCCGATAAGGTCCAGCAGGCATACATTGACTCATGTCGTATTGACTCATGGATTTCAAACGCAATTATGTCTAATGCTGAGATAAATGACGAAGGTAATTTTGGGAAGTCATAGTCAAGGAAGTCATGGCAGTCAGAAGAAAGATAAAATAGAGGTCCCACTGTCGTCAGCCGGCGGCGTCTCACCGATGACTCGTCCGGGTTTCTGTGAGTGCATGTTCAGCACCACCATCCTGCCGTCGTCGCCTACCGAGACGAGCTCCTGTTCGAACGCCGAGAGCCAGGTGCACGGTGCCGCGCCGCGCCTGTGTACAGACGGGCACACGGCGGTCACAACGGGAAACACCGGGCGACGGTACTAACACACAGGTACTGAGCGATTGACACAGGACGTAGCGACTAAAAGGTGCTCAGTAGATAATGTATAGGTCATTGCAGCCTAAATTGCAATTAAATAGGTTAGCGATTACGTCCGTACGACACCCTGTCAGTGATACAGCTGGGTGTAAAATCGTCCCAGTGACCCCCTCCCCCCCGGCTTTTCCCCTGTGGCGGTGGCTGTCCCCGCGACCCATGTGAACCACGTTTCGTTTGCCTCTAAATAAACAAAAAGGGCAACGAGCGCGTTTCCGAGATAAGCTTCGGACCTGCGGCGGCAACGCCTGCAGGCCGCTGGACCTCCAGCTACCGCGCGGAGCTAACGGCGCTCGACTCTGCCCTCGCGTCCCTCCTGAGCGGGGGGGGGGGGGGGCGCTGAGGGCGCTGCTCCGCGGGAGGTGCGAATATGTACCGACTCCCAGTCGGCCCTGCGTCGCCTCGCGGAGGGCCCGGCGGCGCAGACGGGTGTCCTGGCGGACAGAGTCTGGCAGAGGCTGCTGGACCTAGCCGACCGCGGGACGCACACGTCCCTGCAGTGGGTTCCCGGCCACGCCGGGCTCCCCGGCAACGAGCTGGCCGACGAAATCGCACGGGAAGCCGCCAACCTGGAGCAGCGTGACGTGCCGATAGACCTCCCGTCAGCAAAAGCCAGGCTGAGGAGGCACGCCCACCGGGAGTGGGAACAGCGGCTGCAACCGACCCGCTACGCCCTGCAGAACGGAGTGCGCCCCCCCCCCCCCCCCGGCTGAGCGCCTGGGACTCTCCCGCCGGGAATGCGCGGAAGCCGCGAGACTTCGTACCGGCCACTCAATGATGGTGCGGGAGTACCGGCACAGAATCGGCCTGGAAGACGACCCCACCTGTCCTGAGTGCGGGCTGGGGGATGAGACGCTAACTCACCTCCTGACCGACTGCCCCGCCCGGGCAGATGTGAGACGAAGGATATTCGGAGATGACGAGCCGGAGATGAGGGAAGCACTGGGAGACCCGACGAAGCTGGTGGTGCTCCTGAAGCGGCTGGGCCGCCTGTGAGGCGTCCCCCCGTATGGCTTCCAGCCAAGGGCCGGAAGCACTTTAACTTCAACTTCAACCCATGTGAACCGAACTGACTCTGATTTGTGGAGGTTTGCATAGCCACCGCCCGTGACCCGAACTTACTCAGTGTGGTGGAGGCCGTACCCGTGATACCCCGTGCAACGAACTGACTTGGTGTGGTGGGGCCTGAAGTCGGTCCCAGCGATACCCCGTGAGGTGAGAATTGGACTGACTTTGTGCGGTGAAGTCGGTCCCAGCGATACCCCGTGAGGTGTGAATTGGACTGACTTTGTGCGGTGAAGTCGGTCCCAGCGATACCCCGTGAGGTGTGAATTGGACTGACTTTGTGCGGTGAAGTCGGTCCCAGCGATACCCCGTGAGGTGTGAATTGGACTGACTTTGTGCGGTGAAGTCGGTCCCAGCGCCGGCCCGTGAAGTGTGAATTGGACTGACTTTGTGCGGTGAAGTCGGTCCCAGCGCCGGCCCGGCTCCAGTCGCTCGGACACGTGACGGTAGAGCGTGACGTCACCGTCCGAGGTGGCCGCCGCAAACACGTCCAGCGAGACATACTGAAACGGAGACATAACAGCTGAAATCTTCACAAGATGGGTACCCTTCCTTAAACGACAGGTAATACACGCCCTTTACGTGCATTACCATGCCATAAGCGATGGCACCAACAACGTTTCTAAACTATCATTTTCGCCAAAAATATTTACCGAAATCGGAGCCCGACCTTTAGGTCATTCACCTGCCCTTAGAGGCTACTGGCTGATCTGATAAATAAAAACTGAGCACCAATCACTGCGACTCGTAATGGCTAGCATACTCGTTTTATTCAGTGCTTCCTCTAGCTTAATTAGGGTGAAACAGCGAGAGATTTGCACTCCATCCCCGTTTGATAAAATTGAATATATAAACAAAATATCGCAGAGGAGTAGGTTGAAAACCGATAATTCCTACAAGTATCAAGGCAGTTGGCAATTTTATGATAATGATACAGCAATGAGCATACGTCGAGCCACGGAGGTAGTGTGGCTGGTGCCTGCTGAAGTGTCTGTACTCACAGACAGACAGTTGACGTCTGGTCGGCAGGGGAGCCGGTGCAGGCAGCGCGGATCGTCCCCAGAGTCAGACCACTGCCACAGCTGCAGACAGTTCTCCTGGGGGAGGGGAACACACAGAGACAGAGTTACATGAGAGTGCAGGAATGCTCGTAACAACCCTAAAGCAGCAAATTTTGAATAGATCCTGGCATTACACAGGCCCACTCCCCTACCCTTACAGACGTGCATTTGCCTGCATTCATGTACTTATTCTTAAAATATTCCACTTTTGGGTGGTATTTTGCACTGTTAACAAGAGTTACCTTTCTAGGAGCATGTTGTGAGGGGCTCCACATTTACTGAAAATTGATTATGCAGATCCACCCCAGCTCTCTGCTTATGTAATTATTCATCTTTGGGAATGTTCATACTTATTTGGTACTCTTAATAATGGCCTTATATCACATTAACACTGATGGAAGCAGTACCTAGGGTATCTTGTTTGACAATAAATTAGTACCTACCTACAATGGTTAAGCCACAATGCATGATTTCGAAAATTGATAATAACCATGATCACTTTAATGACATATTAGGGAATATGTGGAATTTTATCTTTGAATAATATGATTTCAATTATAACAAGTTAAATGTCATAATTTAATTTAAACTACCTATTAATAATTTATAGAGTGGCACTTTAAACCATTTACAAGTTAATTGCATGATACATTTACACCTAACATTGTATGTTATGATAGTGGATATACTGTACCTCATCATCCCAGCTTCCAGAGACAAACTGGCTGGACGGTGTCAGAGTGTCTTGTGGTGTAGGACGCCATCTCACACAACTGATCTTGGTGGACACAAATGTGTTGATTCTTCTTATTCCTTCTGACATAATTGGATATCTGAAAAAATGCACAAAAATGTACATAAATTAAAAGTAGATAGGTATCTAGTATCTACCTTCAGCCCTACACAAAAAGTGCAATGCCTGCTTTCTGAGTAATTACCAACACAACGTCCAGAAAAATGCTTCCAAAAATGGACAGCCTAGTAAGCCAATTTTATTGTGTTTACAGAAATAATAACCTGCTTGCGTCTTTATCTTAAATTGCGTGGAATCTGAAAACAGGTCGCCTGCCGCCTGAGGCGATTGGATCAAGGACCTTGAAACTCGCTTGGCCTAATCATGTGACAATTAGCCTGTTCAGGGCACAAAGAGGAGGAGAATATCCCAATAATCCTGTGACTAAATATGCCGTCCGGCGTTCCGTTTTCAGATTCCACCTTAAAGGGACCCTCCCACCTTAACATTAGTTTTGAGTTGAGATAGCCAAGTTTGCGGCCAGGCTCAGAAACCACCATTTATCCCGGTCGCAACCCCCGCAGCTTTATGGTGTTCAAGAAATTTCTTCCCTTTACTTGCAGGGTGGGACCAGCGTGGTCCCTATCGGCTATCTCTTAACCATTACAGGAATCTGATGACGTCATCAGGCTTTCAAACCTCCGTTAAATGTTTGACTAAAACATTTTGTAGCACGCGGTGGTATATGCTGCTTTGAGCGCAACAAATGCCGCACTTTCAAATAAAGTCGCTAAGAACAGAGGAGATCCCAAAAAGTAAACAAAAGTAAAAGTCTAATATCTTGAAAACCGGTGAATATTTTTCGATGAAATTTGGTAGATATTCGTTTTTGCTCTTTCTGAACCGAGCGACATCACTTTCATGTCAATTCATTAACTTTTTTGAAGGTGGGAGGGTCCCTTTAAATTGAAATGGCTCAAGCCGGCCAAATCAAATAACCATACCTATATCTCAACATCACACTATGGTACCCTGTCTACAAAAATACTTTTTAGTACCGCCACCCACATTACACAGAGCCTTTTCCATTAAAGGGTAAGTGCTAAATTACCAAGTTGAAGTTACCTACTGACATAAAGACACTATCTCCTGAAGTCCCTCTAGCTCACAACAAATCCCCCGGGAGGACTTCAAAGAATTTCATGTTCACCAATTCTCTCTATATGCTATCTCAGCACATGAGAACAACTCGTTCCTTTTGAAATTTCCATTTTCTATAAACGGCCTTACTAAATTTGATGAAAATTATTGCCTTTTTGAAATGATCCGTTTCCAATGATGCACGGTATATAGAGAACTCAATGATGGAAAATATCGACAATAAGTATACAGCGCTAAAATATTTTTAAGAATGTTCATAGAAAATAAACGAGACAAGCAAAGCATGACTTTTGATTGGACAAGTCAGACCGAGGTCAATAAGCGAGGACAACTGAACACTATATTTTTGTAACAAACGCGCTATTTACGAATCACTTAGAAAGAGAAGTTTCTTTTTATTTTTATTTGCAAGTTATTTTGTCATGTTACAAAAGCCTTTTTCGAATTTTTTAATATTTCAAAATGAAATTTCGTGGGAAAATAGGTATTCAAAACAAAAAGAAAAAAAGAGAAATCCACTGAACGCACCTCTATGATGCCCTTTTCCGGTGGTGAGCCCTCAGCCGAGGCTACTGTCCGGCGATTCTGTGAAATTCGCCATGGTATGTGCATAACGCGTCCGGTATTGTGAATAAACATAGGTGGATGAAGCTGCTCTTCGATCGTGTACTTTATTTTATTTAACGTTCAGCTTTACCGTTGTATTTTTAGTTCGACGTGTGCGCCGCTTTTGAAACGTCATGCTGCATAGAAACAATGAAGCACCGTTAGCATTGCTGTTTAGGATTTAAGACATTAGAATGTCAAAAGCATGTTGTGCCGAAAATATAGATCTTGTGGTAAGAGAATATTCCTATTTAATTTGTAGGTGACTGTAGTATTCATATTGTATATAAATTACGCAGTACATTTTGAAAATTTATAATAATTCTTTAACTGCTGTTTTTTTCCAGGCTTTCATCAAGCTTGTCAAGAACAAGGCCTACTTCAAGAGGTACCAGGTCAAGTTCAAGAGGCGCAGGGAGGGAAAGACTGACTACTATGCCCGTAAGAGGTTGGTTGTTCAGGACAAGAACAAGTACAATACTCCCAAGTATCGCCTGATCGTCCGCTTTACCAACAAGGACATCATTTGTCAGGTCAGTCCTTTTTAAGAATTTATGTGCCAATTGGTGAATGCTTTATAAAAGATGACCACGATTGTAAAGGTATTTGAATTTACCAACAGTCCTATAAGGTGCAGTAGGTTTAATGTAATACATTATTCAGTAAAGCAGAAGAATGGTAGAATGGGAATACCTAGGAACCTACAACGTATAATTTCTGCTGTTGCGTTTTTGTATCAAGAGCACCATAATTGTAGATTAGACCTTTTCTGAACAAATACCTGAACTTGTGGGCACTTTTTGATGTGTGTTTAAGGTTAATGGTCTACAATTATATGCAGGACAAATTACATTGTAGGAAGTGGAACCATGGATTATGCCATCTGCGATGGCAATGGCCTAATTGTCACACCTGTGGCAGGTGTTGGTCCTACAACTAACAGCTGTGTCTTGTGTGGATGGTCCTGGGGCTGCTTTGGAAGGCAGATGATTTTATGGCCCCAGGCTAGTCAAAAATGTTAAGTGTTCAGCTTATGTAAATTCAAGCTCATGGATTTTGCCAAGTCTCCTGCCATGGTATTAAAACGTGCGACTGATATTTACCTCAAAATATGAT
The DNA here is from genome assembly GCF_019059575.1 of Amphibalanus amphitrite. Taxonomy (NCBI): domain Eukaryota; kingdom Metazoa; phylum Arthropoda; class Thecostraca; order Balanomorpha; family Balanidae; genus Amphibalanus; species Amphibalanus amphitrite. Next base: position 363,275 of record NW_024882085.1, read on the forward strand.
TGTGGGCTATACACCTTTGCATGTGTCCAGTTCCTGTGTTTGACTGTGAAAACACAGGAACTGGACTGTGTGATTGACTTGACTGTGTGAATGAATAATGAAATTTAACTTCTTTTCTGGGACCAAAATTTAAAGTAAATATTTCATTACTGCCTTTCTTACATGCAGCATTTTGTTGAAACTAACTAACCTATCTGATTTTAGGTCTGGCTAGTTTATCACAGATCAATGAATGTTGGGTTGTCGTAACATGCAAGGGCCCTATTCAGCTAAAAATGTGAACTAAGGGAGTCACTTTGGTATTAGTATATATAAGGTCCGAGTGGCGAACCGATTATGAAAAGCATACTTTACGATGCATTTTGACCTCCTCATTTCATATCTGATAGTTATTCCTTCTGGAACCAAGTATCAAAGCACCTATGAAATACTTACAGTTACCGGAAATCGCTACCGCACTCCACACCAACTCCACACTATCGCAATGTGCCGGGCGGCAATTACTTGCGCAAAGCTGGCCAAGGTCAAGTAAATCAAGGATGATATCTAACAGTTGCTATTCAACTGTGAATAATGACGTCATAATACTTCTCGCGGCGAAGCAGCGCAGTGCCGAAGGCAATGCCTTAGGAGAGATTACAGGCAAGAGTAAATCAAATATTTTTAGGTTAAGTGGTTATGTATCTGGCTTCAGGCCGAAGGCCTGAAGCCTGATGCATGACCACTTAACCTAAAAATATTTGATTTACTCTTGCCTGCAATCTATTCCTGCAAGTAACTTTTTCCTTATCCCCGGTAGGCAAACATCAGTAGGTTAGGTCAGGTTAGGTTAGGTTAGGTTAGGTTCCTTTTTTTGCATTTATGACGTCACTTTCATCACACCATTCGTATCGTTTTCTTTTTCCCCACCCAAAACCCCTGTTCCTAAAATTTCCCCTGAAATGGCAGCAATCCATATATGGCAGCGCTACAACGCCCACGTTTTTCATTCGTCGCGTGTTAATGCCGCCGGGTGGTATCGTAGTGAAATGAGTTGGTGATTTGGTGTTTTTTCCACGTTTCCAGTACATGTAAGTATCATTTTTGGATTCAGGATGTCAAATAATGCAAGAATGTGAAAACTTTATCTTTTAACAGGCACTCGGACCTAATGTATACTTTTACCGTCACTTTTTTAGAAGAACATAAGCAGTAAAAACCAGGAACATATGGATCTTCAAGTCATTTCTGCATTTTTTTTTTTTGCAAAATTGAACATCTGAGGCAAGTTCTGCTTACACGAAAATCGCCAATCGCCATCCTTGGTTATTTTAGCGCAAAGTCGCCGATGAGTTTCGCCAGTCACGTGAAAAAGTTGATCATTGATGTGAAAAATAATGGAGACATCCTAATATCTTCGCTTCTGTTGAAGTTGAAAGGAAATTGCCACTTTTGACCTTCGCCCGTATTTGGGTTTGCCAGCCGCGAACGTATAGGGGGGGGGGGGAGGGGGGTCTGTTGGACCCCCCCTTGCCGTTCAGCCCCTGATCGAGCTAGAGCTTTGCGAAAAAACGAGCGTGTTACCCATGACCAGAGGAAGCCGATGATACCTAATTTCAAGGACCAAGGTCCTAGGTCATCCTAGGTCATTTTTGAACTTCCAGGTCAGGCCAATGACCAAAAAGTCTGGAAAATCGGGATGTTACATTTTCGTATTGTTAGTTTTTTTCGGGGTGCTGATCACGAATTTCATTTAAGTTATAAGCACAGCTGATGTATTTGTGCATTTAGGCCAGGTCTGGTCAGTTGAACCAGTAGGCGTCATGCCGGGTACTCGTAGTAGGTGTCAACCATCACTGACGGCTTAGTAACATGTTACGAAGGCACCAAAACTAGTTCTTAAATGTTCAAATTGTTTCTAACTTCGATATCAGTTCCAAAACTAGCCTAGCAACATGGTTAACTCGAAAAAGTGAACTAAGGTCATCAGAGGTCAGTGACCTGACCTGACCATCACGTGACCTTGACACCCACCAGCATGCATGCATGGGACCAGCACCATTTTACATGTTTGAACGCTTCAAACTACAAAAACACAGCAAACACGCGGATAATGTGAGCCGACATACGCCGAATCGCGATTTAGGCCAAACATGGTCTCGAGAAATAGGTCACCGGTCCAAGGTCATTTGGGTTAGGGTCATGTAATTTTCAGGGTACGTGTAAAATTGATTAACCCGAGGGTACTGAAAGTGTCGTCGCGATCGACCGCTTCTTACGCGAGTTATTCGCGAAAAAACACAGTGGGATCGTTCGACCCCCCCCCCCTTCCCCGCTATCCGTGCGATGGTTAACGTGGGGTTTTGAACTGAACTAGCAGTTTTGTAGCTTGGGCCGAGACCAGCACAAATCAGGAGCTTTTCCGGCCCAACAATCACCCTAGGAGATTTGGTCTTTCTCGTTTCGAAATCCTTGCCTTGTGCAGGAATTTAGTGCCTTACGAAAGAATGCCAAGAATGCAGCCACCTGTAGCAGAGGCCTGCGTCAACCAATCAGCATGCAGTTGGTTTTGAGCTACGCAATATGATTGGAACTGTCGTATTGTCGATTGCTCCGGATCAAAGCGTTGTGAATGTCACAAAATACGCCATTTGTTGTGGTTTGAGCGAGCTCGTAAATAAGCCCGACAGATAGCGAGGACGTGTGTTCGCTGCTTTATTGTAGGGCTTGACCTTTCCTGTCTAATGAGACCCTGCAGAGCCGGAAGAGTAATAAGAATGATGGGGGCCGGGGCGACATTGGTCTGGGCGGCTATGCCGGTACGCCGCTGGTGCTGAGTCTGTCGGTCACTCCATCACGCGAGAGCGAAGCTGTCGCATCGGAACTACTCACGACAAATGAGACCGCCCGGCCAGGATCGGGGAGGTGTGGAGGAGATGGCCTTGGTCCTGTCCTGCAATGTCTCACATCGAGACTCTGGAGATGCGTTATATGCAGCCTCGACGTGGGCCGGTTGGTGGCGCTAGCTGTCGCCGGCGGAAGGCAGGTGGCTCCCGTGACACGGAACTAAACGTGTGACGAGCGGCCATTCCCAGTTGACTTGTCCAACTGTCAGCAACAGAGTGCATTGATGCTTCCTCTGATAACGGTGTCTGTGTTTTCCGTTCGGCAGGTAGCGTACGCCCGTCTGGAGGGAGACGTGATCGTGTGTGCCGCATACGCTCACGAGCTGCCCCGGTACGGCGTCAAGGTCGGGCTCACCAACTACGCGGCTGCTTACTGCACCGGCCTGCTGATCGCGCGCCGGCTGCTCAAGAAGATCGCCCTCGACACCGTCTATGAGGGCAACCAGAACGTGGACGGCGACGACTACCTGGTGGAGCCGGTGGACGACGGTCCGGGCGCGTTCCGCTGCTACCTGGACGTGGGTCTGGCGCGCACCACCACCGGCGCCAAGGTGTTCGGTGCCATGAAGGGCGCCGTCGACGGCGGCCTGGACATCCCGCACAGCAACAAACGCTTCCCCGGCTACGACGCCGAGGGCAAGAGCTTCGACGCCAAGGTGCACCGCGACTACATCTTCGGCCAGCACGTGGCCAACTACATGAGGCACCTGCAGGAGGACGACGACGAGGCGTACAAGCGCCAGTTCGCGCGCTTCATCAAGCTCGGCATCACTGCTGACGGCGTAAGTAGACCGGAGGTCGGGAAATGGGGCTCAGACTTCGCCACCGGTGTTGTGATTTGCGGGCTTACAGTAATTGTGGTTTTGTTAAGTAATACGAGAGTTGTAGTCAATCAGTCATCAGTGGGCAAAGACCTAGTAGGCAACAGGCCATAGTCGTAACCGTCATGGTAAAATGTGTCGGGATGTTTGTCTAGTCTCTGATAACAATAGTGGATTTTTCTGGCAGCCCTTTTCTGTACCGGAACAGTCAAAGGCTTTCCTCTTATCTGGTCCGATTTGAAATAAAACGAAAATTGGTCCCGTGAGGGTCGTCATTTTATAAATTGCAGCTCGTATGCTCAAAGCTGCCGATGACGACAATGGTGGGGCAATGAATCACCGTATCAAAATGCATGTTATCTGTCGTAACGAGACATGTGCATTAGGGTGTTTCACATTTTCAAAGTGCCATATTGCGAGTCATATCGATGTTCCCCTCAAATGTCATCTGCTCACAAGTTTCTGTGTAAAATTTCACTTCATTCTGATGATGTTTAGAGGTCGCACATTTCTGCGACTTTTCATCTCTGATTTTGTTTCTGGCCGTAACATGAGTAGTCTTCCTGCGAACTGATTTGGTTGAGAAAGCCAGGCACTGGCGGCGGAATAGGGGGTGCAGGGGGTGCAGCTGCACCCCCATCGAAAAACATGGGGGTGCAAACATATCTTTTTTGCACCCCCAAAATCCATACAAGGGGCCCGTCGCACCATCCAATATATTTTCTCCTGAAAACCAGTGATCGGGAAACGAACACTGATGTGGAATCATCCGGGATGTCCGATTATGGTCAGGAGCGCCCCATGCTAGTCTTTGGGGTCCCCACACCGGCTAGAAGTGTCCCGAGCCGCGTTTGGTGCTCCACACGGCATCTGAGGGCCCCCACGACGGCCTCAGAGGGCCCTTTTATGACGATCTCTGAGGGCTCCCACCTGAGGGCTTTGTCCCCTGGGGCCCTACAACGGCCACTAAGGGCCCTCGTGACGACCGCTGAGGGTCCCACATAGGCTCCAGGGGCCACGCTGGCCTCTGAGGGCCCCTATGACGGCCTCTGAGGGCCCTTACGATGATCTCTGTGGGCTCTCACGACGAACTCTGTCCCCTGGGGCCCTATAACGACCACTAAGGGCCCTCATGACGACCGCTGAGGGTCCCACAGGACTCCAGGGGCCCCACTGGCCTCTGAGGGTCTCTACGACGGTCTCTGAGGGCCCTCGTGACGGCCCTAGACCCAACTCAAGTCTGAGGGCCCATTTGGCTTCAGGCGGCCCAGCGACGGCCTCTGAGGGCCCCAACACAACCAGGCTGCGGGGGCTATGCTGGCATCTGAGGGCTCTGCAACGGTCTATTGAGGGCGGCAGGGCCCTAACAACGATGGCCTGCGAGTCGTGGAACTCAACCGGAAGGCGCTGCCCAAGCGCACCAAGGAAGGATGTGCCCCCTTCTCTGTGTAACGAGTTTTGGTGACAAAAGTGTGCGACCCCTAAATATACTTAAATTTGGGTTTCAAGCGTATCAATCGATTCAGTTTTACGGGTAGAGTTGGGGCAAAGTCGATATGGCTGAGTTTTGAACCAACATTATTTTACCATAGTGTAATGAAACACCCTAATGTGCATGGATCCGAGAAAATGGATCTGGGATCTGATTCCCACGGATCCTGATCTCGTAACCGACAGGATCATAAATCCCAGTGCAATTTTTTTGCTTGATATCCAGTGAGATCATAGATCCTCACTTTTTTTTTGTCAACACAGAAATAAAAAACACTTGTTGCAACTCACAAACGTTCTGTTTTAGTGATTTTATGTGATTGCACGTCATAATCCATAATTTTGTGGAACGTATTGACAGGAACTCTATAAAACATCGTTCCAAATGTGCATGGTGGGATGCACTCAGAATTCATAGATCCATGTTCTTTGTTTATCGTGAGATCGTATAAGGTCATAGATCCAAGATAAATTATTCACGCAGGATCCGATGGGATCATAGATCCTAACGTGCAGTTTGCTTGGAGATCCACTGAGATCATGATCCATCGCTCGGATTCATGCACATGTCTGATCGTAACCCCGGTGAATGCACGGGTTTTGGACTCGTACCTTATGGAATGCATATAAAAGGGGCTGAACATTTTTAAATGGGAGTAAAGTAAGATACTTTTTATCATTGCTGTAGAGCTGCTTTGATAATTTCTTAAATATTTTTCACTCTGGTAGTTTAACACGCGCAGTGGAAGGGTTGCGAGTACTACGCCCAGTGGAAGGGGGGGGGCGGATGTCACCCCCCCCCCTAAGATCTCAGCTCCCACTAGAGCTAGAAAGACGAAATTTGGAGGGTAGGTGGTGGCCATGGGGAACTCTGTTGTGTGTGAATTTCATGACCCTAGGTCAATATCTTCAAGGTCAAATGAGGTCAAATGTGGTCAAATCTGCCATATTAGCGACTTTTTTGCGTTTACACCCCGATAACTCAAAAAGTTACCGGCCGATTTTTTTAATCTTTCACTATACGAAAGAGCAACATTTGTGAGTATGTATGGTGAATTTCTAGATAATCCAACAATAAATATGGCAGAAGCCTGCGAAGGGTACCTAAGATGTCGCCGGCTGAGGCGGCATCGGCCGACGCGGGAAACGCGGCAATCACAATTTTGTGTTAACACACTCATAACTCAAGTTGTTACCGGCCGATTTTCAAAATTCTTTGACCATATGATTGCCTGTACATTTCTCAGTCTTCTCACCGAATTTGACGCGAATCTAATATAATCAGCGGTAAGGAGCGCGATGTAAAGACGGAACCGTCCCGCCCCGGCACAGTCTACAATTCAGGCGGCGCGTAACGGCTAGCGCCGGCCGCCGCGGCGGCAGGATGTTTGACTTTACACCGCTATTACTAGAAAAGTTGTGAACCGATTTTCATACTTCTTGCACGAGAAGATCCGCAATTGAATTCTGGACAGGTAGCCGAAATTTCACATTGATATTATGCTTGCGGCGCGAGTTATTGGCGAAAAACAGGAGGGGTGGGCGAAATCCGCCCCCCTTCCACTGCGCGTGTTAAGACACTTCCACTGTTTCGTGTATTGTTTCATTTTTGGTAGTACGAGAATGAGTCGTATTGTGTGGTATGCGTGCAGATATAATTACGGAGAGCGTTGTATCTTTCGTCCATCTATCATTGGAGCGTATTGTTTCTGGTCAAATATGATCACTTGCTCACAAGGTCAATTGCTTGTCCGACTTGTTTTCTAACGTCGGTCAACAAGTTGTCATGTTTGGGCTAGAAAACAAACTTGTATGGCTTAACGAACGCTGATTGCTTCATGCTCATGTGTTTTGTAAGTGTTAGGCTTAGGTCATTGCATTTGCTATTTTAATGCAGTTTTTAACGCTTCCGTTTCTGATTTTGCAGATCGAGGGTATGTACAAGAAGGCGCACGACGCCATCCGTGCCAACCCCGAGTACAAGCCGGCGCCCAAGAAGAAGGTGGAGAAGAAGCGCTTCGGCGAGAAGAAGCTCACCTACGAGCAGCGCAAGGCCAAGGTCAAGAAGGTCAAGGAGGAGTTCCTCAAGCAGCTGGAGGCCGGAGAAGACGTCGACATGTCGTGATGGCTTTTTCGCTCTGCGCGGAAATAAAGTATCCGACCGTGATCCTGTGTATATCGATTTCTCCGGCTGGGCTGTGAGGTTTATAATATATGTGCTGACTTGTCAGTACTGTGGTATGCAGGCTGAGCGGGGGGAAAGGTAGACATTGACCGTGCACAAGCTGCAGGGTCAATTGAGTCGTCAATGGATGGAAGTGCGATAAATTTGATTTTGTCCAGGTTTTTGATGATCATGATGAGGTTTGCGATGAAATTAATTGACGCTCGGTGGACGTAGTTGAGCGCAAATGATTACATTACTCATGAAGTATCCATGATTAACTCGCGCCCTGGATTGTTTGTTTGTTTTTGTTTTGTTGGGTTAGGCCCTTTCGGTCGACAAGACCATTGCAGAGCCGGAAGGATGATAGGAATTAGGGGGAGACATTGGTATGGACAAGTGGACAGGCACCCTAGTGAGTCGCCGGGGCTGAGCCCGTCCAGAGGACAGGCCACCCAGCCCCAAGGCACTCACTGCACCCGGCTACGGGGTGCGCTCCCTCGGGAGCAGCGGTGCCGCTCCAAGTGAGCAGCCCGCATGAGATAAAGTTGCCTGCCCAGCCCGGAAGGGGGCTGTGGCGTGGAGGAGAAGGATTTCAGTATCCTGAGGATAGAAGCACGGACAGGTGGGCCCTGGATGTCTTGCAGCGATTTTATGATGAGCGATGATGGGGGGGGGGGGAGGGGAAGCTCGCATGCCCAAGGGACGAGCTAACACTAAAAAGAAAGCTTAGCACTTTTATTTTAGGGCTGGCTATAGGTAACGGAGCGCGTAATGTCAGACGTTCGTGTCCATTGATGGAAATACCGCTGCGAGGCCAGGCAGGTTAGTGCATGTAAAATTGTAAACCAACCCGAGAGAGCGTATTTATTCGATATTTTTCACACGAATTCAGTGATGAGCATCGCCTCCGACCATCCTTTTGCACGATCAGCTAATTTCCATGGCAACCTGTTGGATGAGGTGTCGCCTTGTTATATGACGTCACCAGGCAGTAAAAGAATGATTTTGTAAACGAGATTGATTAAGTGTTATGTGTTTCTCTTTTGTAGAAACTACTTTATAAAAAAGAGAAAATATTTCGTCCATTATTTTGTGGGACGTTCAGACGATTATTTTTGTATATATGGTACGTCATAAGATGTCTCCATTGATTGGCTCTGATTCAAGGCTATGTAAACGGTCACTGCTCAGTGGCCAATTGTGAGGGGTATCACCGTATCACAACTCTTGCTGCTCAGCAGTCAGCGGTGTTGTCCACTTTCTGTTTCTAGCAATAAGCAAGCTTTCTAGGCTTGTTTCTAGGGAGAAACAGCCTGTATGTAAGAAGGGTAGGGTAAGATTATAATAATACATTGCATGGGCATTGTGCATAGGTCTGAGGATTGGATGCTAGATCACTATCTGCAATCTCAGTGGATACTGGATCTTGCAATCGACTTGGGAGTGCATGCCGAACTTGATGTGATTAAACTTGTTTATATACACTGTGGTTAAACTCATCCAACATTTGTTATATCAGATTCACCTGGACAATGTGTACTGTGCTATAGTTGTGTAAATGCCATGTTCCATGATCCATATGCTTCCTGGGAACTGAAAGTAGGATAACATTATACTGGGATATTCGGAAGAAAATAGGATCAGAAGAACCCGTGGTTTTCCCACTCATTACTGGATTATCATTGTTTTCTTCTTTTCCTCTGTTCCATCATACATTGTACATTCTGTCCTTCCAGTGTTTGTCAAGTTCTTTTTTGAAGTTGTTTGTTGTGTCACAGTTGATTATGTCCTCCGGCAGGCTATTCCAGAGATCGATGTTCAAATTGGGTTCAAATCGAAGTCCACATTGTTCAAAGGGCTGGTGAAAGGTGATGTTTTGATGCAGCTTCAACTTCTGTCCTTTTTCAGGATCCCAATATTGAAATTTTGTTGGAATTTTCATTGAAAGAGAAATGGCTGGATGCTCTGGGGAGGAAACTGATGAATTCCAAAGTGTTTTTGGCAGTAGTGACTTTCAGCTTACTCCAGAATTAAGAAAAAAGGCAGAAGAAGAGCTTCAAGAGAAAGAAGAGTGGCGGGAACGAGACATTGCAGCACTGAGAGACCTTGTTGCTGGTACGTTTGTTGGTCTTGCTGTGTATGGCTGTAAGATAATCTACCATATTATCTGTCAGTCCACATCTTGGGCTTGCCTAGAGTCCTAGACTACCTATGTTTGGATGTTCCCCTTATTCATTGTTTGCTGTTGTTCATCTTGTACCTAGCTTTTGAATTCAGGTTCCATATCTTCAGTCTTTACCCCAGTGCAGCAAAGTTGCTGTCACATGGATGACCTAAACTTGCATACACATTGATGGAGAATACCTGAGACTTCCATTTTTAGCACCCTGTTTGTCAACTCTCCAACCATGGTTCATTGAATTATCCCAAATGCACTTGGTGCCACCCTTCTATGCTGTTTGCAGATGATGCTGACTTGAACTCAAGAATGGATGATGAATTTCTGCTCAGATTTCTTCGTGCTAGGAAGTTTGACTATGATAGCAGCTTTCAGATGGTAAGTTATTGCTCAGCAAATGCACTTTTTTGTGCATGGGAATTTCGTTATTTTAGTAATATGCTTTTGTGTTTCGATTATACTGCTAATTGAGCAGTTATTGAGAGCACCTTCCATATTATTTTGGTGTACAGTCACAAATTGCTCGAGGTGAAAGTATTTACACAAAGTACCTATACCTACTGTAAAGTGTGATACCCACTAAAGGATAAATGATCTCCTTGTGGCTTGTATCCATCTGTTCCATTCCAGCAGCTCTGCCTCTGTCCTCGACCCTGCTCGTCCTGTGGCCAGACTCCAGACAGCACATCCCTCTCAGCTTACCGCCTCCTCCGACCTCCGTCTCCGGCTACCGTCTCGACCTCAGCATCAGCGCGCTGATTATGTCCGACCGGGTATCCTCTAACTGTCCGTGCTGTCTGTGGTCGGACGGTGCAGCTGCAGCAGTACTACTGGACGCGCGCCCGCCACCAGCACCTGTTCGACCGGCTGCTGCCGTCCACCCAGGAGCGCGTGCTGCGCCACGGCCTGCAGATGGTGCTGCCGCAGCGCGACCCCAACGGCTGCCGCGTGTTCGTCTTCCGACCCGGTGAGCGGCCGCCGACGGGCGAGGGTGGACGGTTCGGGAAGACGGGGGGAGGGAGTCTTGGTGTGCCATTGTGCGAGGACTGAGACGGTTGCATTTGTATTTGCTTCCATTCTTATTAGAAATGTTGCTATGCTATTCTAGGATGAAATGCTGCTCGAACCAAAGGCTTAATTATTTATTAGTGACCTTTCATTATTGGATGTCCACGTTTGCTTCTTATGTGTCGAGACGTCATTTTTCATCGAATTTATATCGCTCTTGCCGAAGCCAGCCGTCTCTGTAGTCTGTGGGGTCACGAGTTCACGATGTTTTACTATCGCACTCGTTCCTTGGCTGACAGCTCTGTGATACAGCTTTCCACAATAAATAAATCCCTTACATGATGCCGTCAATTCAACTGTTAGCGTGCCTTTACGTAGCCTGTTGGTGCCTGCTGGCTTATGAAATGCATGCACACAGCGTGGTTCTCCCTCCTTCTCTACCACTCTCCCCCACTCTTTTGACTCCCCCTCTCTCCCCCTCCCTTCCCACCAGGCGCCTGGGATCCGAGCGCGGTGACGATGGACGACATCTTCATCTCGAACGTACTGCTTCTGGAGCACATGGCGCGGGAGCAGGCCACCCAGGTCAGTCGTCTGATGTGAAGCTGGTGTGGTACGAGTCGTTTGACACATCAGCAGCTAGGCCAGCTCGGCGATTCTACATCGAGTTCTTTTTTTTTGCAATTTGCTCTTCTGATAACTAAGAGCGCTAAACTTGTGCTTGAGGTGCGCAGAGTGCGCAGAGGAAACGTGTTTGACGGAATAGGATCTCCAGACGGATGGACGGCCGCTGCCTCCTCCCCGAGAGTGCTAGTCCGTCTCAGCTCCCCACGGAGAGTACTGGGACTGAACCGTCTTCCCCAGAGAACGCTGGAACCGTCCCGTCTTCCCCAGAGAACGCTGGACCGTCCCGACTCCCCGAAGAACGCTGGGACCGTCCCGTCTCCCCCAGAGAACGCTGGGACCGTCCCGTCTCCCCCAGAGAACGCTGGGACTGTCCCGTCTTTCTCAGAGAACGCTGGGACCGTCCCGTCTCCTGTGTGCGTCTCGTTGGCCGTTCGCCGGCGGCCGGTCCGACTCGAGAGTGTTATAAATCACGAACTGCGCGTGTGCCGCGCGGGCTGACCCTTGGACCGAGCCGCTCCCGAATGTTTGATAGCAATCGACGCTCGCCGTATATCCACGGCGGCAGAAAAAAAAAACGATTGGCGTCGCTGGCTACCTCGGTAACGGCAAAATGCGGGCGTCACTAGCCGCATTTCTAGACTTACGGCTGCGAATCTGAGCTTGGTTTGTTGAACTGGCTTTGAAATTGTGGTGGATAGGGGTCATGCCATTTCCTTCCTACATTGAGATATGAACCAGAAAATGACATTTGGGGAAACTGGAGACTTAAATCAGACGTGTCATGCCCGGCAGTTATGTAACTGAATCAGATGGAGCGGGGTTATGGGGGAGGGCTGATTGAGCTGATGTGTTGAAGTGGAATAGGCACCCACTCTAAGCTGTCACTGTGTGTATCAGAAGAGCTTTGTAGGCGCACGAATCTGTCTGAGTTCCCACACGCGCGTAGCCTTCTGATAACGCCCGATTCTCACCTTGCCGTGCTATCAGGGATGAAGTTAGCTGCATTTAATTCGGTACGGGCGGGTTTTTCACAAACCTAGTCTCATGTCGTACGCTGAAACACCTCGAACGGTTTGTTATGTCAGGTGTCGACGGACTGATGTATCAACTGTCAGCAGTGCTTGGTATAACTTATCACGCTGTGTGCAACTTGTCTCGCCCGTTACCCGTCCACTGTCACGTGTATCCCCCACTTATCCGCCGATGTGCAGGTGATTTGAACGGTGGTCTGTCTCGCTCTCGCTCCAGGTGTGCGGCGTCGTGGCCATCCAGGACTTCACCGGGTTCGGGTTCCACCAGATGAAACACTTCACCACCGAGCACATCAGGAGGATGATCTCTATTCTGCAGGTGAGGGGCCGAGAAAACGGCGCTAACACTGCGCAGTCTGGTTTGATTGATTTGTTCGATTAGTTATGCCAATTTTACCCGATTCCTTGGTTTTCGAGGGTAAATCGGTACCTTGTCAACAGCTGGCGCTGGTCTATAAACGGGTCAAACACTCTTCAAAGATTGGGACAAATATCTCAGCTAAATGCGAAACGCTGTATGGTCGGTGGCGGGCCGCCTCTCGGCGCTGTGAACGCTGGCGACCTCTGTGGGTTTTGTTCAGAACTCCTCGGTTACTGCCGCCACCAACCGTCGGACGCTCGTCACCTGGAGACCGGCCTGGGAGGTGGCGCCACTCACACAGGCGTTTTGGCATCGCTGGGACCCTGTCCCGTCGGAAACGGAGCGGTCTGTTGACTAGTGGGGTCTCGGGAAAAAAAAAATCCTCGTAGAATCACCGACTGTTTATAATTGCTTTCCACAAAAATGTGTTTTATTGCAACTTCAGTTGCATATGGGTTGTGCTGAAGTGGGGTCGCGCTGTTTCCGCAAATCCTGCCGCACCATGCATCGGTCACGTGGGACTTTTTTTGCGGAGTGTTGCGGTTGTTGTTTTAAGTTCCATTTTAAAGTGCTATAACGAAAAGCAAAATTGCTGCATTTGACATTGGACGTGCATTTACTGCTTAAAAGGTTTTGGATAAGGTAGCTTTTAGAACTCGTCAACAACGCTGCTTTTTATACCACAAGTTTTTTATGGTGGGATGTTCGGAAAGAGCTGCGATGATAATAATTGGCGGCGCCTGGCCGGTGTTCAGTCACACGACTCCTTTAATGGTATTTTTTTGTGTGTTCTATCACAGTCACGCGGTTATCGTTCCTCGTTTCCTCTCTAGCTCGTTATTCTAGCGGTGTTGCGATTCCAAATTAAAGAAGGTATAAATACACCAGGCGGATGTATTTTTGATAGTCAGCAAAATGAACAACCATGGCAGGGCAGGGCTCCGACTCGGCCCAGTACAAACTCTGCACCAAAATAAGCCTACTCCATGAAATGAGAGCCTCGTTCATGGCTCCCCAACCCGTGAATATCCTCCCTGAATAGGCGCGTTGCCGTATGAAATAGCGACCTTGCAAGGCACGCTCAAATGTTACGAATGTTCCGCGAATATGCTCGCCGAACAGGCCGCTCAGACTAGTACGGCTGACATATTCACGGCGCTGTGCTATCGGTGGTTGGGGCCAAAAAGCGAATGAGGAACGAGCCGGACAGACTCAGTCCCAGATTTAGACCCTCGAATGTATATGCGTCGCCGAGTAAGCCGACAGCAAGCCTCTCAGACGAGTCTGCCGACGTCCCCAGTAAACGCATATAACATTCGAGGTCCCAACGCACCAGCCGCGACAACAGACATTGCCCGACTGCCCTCCGCCGGCGCACACTCACCCGACCTCGCCTCACAATCACGTGGTCAGCAGCCGACCAATCACTGCACGAGTCCGCGCCGCACAGCCCCGCTCCAGCGAGAGATGCTGTGCCGCAATACAGCGGCCGCGCGTCGGCCGGGAAGCTCAGCCGGCGGCCGGGCGAATCACTGATCACAGCAAGATACAAATATTACTTAAAACCACTCATGACCGAATTTCAACATTCTCCCCACCAAAAATGGGGTTTACCACATTTTTTTCACGCAAATCACTCCGGGAGAGAATCGCTTCACACGCGTGGTCCTCTTAGCCGCGACGACACGATCACTGTCCGCGACATCCCGATCGGCGCTCCGAGGCTTCGGCGCCCGCTCGGGCATCCCTCGAGCGGAGAGGTCATCACTCCGACGCGCCGAAAACGCGGCACGTTCAGGTGCAGCACCGGCGCATCTTGGCACGGTGCGGCAGCTTTGTCGATTTAGCAGCACCGGGCGCATGGTCGCATCCCTCGGGCGGAGAGGTGGTCCTTCCGACGCGCCGAAAAAGGCGGCCCGTCCAGGCGCAGCATCGACGGCGTCCCGGCACGGCGCAGCAACCATGCCGGCCCAGCGGCCCGGCGTACGGCCGGTAAAGGAAACTGAAAATAAGAAAGAAACAAACGCTTCGTAAGTAGAGGGCAAACATAAACATTTAAGGCAATCATGGCAACAGGGCCACTGCCAAATGGCCACAGACTCAGCCGCCAGACTGAGTTTGCCCTCACAAATAAACAACATTTATACACTTATCCTAAGCATTAAACAGATAACCCTCTAGTTCTCAGGGGATCAAACGGTCCCTTCTCAGCTGGGGATCTGTCAGGGCACTGCGGTTCATGGCCAGTTCTTCCCCACAGCGCGTTTCACTGCCAGAAGGCTCCCCACCATGGGACAGCCTCGGGGATGAACCCAACTGGGGCGCGTTGCGGTGGGTTCACCCACGACGGCGCCACCGATGCCACCGCCAGATCCCGCCGGGGTGCTTCCTCCGCACGGACGGGATGGGTCGGGGGCCGATGATCGAGGGCGCCTCACGGCACCACGACGGCCGGGAGCAGCGGCCATATGTCGGCCTCTCGTCAGAGCCCCAGATCGGGGGCGGCTCGTGCAGCTTCTCACTCATCAGCTGCGGGTTGGAGTGTGAGTCGCACATCTCCTTGTCATGAATGCCAGTTGGGCTCGCGTCCCAGTCAGCAGCATCGGGCCGACTAGAAGGGCACTGGCTCGTGTGGGGACCATCATTGTCTCCGCCTTTCAGCTCATAGTCAAAAATAGTATCAATGGCTCTCAGCCCATCAGCCTCCAACTGATCCTGTAGGACGACCTGATGCACGTCATCAGCCGCTACGAGGACGTCAACCTCACCACCCTGGAAATCATCAGCCATCTGGATCTCAGACGGCAACCGAGGTGGCTGAGCAGTTGGCAGCGATGAGCACAGCACGTCTGTGCTCTTCATGTCAAGTTTGAATGACGGGCTTTCGAAACGACTTTCAATATCAACCTCATCTCGATCATAGGCGCAAGGCTGCTCGGTTCTCTCATGGAACCCGATACAGGCAAATGTGTCGGAGCCCTTATCAGGTAGTCCCAGCTCCAGAGCCAGGGAGCTCCTGACATAGGAGGCGTCAGATCCTCCATCAAGGAGATCACGTGCCGGCGTGCGGCCATTGGGACCTGCTGCCACAACAGCAGCGGTTTGCAAGAAGCTCTTTCCTGTAGAGCTGACATTATATCGGTGACGACTGGGCAGCTCAACACCGTGCGTCTCAGCCTCTGCACAAGTACCCGGAGCAGGAGGCTCAGGAGGCTGGAGTGGTTCAGCATCAGGGCTCAACTCAGAAACTGCTGAGGGTGAGCGCTGCGTTCCAAACTCCGCATCATGCAACAGCGAGTGATGCTGGCGGCCACGCTCAGCACACGGACTGCCCAGACATTCCCTGGCCAGGTGTTCAGAGTCGAGGTCTCTGGTGGTCACCGAGAACGTTGCTGGTGGGTCAACAGCAGAGCATTCACTATTCGGGCCCCTAGCAAGCTCTCTGACCCGAATTTCCTCCTTCAAAAACACCAGGAAGTCATCAAAGTGGTGACTCGATCGTCGGGCCCACTCCAGACGCCAGTCTTCGGGGATATTGCCCTTCACCATGGGCAGCAGCAGGCTGGATAGGCTCTCTGAGGAGACACCCAGAGTGCTGAGAGCTCTCGTGTGCGCAGACAGGTGATCTATGAAGGATCGCATGGCCTTCAAGTCACCGTGGCGGACTGATGACATGTTCATCAGCTCCTTCAAGAGAGTCTCCCGTCGCACATTCTCGAGGTCAAATCGCGCTTTCAGAGCTGACACCGCCTGCACATACCCGTCACCCGTGACTGGGATGCCCTGAATGGCCCTTAATGCCGCTCCGGCAAGATGTGACCTCAAGACCACGAATTTCTGCACGTTGGCATAGCAGTGGTTGTCGTGCACAGCAATCGAAAACAGTTCCCAGAACTCGGGCCATCTCATCACATCACCATCGAATGTGGGAATCGCCACGGTGAGTGATGATTTCAAATCGGCGCTACCAGCTGCCTTCATCGACTCTGCCCTGAACTGGGCCTCCTCTGCCTTCTCGAGGCGAGTCAAAAGACGAGAACCGAGGAAAGCCTCATCCTCAAGAGTCTGAACATGATTTGTCTCATCGGCCTGACCCTGTTTGTCCAGCTGGACCTGCAAGCCCTGCAACTCAGCATGGATCTTCTCCACATGATGGAGTTTGAGGGCAAGCTGGTCCTGATCTAGGGAGGCCCGATCTCCTTCCCTGTAGGCCCGGAGATCGTTGCACGCTTTAGTAGCCTTTGTGCGGAGACGCGACCTAGCAGCCAGTAGCTCCTCCATGTTTGAGTGAAATGGGAACTAAATCAAAGTACAAAGTGGACTGTATGTTCAAAACAAACCATCAATTTACCCAGTGGACTCAACAAATTTAATGTCCGGTAGCCATGGGGACTGTGTCCTCCACTGAATAAATGATCCGGCCCCGGTGGACTATGTTGCGATTCCAAATTAAAGAAGGTATAAATACACCAGGCGGATGTATTTTTGATAGTCAGCAAAATGAACAACCATGGCAGGGCAGGGCTCCGACTCGGCCCAGTACAAACTCTGCACCAAAATAAGCCTACTCCATGAAATGAGAGCCTCGTTCATGGCTCCCCAACCCGTGAATATCCTCCCTGAATAGGCGCGTTGCCGTATGAAATAGCGACCTTGCAAGGCACGCTCAAATGTTACGAATGTTCCGCGAATATGCTCGCCGAACAGGCCGCTCAGACTAGTACGGCTGACATATTCACGGCGCTGTGCTATCGGTGGTTGGGGCCAAAAAGCGAATGAGGAACGAGCCGGACAGACTCAGTCCCAGATTTAGACCCTCGAATGTATATGCGTCGCCGAGTAAGCCGACAGCAAGCCTCTCAGACGAGTCTGCCGACGTCCCCAGTAAACGCATATAACATTCGAGGTCCCAACGCACCAGCCGCGACAACAGACATTGCCCGACTGCCCTCCGCCGGCGCACACTCACCCGACCTCGCCTCACAATCACGTGGTCAGCAGCCGACCAATCACTGCACGAGTCCGCGCCGCACAGCCCCGCCCCAGCGAGAGATGCTGTGCCGCAATACAGCGGCCGCGCGTCGGCCGGGAAGCTCAGCCGGCGGCCGGGCGAATCACTGATCACAGCAAGATACAAATATTACTTAAAACCACTCATGACCGAATTTCAACAAGCGGTCTCCAACATTTTAAAGATGCTGACATTTGTTACGAATGACAGTCCTTTTACACATTTTTTTTGTCGTGTATTTTTTGGTGTGAGTGAACTCGTCGTCATTTGTATCTTTTTTCTTATACCTTTTTAGATTCACAGCTATTGCTGAACTTCTTCATCCTCAAGCAATTATGCCTCAGTTAGGTGACTAAAACACGCTTTTTTCCAACTGCCATTGGGTACATCATGCTTTCTTACTACCGGTGTTGCGGCGTAAAAGCCCAGTAATACGAGCGGGCCGACGTTTCGTTTGAGCTCCTCCCGACCCAGCCTCGGATCGGTTATCGACACATCTGATGAGCCTGTGACGCCAGCCGTGACGTCAGAGCGCTGAGGGCGGTCCCGTCCAGATGACTCCCGTGACATGAGAAATTAAGTGTGTTAAGTGCCCGTTAACTTGGACACGGAGATGAGGGTCTGGCTTACCCCGCGATATGCTGTGATCCCGATACGTTCAATATTCGGCTGCCGAGGCGGAGTAATTGGGTGGCCATTAAATGATACTGAAACAACAGTTATTTCTAACACGGATCTAGCGACAGGCGTATTCGATTTTTTGCCACATGTATTTTCGTCCACATGTATCGGCTTGGTTATATTTTTTTTTTTTTGGATGTGACAAAAAGTGGTCGACTTCGAAATCCCTAGATCATTTTGCTTCGTAGGTATCACAATTCACATAAAGTCATCTATTACTTCTGGAGAAAGAACCGAGTCTTTGATAAATGAACCTTTTTACCCACCCTCACATAACATATAGTATGCCTTGCAATATTAACTATTTCTCTCTCTCTCTCTCTCTCTCTCTCTCTCTCTCTCTCTCTCTCTCTCTCTCTCTCTCTCTCTCTCTCTCTCTCTCTCTCTCTCTCTCTCTCTGTCTCTGTCTCTGTCTCTGTCTCTGTCTCTGTCTCTGTCTCTGTCTCTGTCTCTGTCTCTGTCTCTCTCTCTCTCTCTCTCTCTCTCTCTCTCTCTCTCTCTCTCTCTCTCTCTCTCTCTCTCTCTCTCTCTCTCTCTCTCTGTCTCTCTCTCTCTCTCTGTCTCTGTCTCTCTCTCTCTCTCTCTCTCTCTCTCTCTCTCTCTCTCTCTCTCTCTCTCTCTCTCTCTCTCTCTCTCTCTCTCTCTCTCCGTCTCTTTCCCCACTCCCTCGCTCCCACATCCCCGCAGTAGGAAGGTGCACGCTATTGTTATTACCGCCGCCCGCAATTTCGTGCCCCTGTCCCACAAGCCGTCAATGCGTAAGCCGGCAGTCCGTCCCCGGGTGACAACTGCCGCTCTCAGTGTCGGTGCTGAGAGCCGGCGGCAGCAGCGAGCCGTGCGTGGCCGGATGGCCGTTTCACCGGCGTGTCATTAGCATTTAATCTCGGTATCTGAGTCGGTCCGGCCGCGGTCCGTTTCCGAGGAGCCTGTCGGCCGGCGCGGCGCATCTCAGCGGTCTCCGGCCGGTGCGCCAGTGCGCCGGCCGGCGGCGTTTTTAGCCGCCTCTCGCTGCCGCGGACGGCGACGGCTCCAATAAACACACGGCTCGATTACGATCGCGGCCGAGTGGTCGGCGCGGAATGCGTGGGTGATGCCGCGCCGTCGAGAGCCCGGGCACCACGCCCTGGGAGCGGGGAGAGGGCGGCTGTGTCGGACCACCACGCCCTGGGACCGGGGAGGGGGCGGCTGTGTCAGGTCACCACGCCCTGAGACCGGGGAGAGGGCGGCTGTGTCGGGTCACCACGCCCTGGGACTAGGGGAGCTGAGAGGGCGGCTGTGACCTGGGGAGAGGGCGGCTCCCGTCATCCCGGCTAAAGCTAAAATGCTGGGAAGGATATGGCAACAACCTATATCGGAGGGACTGTTTGCGAATTAGTGAAAAGCAGCTTCGGTCAGTCGGTGATCTTGTATAAGCTGGCCTTCTTTTTGATGGTGTTGATGTAGATTCAAGAATGACATCCTATTACATTTATTATTATTTTCTCAGCAGGACTCGGACTCATGTTACATCTACCCGTCCAACCTTCATAAGGACGTTGGCCGTATGAGCCGCCTTGTGTTTGTGTCATTTCACCAACCTGTCTACCAACCGTCAGTCGATCTGTCGCCCGCGGAGTGACCCGTGGCTATCATCTCATCCCGGCGACATATGGATTTGGTGAAAACTAGGAGCGATTGTGGGAGCTCCCATCCTCCCGGCAGCGCGCCTGTCTGTCGGTAATTCACCTCCATGTGGAGGTGGCCATAGCCGGACGTCAGCCCGCCGTATTTGGATGTCAGTCTGTGGATTCCTTTTCACTCATTGCTGGTGTTAGCGGAGGATGACGCGTATATTTTGCTCGGACGTCACGCGCGGGGTGCGTGCCGTCGTTTTGTCCGTAGAGGGCCGCCCGCCCGCGGCGTAATGGTTGTATCCGTGTGGTTGCCCGGCCCGGTACGGATGCACCGACACACGTCTGGAAGCGCCGAGCAACTGACGGAGAGCCGTGAAGTAGTCCGTACCGCGTGACAACGCCGCCTGATTTCATTTCGACGAGTTAAGGAGGAAGGGTGGAACAAGACGAGTGCAAAATTGCATAGTTGGCGAGACAGAAGATAGGTTCCGAATTGTTTAAAAAAAAAAAAAAAAGAACGCAGCACGTGGATATTAGCTGTTGGATTGTAAATGTACGCTTGTGTTGGTTGTTAGTCATTCATGGCTCAATTATAGTGTTGTAAATAATGTTTTTGTTATTTATTGTGCTACGGTTCAATGATCTTAGTTCACAGTTAATGGATGTAGAAGTTCGGTGCCTAGAAGCCCCTAGAGTTGTTACTAATGAAGGTAGTATTTGGACGGCGCCACCTAGTTGCAGACGCTGTTACCTCTGGTCCGGAGAGTGCGTCCGATGTCTCGAGATGATATCCAGTACGAAGGGTATCGAGGGAAACTCGGTCACACGAATAATGACAGACAACAGTGCCCTCGCATGCGTGCGAAGGCACACCCTGGCAGGTCCAGCCGAGCACGATAAGATGTGTATCGCTGTGCCCACTGCCTCAGTTGCGTGCGCATGCTATGAACTCCGACATGGCGATCGGTCGTAAGGTTTCTCAATTTGATCCCGGATGAAGATAGAGCCGCTAAACGTCCGAGTCACATAAATCGTTAACTGGACACATTTAAACACTTTCCTGTGTGGAATGTGTTTACCCTACCATTTTCAGCTACACATCTTCTGTAACTAAGCGGCCACATCTTGCCCATTCACTACCAGCGTAAGGCAGCGCACGCGCGGGTGATAAACCACCCGGGGCGGCGGCCGTTTTCTCTCCGGGGACGTGTGTAGTGCGGCACCTCTCCGCCGCGGGGATGGATCTGCTGGCCGGCGGCCGCTGCTGTTTGCTGCATCGTGCCGCGGCGTGATAACGGGGTCGCCGGTGGGCGGCGGTGATGCATTGGTGTGTGCCCACCGGGCGCCGCCCCGAGATTTACTGGGATGTTGGTGGTGCTCCGGCCGTTTTTTATGCAAACAGAGGACTTTCTACATTGTTCGTGAAAGGACGAAATCTGATCTTAATCAACACAGCAACCATCGTTTCCGTTTACCGGCGTGAGATTTCATCGAGTAACACTGATATCGTCGCTGAGCTATCCGGCGACAGGACCATTTTCAAACTCCCACGATTGGTGCTCTCTGTTATTCTCACGGTTTGCTTGTTTAATGGAAAGCCGATGGAATCGGCATTCAGCTGGCATCCCAGAAATATGACGGGCCCGTGGAAATATGAAAGGTACCAAAATAGCTGATATAGTCCGTTACATTCCTCACACGTCTGGACGGGCTGGTGGTGGCGGCAGCCGGTCCATTGTCCCAGCACCCTCGGTACTCGGTAGTCTGTCCAGTGTCCAAGCGCCCCCGGCAGTCTGTCCCAGCACCCTCGGCAGTCTGTCCCAGCACCCACAGCAGCCTGCCCCAGTACCCCCGGCAGTCTGACCAATGTCCCAGCACCCCCGGCAGCCTGTCCCGGCACCCAGAGCAGCCTGTCCCAGCACCCTCGGCAGCCTAACCCGGCACCCACAGCAGCCTGACCAATGTCCCAGCACCCTCGGTAGCCTGTCCCAGAACCCTCGGCAGTCAAACCCAGCACCCCCGGTATCGTGTGACTGCCGAGCCGAGCCGGCTGCTGAGGATGGTGGCCTTGTATTAGGGGCAGAGGCGGTCCGTGGCTCACCGGACACACATGCATGAAGGAGTGAATGAATACAGTGGCGACAGAGCCCGGAATGTGACTGAGATGAAAGAACTCGGCTCTACCCCAATGTCAACGTTGACGGACTCGCTACTAAATATTCGGAATAGGAACCATTCCCCCACCCAAAAAAAAAGTGTGAAAGTTTGCTAGTCAAAATTGTAACTGCTAATTGGCTGGCTTGGAATTAAGATTCCTCACAGTCACGTCTATTGTGGCAGCTCTTCCCTCTGCCGATGTTACGTATTTTGTGACATAGCAGCCAGCTGTTTTGATAAATGATGACTCAAAGTATTCCAAAATCCATATAGTCTTCTTTGCTGGTAATGTAGTTATGCGCCTCATTTCCTTCGGGAAACCACTCCTGTCTCCTACATTTCACTTAGCCATTCAGGAAGTCTAGCTTTTTACAGAGATTTCGATAGATAAGTGGTCCTTTGGGGAACATTACACATCAGACTTTGACCCTTATGATGGTGTTATGGCATGTTGGTACGATTACTACGTAGTGTCAGCTATCTTTTTCTGTATTTTGACGGCGGTTCCTCCTTTTGCAGGGAAGCTTTCCGCTTCGGTTCAAGGGCTTTCACTTTGTATTTGAGCCGAGGGTGTTCTACTGGGCCTTCGCAGCTGTGAAGCCCTTCCTGAGCAAAAAGCTAGCCGACCGGGTAAGTGTTTACGGCGCCGCGTACCCTGTCATGGTTCATTGGATAAGATGGTACGGCTGTATTACCACCTCAGTACCTTCAATGTTGTCCTCGTCACACCAACCTTTGGTCAGATTGTATCGGGACATGGCAAGTTGTGAATCGACTTCTACAACTCTTCCTCTTTTTATTCATTTTTTGTCTGCATGACATCTGTACTTTCATCTCGTATTTTTATCGCGAGGCTTATTTGTTTTGGCAGTTGCTCATGCTCTTCTGTCGTTTTAACCCTGGGATTATAATGTAATGTGACACCATTAACGTGTTTATTACCAAAGCCCTTTTGCTCTGTGTGATTTGGCGTTGGCAACAGCATTAATGCTTTCGTGGAAGGGATGCATATTGGTTAGATGATAAGATACGGACGTACCGCTAGCCCACATTGAATGCGGCCCGTCCGTTTTCCGATACGATCGGGCAGGTCGGTGCTCTGAAGAGTGACGGCAGCTCTCGGAACTGCTTGCCCGCTGGTTTATTCACCCTTCACTGTGCCGACTGTTGCGAAACGCGTGTTCCCTTTGATTGGGATGCAAGACCGCGCTGGTGCGTCCCGCTCTTGCATTCAGTGGTACCGCAGGGCGTATGTTTAAAGCTCTAACTGCATTAGGAGGACATTTTCCGCTTGATCACAGTGCAGTTTCTTGTTCGCTCGCTGGTGATTATTTTAATGGATGTAACTGGCTCAAAACGGATATGGCGCACCGCTGCACGAGCGCGATGATACCATACCTTTTTTTTTCTTCCAATCGATTGTTGATTTGCTTTTCAATCAGCTGTTGACTTATGACTATTTCTAAAATAATGTTTTCTTGTCTCCCCGAGCCGTTGGCGCTGTGTCTCTGCTGTTCGTGGTAACTCTGTGTCCCACCGTGTAAACCACGGGTCACCGCTGACACTGCGCGGTGTCTGCGTCGGCAGCTGTACTTTCACGGCAGTAACCTGAAGTCGCTGCACGCGCACTTTCCGCGCGACTCGCTGCCGGCGCAGCTGGGCGGCTCGGCGCCGGGCTACGGCGGCGAGGAGCTGGCGCGGCAGCTGCTCGACAGCGAACACTACTTCGCTGGTGAGTGTGGCCTGACCCCTTACCCCCTGTAGCCGGAGACGGGCGGCGGATGCCGGCTGTACTCTGTCACACATAGTATCCGCTCAGCTAAATCACTGCAGCTTGGGGCTGTTTTTTTTTTAGTTTGGTGAACACGAAACATTGCTTTTGCTCTCAGCCCACGCTAAGCACACTAGTTGTGTTTTGAAATAATTGTCAGGTCTTGCTGCCATTTGTTGATCAAAAGTAGAGCGGGCTCTGCCGATGTAGGTCAGAAATACCATGTGACGCCAACGCGGAAATAATCCGGAGCGGACGCTGCTCGACAGCTTTCATACCCACAGCACATTAAGAAAAAATATATCGATCAGTTTTTTACACTTTCCGTAATTGGATTGTGTTTTGTAAATCTGCGGCCCGGCGCTGGGCGTGTGGTTGGTCCTCACCGCGATATCTTGTCGCCAGGCTCCGCCCGACACGCGCGTACCTCGTGACTCCTTTGGTGTGAGCGTCCGGGAACTCTTAGCTAGGAAACCTGTAGAGATGGGAGACGGGATACGGGCTTAGGTGGTAAATGATTGATACGACCAGATACGACTATGTAGTTTGAATTCACACACACAAAAAAAAATGTCAAGTCATTCTAACCAGTGTGAGAAAAAGAAAAGTGCGGTGAAAATAGGTTCGCTGATACCGCCTAGCGACGAACTGGGTTTTGGTTACTATGCGAAATATTGTGCTCTTTTCTCACTCGTTTTTGAAGATCTCTTTTCTTGCGCATGTGTATATGTACAAGGAACAATAATATCGGCCCCATTCCAGCTCCAGCGATTTACATTGCTGTCCGGCCGGTTTCACGTCAGTGGCAACCGTTGCTGGCGTCTCATGTGAATTTAACCGCTGATCGCGGGCCGTACTATATCATCGGGCGGGCGGTATGCCGACGTGCACTGTACGGCGGCGAGTATGGATTATGGAGACGATGACCCGGTGTCGTACCCACGCGGTGACGGCCGGCCGTCGGCTGACGGTATCAGGGCGTCCGGGAAGGGTAACGCGCCGATCCAGGCACCGGCGGCCCTGTGGCGCTGCCGGCCGGCCCTGTGACGCTGCCGGCCGGCCCTGTGGCGCTGCCGGCCGGCCCTGTGGCGCTGCCGACCGGCCCTGTGACGCTGCTGGCCGGCCCTGTAACGCTGCCGGCCGGCCCCCAAAGGTGCAGCCGGCTGATTGAGCGCTCTGCGGAGCTCCGGTGACGGGCCAATGTGTCAGTCCCGCCTGCCGCGGCCGGCGTGCGCCTGTTGCCGGGCGAATCGGCGCGCGGCAGAGGGGCACGTGACCGGGCCGCGGTCCGCCGTGGCCCCCTATGCCGGTGACACGTGGGGCGCGGCCGGGTCGCTGAGCGGCAGAGCGCCGTGGCCGGCCCACTTCCCGTCGCGCCGGCCTCCTCGGGCCATCAGGAGCCGGACGGGCGGACGAACGCTCCGATCAGACAGGGCTCGCCGCGCGATGTATTATGTATTGTATTTGTGTCTGCCGGCGGTCCGACGCTGGAGAGGGTTCCGTATCGCGCTGGGACCCAGAGGTGTAATTGATCCGAAAACGTTTTACCAGAGACGGCCGACAGTCTGGTAAAACAGATGGAACGCGAGCGGAGAAATGCCTGATGGGCGTTTGGATAAACCCATATGGCCACTAACCGCTACTTTCATTGACGTAACCGTGTTGTAACCTCGTGGCTTCTTTGAACTCCAAGGACTTTTGGGTTCGGTGCACCCCGAATGGAGATTACAAGGCACGCTTATGGAAGTTTCTTGTTCTGTTCATAGAACTTCGTTGGCCGATTAAATAGAGGTAATAATGTAAAATGCTGTGCAGCTCCTCCCAACTCGGCAGTTTGTCGTTTCGACTGACATCTGTGTGTGTGTGTGTGTTTTCAGAGCACAACCGGTACGGGTACACGGCCGACTCTGGTGGCGTGGCGGAGCCGCCGGCCGCCTGCCGCCCGAGGTATTACCCGGGCGCCTTCTGCATGCAGTCGGGCGACGAGGATGACTAGACGCCCGGCGGAGCGACGCCGAGCGGGCCGAGAAGAGGGGGGACAGAAGGGAACTTCAGTGAGACAGGACAGCAGTGAGTAGAGGATGGGACAGAACATGGGGCTGGACTGGATAGGGCACTGGACATTATGCCCAGAGCTGGCTCTGCGTGGAGTCCACTGCTCGCGGGTGCTGCTGCCAGGCGGCGAGTGCGGTTGTTGGCCGACCGTTCCGCCCGCCCTCTCCCAGCTCCAGTTCGGTCCGGTCCGGGACGCGCCTCGCTCGGTGATCTGTCGAGGGGCGGTTATATGCAGAAGATTCCAACTTCCCGGGGGTACTGTCATGGACCAACGGCGAACTGCGACCGTTAGTTCCTCGGTGATAGATTTGATCGATCGGATGATGTAATGGGTACATTGAAATATCAGTAAGTGGCTGCTGTTAACCGTACAAACGGCGCATACGCTGCGCGTACAAATGATCGTCATGACTTCTTACTCCGGGACCAAGTGCCAATGTGATACCCGAGCCCGTGTCAGTAATTGCCCATGTCAGAGCAGTCAGTGAATGCTCTGTTCGCTGGAGGCAGAGACACGGAATGCCCGCAGTGCTCAATGTGATGCGTTAGCTCCAGGGCCGGTGTCCCTGGAATGTGACGTTTTATTGTCTGGACGGGTTTCGGGCACACGTTAATACGGGCTTATTTACCTACTTATCTTTATGGGGCGTAATGTGATGAGAGCTGGGGACCAATGATGAATATTTTCACCCAGGGGTGAGAGACATATCAGTGATTGTCGCAGGTCTACCCTGCTTGTTGAGCTTTGATGAATGTTGACGTGACTGTATTTAGTCGACTAATCTGCGTTCTTATAACGCCGTAGGCAGCTGTGATTTATATCAGTGAATGTTGTGTCTAGCACCAAACAGTTCCGCGTAATATGTCAGTAATTTTTATATGTGGGCAGAAGCACTTGAATGTTTCAGACTGCCCGCCATAACCAAAAAGGATGGTTCGACTATGATAGTGTTCGTGCCCTGCTGACTGATCGGGATAGTGGATAAGGTTTATGATATCAGTGGATGCGCTTCGTGCATGTTTGCCCGGTAGTTGCTGTCATTTGTTTATACTGGTGTTTTGGCGTCTTGTCATTCCGTTCCGGAGTAGTACCCTGTATCATGCCTGTTTTGCGACATTCCCTTTTGACCTCTCTACGTGCCAGGTATACCCACCAACTCTCACGGAGCTAGATGGTGACATTCCTCGTTTATTTCGTTGTTATTTCCGCCTATGGCTGATTGACACAGTATAGAAACAGCAATAGGTGTGTTCAATGTTACTCGTTGGTTGCCTCTGTCCAACACTCTGAGCGCCGAACAGTGACTGGCGAGAGCATATCCGCGCGAGTCACCAGGTCACAAACGTCTGTGTTATATGTGCCATCGGACATCGAAGATGATATTTGGGTGGGCAGCGGTGGTCTGTCTGACATGTTATGCTGTTGATGAAATATATATTTTATGGAGAAATATCTGCAGTATCCCTGATTACCTCCTTGCTGGTATCAGATGAAGTTTCAGGTGCTCAGCTGATCTCGCGGACCTCCAAGCCTTGGTCCAAGCCGAGCTGTGGTCGAAATCAGAGGCAAAGATCGCTTAGTTTAAAGACGCTGCAGGTCATATTTATATACGCTCATCGGGGGAATCGGAATCGGAATCGGATAGTTGCACCCGTGACCCCACCCGGCATTTGGCGTCATGTTAGCCGTTTTCACGACGGGCTATCTGGCGAATGCACCTAATTGAGCGAATTTGCACCAAATCTTACAACAAATATATTCATATCAATTTAGTTGTGGTTAGTCGAAAATAATGTATGATAATTTAAAAAAATAAGGTCTATAAGCATCTGTGCAACCCATACTGACAGCTCTTCATTGAACAAAATGAACTTAATTTGACCAGATCTGCACCAAATGTGTACCAGGTGGCCGTCGTGAAAACGGCTACTAGTCATCAAATTAGCCCTCGCCGGACCTATTGGTTTTCTACATACGCGCCGGCCGAGGGAGGGCGGCGCGTATGTGGCGGCCCCCTCGCCGTTTCGCCCCTGGTGGAGCTAGCGCGTCGCGGAAAAAACGAGCGTGTGCGCCGTTACGAGACGCAGAGATTGGTACCCGATTTTAAGGTCCTAGGTCAACCGGTGACCTCTGAGGTCAGGTCAAGTGCCCCAAGGTACGGTTCAGTTTTTGGCGAATAACTTCGCAAAAAACGGCCGCAGAGCCGCGATTTTGGCAGCATCGTGTTCGCCTCGCTCAGGCGCGTCGAATGATATACTTTTTGTCCGGGTCAGGTCAACTTGGGGTGTTGACCTCAGGTCAAGGTCAGGTCAGCACCCCTAGGTCACGAAGTTGGTCGAAAGAGGTCATGTCGCATATCATTCGATTCGGCAGGTCTTCCTGAGCCCATTGGCGGCTTTCCCGACTCGCTAGCTCAATTTGTTCCGGAGTTATTGACGAAAAACTAATATGACCTTGATGACGTCATAAATGACGTCACGCAAGGTCAACATTGCAAAAGTGACGCATCTTACCTTGCAAGGAGTGCATCAAATCACGATTCTGTGTGCTTGAGATAGTTGGAGATCGTTCCCGGCGCCAGAATAGCAGTTTGAATTTTTCCCCATTGACTTATAATGGTGAGGTCACGAAAATGACCTGACCTCATATGACCTTTAGGAAAAATCCGAGATATACAAGTTGTGAGAATCATAATGGATACTAGATCCTGCAAGTTTCATTTCCCTGTGACATCTCCTCTGGCAGTGAGGGCGTTGCGAAGTTGCGACATCTGAAGACCGTGCAGAGGTTCACTTATGACGTCATAGGTCAGTGACCTGACCTGACCCAAAAATGCGGTTGGTGTCAAAAGATGTGGCCTGAATCAAAGGTCAGGTATGCCAAGTTTCAGCTCTCTATCGCCAGCGTGTTCGGAGCTATCGTGGGGCGGCACCCGCCCCCCCCCCCTCGGCCGGCGAGGATTAGATCAGCAGTTTCTCGACGACGACTCATGTAAGAGGCATGCTAGAGCGATGAAGGTCCGTAATGTTCATCAAGAATGTTCTTGAACCACGCACCGCCGGAGCACCTGGATTTCTAGTTTCTACGTCGTGCATACGGGCGGCTCGAGCACGCCACTCCGTACAATGCACTCGTTGAGCTCGACTCCTGGGTCATGTAACGATGCTTGTAAAGCGTCTTTCGAACAGCGTAAAAAACGAAATTAGGGTATTCAGGTCATTTTCTTGCGTCGGGTCAGAGGTCATGTCACCAGAACTCATCCAAGTTCAAATTTGGCCTATTTCAATAATTTTGGGTAAATCGGGCAAAGACTCGGAGACGGGTAAAGCCACAGCGCTGGGGAAACGCTTTCGATAGTTTTTAATGCCATTTCTGAATAATATCCTCAGACTTGGACCTAAGGGGTTTAGCCTTCAGAGAGCAAAAGCTCCATATGTTTTTGCGGAAACTTTATCTGCAATATTGACCGACTCGTGACCTGGCTGTATTGCCACAAAAACGTTTTAAGCACGTAGCTGATGGTTCCCATACCCGTTTACCCGTCCAATAATTCTGCAGTCCACCATCTCACGCCATGCTTCTAGCCCAGCTCGGATCAAGCCGATCCTGCCTCTGGTCCCGTTGTTGTACTGAGCAAAAACGACCACGAATGATGCATTACCAGCGATCACTGGCAGAAGCTTCCAAGACAGGTCTGTCAATTCTGTCAATCAATTATATAACTAGGACTTCTAACCGTCAGATTTGTCTTCCAAATAAGTCAGCCTGTGGAGATTGCTTAGGGAGGGCACTTTTAGCAGGAATAGGACGGTGGCGGGTGGAGAAACTGTGCGTTACTAGCGCTCATTTGCGGTTACGTGCATTCTTACATATATAACTTTCAGCGGCGTTGTTGCATTTGCATTTGCGAAATAGGACATCGGTGTTATGTAGGGCGGCCGTGCTCCACCCTGGCTGCTTTCGATGCACACCTCCGACTTGGTTGAAACCCGTATCGACCTAGCTGACACACAAAAAGCTCTAAATAAGCCTCCAGCCGGCCCACTGGTGCATTTGCATCGATGTTTCTCAGTACATTAACCAGGCCTGTGTCCTCTGACGTCTGACCAGATGAAATCAGCCGTCGTTGAATAAGTCAACGTGTCGTTTCGTGCCCGAGAAACTGCGGCCAGTGGGTGATTTTTAGCCCCGTCCGTCGGCGGGCCGATGACCCGGGGCAGATAGGGTAGGCTGGGTCGTCAGAACCGGGTCCGGTACTCGGCAATTCAGCATTATTGGCGAGACTTACAACCCAACGTCCGGGGGCTGATGTTTCATGCACCAAGTGGAACTGCATGCCATGAATTTCAGTTTCCAGGGGGGATTCTTGAGACAGAGTAGGTAGTATAGTCATGCTGTGAGTGCAGGGACATTATCATAAGTGATATGATGACTTGCCGGCGCCTCCAGAGCAAGAAAACTGCTTCTTTAAATATTGGCCTAAAAAATAAATGCTCATTCACGCATGCCATGCTTCATATTCGATCTCTCTGAAAGTCATATGACGGAGTGAGCTCTAAAGGGGTGCGGTCAGGTGTTCTTAGGGTATAACTTGTTCAAAATACCTAACCCTCACCTATAACTTCGTTACGACTTTCAAAAATAAAAATCACTTATTCGTCAATGCTATTGTTGTTCACCGATTAATATGTCCAAAGTTAGCACATGACGTCTACTATGCTTCTTATCTGTCGCGCGCCGCACCGAATTTGGCACACTATCTATTCAACGTCCGACGGCCCTTTCTGAGCCTGCATAGTGCATAAGTCTCGCAACCAGTATCTGAACGAGGTCATCAGCCTGAAATTTGGCTCGGCGCTGGCCTGAAACATTCAACGCTGATGCAAACTTGTGATAGACCGCCCTACACTCGGTACCGTTAGGTGCCCTTTTGTCACGGTTAGCTCATCTTTGCTGTCGCTTTAGTTTTGTGTCCGCCTTTCGACCAAACATCTGTTGTTAACCGAATAAGTACTCTACTTAGTACTTACCACTGACAAGCACCAAATATCTATCGTAAATGAGCAGCTTTAACCTTTGAATTTCCTATATTTTTTTGCTTAATGTTGAAACATTTCAATGTTAAAATGATCAAAATATTGATGAGTAAAGTGCTGCAACGTTCCTTGCAGGGCCTCGGCTAACATGTTAACTACTGGGGCAAATGCCCCAGTAGAGTCGAGGAATGCCCCAGTAGTGGCCAGGCTTTGCCCAACCTCCACAAAATGAGAATATATCAATATTAACGTACATTCTTTCATTCGGGAGCCGCTGAAGACGTTTGTGGCAAGAAATCAGGGGCGGCGGAAGAGGGAGTGCACGGTGTGCAGCTGCACTCTCAATTTCCATCCAAAAACATAGGCGTGCATTGGCAAACATATCTTTTTGCACCCCATAATCCATCTTCGTTCGAAAGAGCGTCAAAAATAATGACGAAATTACTTCGGCCACTTTTTTGGTCAGGTCAAAGGTCAGATCATGGTGCAGGCCAAATTTCGCCGATTTTCAGGTCGAATATCGACAGTTTACAGGATGCCGACTCATAACTCGGGAACCAATTAGAGCTACAGCACCGCGGAAAAGCGCATTTGATAGCCATATTAGCATGCTTTCTGGTTATTTCTCTTAGATTTGACCTAACGTCGACGGTTTTGCCTGCAAAGGGCAAAAACTACCAAAATAGACGATTTTTTCGGGAACAGTTTTTCTGCAATAACTTTTGACTCATGCCTTGCACGAGCTTTCTTATACCGACATCGTGTTCCTCTCGCCAAGACACATCAAATTAACTGCAATTTGACCTTGAAGGTCAACTTGAAAATTCGACCTCAGGTCAAGGTCATGATCTGACCGGAAATTGTCATGTTGCATATCAGTCGATCTGCATCGTCGAGCCAAACACAACTAAGGCGTTTTCATCGCTCTAGCATGCCTCTATCAAAAGTTATTCGCAAAAAACTATTAGATACCATTCGTGAACTGAGATGACCTCAGGGGCATAAACAAGGGTCACGGGTGCTATTTTCATGTTCAGTGTGTCAAAGTCACGTACTGTGTTTTATAGTGTTCAGAATAACTTTCGTCCAAAAGAGGTGGTTTTAAATTTTATCCCATTGCACGATAGGACCGCGACCGGAATTAGCGCGACATTGGTGGATTTGGCGACCTTTCCCAAATTGAGTTAAACTGTGTCACGTAGTTCAGAAATGTCCATGGACCACGAATCTGCAAATATTTTTCGTCCATAGTGTACAGCGTCCGCGCCACATCAGCCCAAACACAAAGTTTTGTGCCAAGCATCGTAGACCCGTTTTCGTACGGAGAAAAATAGCTGCTAATGTAGGCAAAAAATATATCTATTTATTAAACGGCTTTATCAATATTTTCGACGTCTAACCTGATAGTTTAGACCATGGGCTACACGATGGAAGAAAAAACTCGTAGCGGAATATATAAATACGCTTCAAATGCTAATTTTTTTTTTTTGGTGCTTTAAAATTGTTAGTTAATCTTACTGTTATAGATATTCTGGAATGCCGATATAAAAAGTCCCGCTAGGTACCGCTATTCTTTTATCAATATGGTGTTTACCAATCAATTGCCTTTCAGAAAATTTATAATTTAGCTGCGTCAGCCTGCGGCAGCGAAAATGAGGGGCATTTTTTTTTACTCCCAGGTCGCCGCGGCCGGGAGCCGCGAGTAACAGAACCTCAGGAATCGAACAAGGTTGCCAAGTACCAACTATATTAAAGTTTTGTCCGGACATATCCGTACCTTCTATCGGAGTTTCTGATACACTTTTCTGACCCGTAATAAATTTGTTATATAGGCCATCAGATTTCCATCTATTATATGTTATATATATAGGCCATCAGATTCCCATCTTCACGGTTTTGGTGGCTACATTATTTGCTTATCGGAATTTCCGGTGCCGTCATGACCTGGCCTGACAGGTGCTGCCGTCTTATCACGTGACCGAGCGAAGTCGAGGTCAGGGCAGGTCAACCGATTAATTAATCAATTAATTAATGAATTAATTAATGATTAATTAATTAAATTAATCAGAAATTGCTTAGAAAGTACACCGATTACCATTTTTATGATTCTACCATCCTTTTCATGTGAAAAGCGGGCACGAAATACGAAAAAGTACCGATGTCGCGCTAATTTTCGCTCCGGTCCCATTGTGCATTGACTTATAATAGAGGTCGCAAAATTGAGCTGACCTTAGGTCACCGATATGAAAATTCCGAAATATAAATTTGTACATGCTGATGCCCTTATCAATCGCTGAAAGTTTTAAAGAGATCGGTCACTCGGTGTAGCTACGGCATACACTGAAACATTTTATGAGGTGAGGTCACTTGAAGTGACCTGGTGACCTGATCTTGAATGACCTTGGTCTGAAATTTTTACAACACGTGTAGAATCGATGGATGATGGAGCGCCGCCGTTTTTTAGATATCCGCGAAAAACCGCAGGAAAAACCGCAAGTGTTCAAACACCCCCCCCCCCCCCATCCAGCAGGGCGCCAACACACTTTGACGATTTGCCCCAGTAGTCAAAATTCCTTAGCCGAGGCCCTGGTTCCTTGGTTCTGAGCTTCTGCGGTAAATAAAAAGAGGTCTTTTCTCGACGAGAGCAGTGCGGGATCGCGCTACAATGTTTTTACTCATCACAAAGCGCGCCTCATAAGAGCGTCGTAAAATATCGGCAAATCGTTTTTAAGAAGATGCCTACCTATAGTGTCAAGTTGACGTGTAAGTTGAGCTCCGTATTAGTCATACCCACAAATATCTTTGTTATTTTAACAGTGGAATGTTTTCGCATAAAACGGGCCAAACGGGCGCAATAATTGCAAACAGATTCCATTTTGGGCCACTCGTGTCGTAGTGAAGCATTTTATCCTTTTTTTGTAGGCATAAACTAAAAGGCTTTATATAAGGGGTTTAAAATGCATTGTAAAATATGTTATTAAATGGTGACGCATAAAGTCACTGAAGTGGGGCATCACAAAGGGCTGTCTCCTACAGTGGCGGATCCAGGGGTGGGGGGGCAAAATGGGCATTTGCCCCTCCCAAACGGCATAATTTTAACATTACGCCTATGGACGAGGCATGGAAAGAATCGATAAATTGTTATAGTTTGCCCCCCCCCCCAAAAAAAAAACTCTGAGCTGGATCCGCCTCTGGTCTCCTAAAAGTAAACCACTACAGAAATGTCTGACTCAATACAATCCCGTACCACTGTCGGATACCTAGGTGTAAGCACTCAACGTCAACTCCCATGCTGGTAATGCTTTCATACAGCGTGCAGTGCGAACTGCGAATTCTGCCATGAGAGTCGGCGACGGTGCATCTGCACGGGAGGTAGGCTGTGCCGCAACGCACCGGAGAGTGCGGCACAGCCTACATACAGTGAACGGCCGCCAGATCGCCATGCAAGCATACTTACACGGGCAAAATGAATCGAAATAGATCACTCTTTCGTCTGGCAAAATTTAAATAACCAGTACCACAATAACCAGAATGTGCCGCGTACAAACTTAGAGTTGTGGGAATGCTCCGCTTGCAATAACTTCATGGCGATCACTCACGGCAATAACTGACCGATCGCGCCGAAATTTGACAGGCGGGTAGAGACAGGTTATAGGGTGAATTGCACACGGCACATGGCAATGTCGATCCATCGTCAATCACCTAAAATTGAATACTGGTTTTGCGTTGTGAAAATCAAATGCATCTGATCTGTTGGCAAATGTTTTAATTCGAATTGCTGGGCTTAAAGTGACCATCCCACCTGAACATTAGTTTTGAGTGTTGAGATAGCCAAAATGTGGTCCCTGGCTTGCACTTACTGGTTTGCGCACTCAAAAGACCGAGAAATGCCTCAAATCGAAAATATCTAATTTCAAAGTTGCAGCACTTTGGATTCAGAGGGGCTAATGCATTAGAATGCCCCCTCTGAATGTGTGACGTCAGCGCAGAGCTAACGATTTTAAATCTTTTACTAAAAGTTTGTTAGCACGTGGTGGTATATATGCTGCTTTGCGTGCAACAAGTGCTGCACTTTCGAATAAAGTCGCTATAGGAGCAGCGGAGATCCCAAAAAGTAAACAAAAATAAAAGTCTAATATATCTAGAAAACCGGTGAATATTTTTCGATGAAATTTGATAGATATTCGTTTTCGCTCTTTCTAAACCGAGCGTCATCACTTTCATGCCAATTCATAAATTTTTTGAAAGTGGGAGGGTCCCTTTAATTCGCCAAATGTCGCCAAAGAGGTGGCCGATACGAGTTCTGTTTCGCTTCTTCATTCATATCAGCGGCCAGACAACCGATCGGTATTGTAGGTACCGCTATGACGACCAGGTTCACTTACCGGGAATCACTGAAAATTAGCTCGGGTGCACCACTTACACAGTGTAATTAACAAACATTGATTGTCAGCAAAAGTGCTTGAATGTTCATCAATTGGCTTTATGTAGATGTACGATTTCAGGTCTTATTTAGGAGTAGGTATGTAAGAACGATGAGAAGGGCCGGGGCAAGCTGATAGTTGGGTGTTTTGATCTTTCAGTGCACCCCCATAGGCGTACATAATGTTTAAAATCCTGGCCTCCTACTGTAGCCCCCCCCCCCCTGGGGGTCGTGGATTTCCATGCCCTGCTGGTGGGGGTAGGGGTGTTTGAACATCCCCTTTCTAACTCGGTTCCTGGGCCACGTAGCGACACGCAGTAGGCGGCGCTCGAAAGAGCGTCAAAAATCATGACTAAAATAGGTACCTATTCAGGTCATCTTCAGGTGAGGTCAAAGGTCAGCCGTCAGGTCACCAAAGATCATAGATTAAATTTCGCCGGGTTTGAGAATTTTCAACAAAGCGGCGCACAACTGTGGAACAGATATAGCTACAGCGCCGCGGAAAAGCGCATTACATAGCTCCTTTAACCCTCGCCGGCACAGGGGGGTTGATGCAACCCCCCCTAAGGTTTTTCGCGAATAGCTCGCGTAAAAAGCGGCCGATCGCGACGAAACTTTCAGTACCCTCGCATTGATCAATTTTACACGTTTCCTGAAAATTTCATGACCCTGACCCCAATGACCTTTGACCTGTGACCCCTTTTCCGTGACCATGTTTGGCCGAAATCGCGATTCGGCGTATGTCGGCTCGCATTAGCCGCGCGTTTGCAAGCTTTTCGTGGTTTCAAACGTTCAAACATGTGATTTGATGTTGCTCCCATACATTAGGGTGGGTGTCAAGGTCACCTGAAGGTCAGGTCAGGTCACTGACCTTTGGTGACCTCGGGTGACCTCGGTTCACTTTTTCGAGTTTTACATGTTTCTAGGCTAGTTTTTGGAGCTGAAATCGAATTTAGCAACCATTTGAACATTTACGAAGTAGTTTTGGTGCCTTCGTAACTTGTTACGAAGCTGCCAGAGGCGGTTGAAACGTATTACGAATACCCGTCACAACCCCTACCGGTTGACCTGACCTGACCTGACCCGACCTGGTCTAAATGCTTAAAAACATCATCTCTGATCAAAACACACGATATTCGTGATCAGCACCCCGGAAAACCACATAGCAGCCACACTTTACGACTTTCTAACAGGTCCCGATTTTCCCGGTCTTCGGGTCATTGACCTGACCTGGAAGGTCACCCGATGACCTAGGACCTTAAAATTGGGTGTTATCGGCTTTCTCTCGTGACGGGGAACACGCTCGTTTTTTTCGGCGAAGCTCTAGCTCGATCAGGGGCCAAACGCGAGGGGGGGGGGGGGTCGTACCAACCCTTGTGCCGTCGAAGGAGGCAAAATGGCCTGTGCCGGCGAGGGTTAACGCTTTTTCTGAATATTTTCTGAGATGTGGGTAACGTTTAGCTTCCAGAGGGTAAAAACTGTCAAAACGGACCTTCTCGTATAAAACGTTTTTTTTTTCTGCAATAGCTTATGCCTCAAAACTCATACGATATTTATTTTTCCGGCATCGTGTTCCTCTCGTTAAAGACGTGACGAATGAATTACAATTCATTCGTTCGTGTACACATTTTATACAGGCTGTTGCTGTTATCAACTGCTGTAAGTTTCAAAGCAATCGATGTAGCTCGGTGTAGCAATATTTCAAAGCATCATGTGATACCGAAAGGGGCAAGGCTCTTTCGGTGTTCGGATTGCCTGAAACGGATAGCGGGTATCTCACAAAGCTGACATGCCACTTTGCTGATGACGTATAATAAATATGTCTTGACGAAACTCTTGATAATTCCGACATAGTAAAAGCAGATCATTTGCCCTTATAGCCTCCCCTCCATGAGTGAAAGCGCCCTCCACGGAGCACGCGGAGCCCACCAGTGCATAACGCCGCGGCTGTGCTGTCACCGTCTCGACCCTGTCCCAGGTCACTCAATCTCCGGCAGCGGCCGGCGTACTGTTGTCACCATGGCACCAGCCTCACTCGCAGAGCTCATTTCACTCACTAATCCATAGTGACATGCACATTGACTTTCATGCTCCTAGTTACGGGGCTCTCATAGCATTCTCGGAGTGTGGGGGCGTATAGGAGCCCCTTTAGCATATGTAAGTACACATCCAATAAGCTCACTGTATTGCCGTCACCTTGGGTGAGCGAGGGCCGCTGATCCGTCCTCGGCTCCCATAATGTTTACCAAACAGCTGGGCGGCGCGGACCGACACCGGTCGACCACCGGCGCGGCGCCGACACCCCCGGCCGCTGATCACCCATCAGCAATCACTCGGCGGGCGCCGGGGCGGACGGCGCCGCTGCTAATTGGCGCCGCTGCTCGGGCGGGCGGCACACGCCACTGACGGATGGCCGGCCGGCAGGGGAGAGCCGGTCCCGTGACCGCCGCCGGGCCGCGCTGACCCGCTTCGGCGGCGGTAGCGCGTCCCCTCTCGGCGCACAGGGCCGTCAGTCGCCGCCGCCGTCTCCGCCTCGTCACACCCGACTCGGTCCGCAGCTCCAGCCAGCCGCATCACTCGGTGTCAGCGCAGTCGGCCTCGACAGACCCCGGCGGTGGACTCTCGTCTGAACCCCGTCCCTGCCAGTGGCCAGCATGTCCATCGCGTGGTTACCAGCGCGGGGAGCGGCGCTGCTGCTCGTGGCCGTCTGTGTCACCCTGCACGCCACCAGTGCCATGGAAAAGGACTTTTGGTGAGTGAAACTGCGCTCTGGCGGCTATCGGGGGAAAATATTGTAGTCTTCTGGTGAGTGTATAAGCGTGCCCTGGCATTTGGATCATCAAAACAATTAAAGTAAAGGCTAGTAAACAGCTAGTTGGGTAAGTAAGCTGGTGAGACCCACTATTTGTCTTAAAAATACTAACGAGGCAGCAGGTAATCAGAGCAATCTTGTGTAATTTAGAAAACTATTTTAGTTGTCATTAGACCACAACGTCTTTACTCTTATTAATTTTTCTTAACTCCAAGTACATACCTAGCCAAACACTAACAGCCTTGAAGTACCTACAACTCATACTAATAAACAATAACCTCTTCCACGACGGAACATCGGGCACCAACCTACTTGATCCGCTTATCCGTTACGCATCTGATAAATTTTAGTAGTTGTTTTCAGGAAGGGTTTCGAATGAGCCCTTCGAATAAAATGTCAATTGCTTTGCTTCTTTGCTTTCAAACCAATCCAATAACAGGTGCGGAATATTCCACCGCGAAAAATGCTATTAGGTACTGAAGGGGTATTGTCATTGCGAAAATGAGAACGCACTCCACCGTATCCGCACGAATACATCTTAACCGACGCTAGAACCGATTAAGATTCGTTCACACACACGTTACGAGTGCGAGTGCCGATAACCGGTATCGGAGGAGCGTAACACGGCAGCCTTGCAAAGCGATTGTCCGCGCCTTGATCGTACGGAAATGTAATCACTTGATCCCCTCAATGAACTTGTGCTCACCTGTGCAGACTGGGCAGAATGATCGAGTCGAGTAAAACAGCAGGAAACGTGCCCAAGGAAGCGCAATTCATTTATTTTTGGTCCAGGAAATGTCCGATCATTTTCTTGAATTTATAGGACAAGCGGTTTTAGTCGTTCCTAACCCAACCTTTCCTAAGAGAAGATGTGTTTCCGAGTCACCTGAGTCTGACGCCTATACTGCCAAACTGACCGGAGCTTAGAGCCAGATCGTGACTCAGAGTCAATCTTCTCAGGCCATTTTCGACTGGAGCCTGAATGTCAGTGATCTATTCAGCTTTTGTCATTCAGTGATGTTCCTGTTTCTTGAATGTGGCGTAAATTGTCACCTTCAAACGGCCCGACTTTTTCGGCACTGGCTGACATATCGGCGAATTGCGACTTCATTGTCCCAGAGGTGAACGTAATTCTTCGAGGTGTCAGAGAGGCCGCGGCAATGGGCAGCTTTCCCCCATTCAAAGAGGGGAAGAGGGACCGGTGCGCCTGAACCGACCGCACCGGCGGCGCTGATTACCAAACGGACGCCAAAACCGGACCGTGATACATGGGACGGGACCGTTGCGGATTTCGCAAGAGGGCGAGTCCATCCCCATTCCGGACACTTCCCAGAAAAGCCTTCTACTTTCCTTTTCAAACATCCAAAGCACTTTGTTTTAGTGGCACCAATAAATAAGGTGCATACACAAAAAAGTCTCACTTTCTGATGAAATAGTTCATATAGTAAAGGACAGTTGTTTGCGGATATGTTCAACACAAGCACACCGATGTTCATATCCGATGCGGGCTCATCGGAACCCGTATATCGGTGGGCGAACTTGGCCGTCTACACAACCTCCTCTCGCGCAGCATGCTGCCTCGCTGCCGCAGCTCTGACATCCACCGTCCGGACCAGACAATGACATCGTGCGCGTAACAAGTCGGACACTTGTCCTACACGGCCCACTTTCCATTTACTGTCGCACAGACGCGATCGTAGTAGTCCGAGCGCGTGGCATAGTACGGTCCAGCTCAGCTTCTGCAAGGCGATTCAGTTCCGAGCGTGTGGAGCCGTATGACGTCATTGGGTAATCTCTGCAGTGTTGAGGGAGGTCAGGGAACATCTACATTGCACATTAAATCCGCGAAGACGTCGCGCCCGGAACTGACTCGTAAAGTACCGGCATTTATTGAGGTATGGCAATGGCACTGCCTACCAGCGACCAATATAGTCATTTCGTAGGTTTGACAAAATTTCGAATCGTTATGTTCTGAAATAGGTGCTTATAATGCAAACCACGATTCTGGAGCACCGATTGTCATTCACGGATTCATTGCGATTCCAGACAAGTTTCTACGCATAACCCTTGACCGAAACGGGCATTCTGCCGTCCTCATTGGGAAAAATTAAACCTCGGTTGACCTCGGATGATCTTGACACACGATGGGCCGTTTGTGATATAGCAATGGCTTTGCTATCTAATGTGTATGTATTTGACATCCGTTTTGTTCTAAACAATGATAACAATATTTTGAATAACTAAAGTGCAGATATTTAAAGAAGAAAGAAATTTTATTTCATTATAAAATTTAAATATTTAAATATTCAATTAAAATATTTAATTGAATCTGTGGAAGCTCCTAACCAAACCCCGACCTTGCATGATTGACCTCTAAACAGCCTTATATTTAATTGCGAGGGCCGGTTGTTCGTATGGACGTATGGATACCACTGACGTATGGATAAACTTTCTTTTGGTGGAAGATTGCTCGTAGTATATTCTTGACGAACTGTAGCGACTGCGACACCCAGGTTTTATTACGGATACGATACACACATACCAGCGCATCGTTGCCATGTGTGCCCACCGATGTGGACCAATTTCTCAGCAAAGGGCGCAAGCGCAGACGCATATCCAAATCATCGCGAATAGTCACGCCTGCACCAAGTGCACACATTTGGTTGCTAAGGGAGGACCGCGTCCCCTCCTCGCCGCGGCCAGCTGCAATGCCCGGGGCGGGGCCCCCGCCACGTCTGTCTACCCTCCGCCGCTCTGACGGACGCAGAACGTCAGCGGCTGCTCACCACTCTGACAGAACACGACCGGGGGCCTGGACTCACTTTCTACGGCGCTCGGAATCCGCTGCCATTGGATCGTTAATTCCTTTTCTCCTTTCACTCTTCATGCTAACGCTAAACACAGCATTGAGGCGGGTTCACTGTTAGGTATATTGCTCTACTGTAAAGTAGCGCGACCCTGCCACTCGGAAGCATTTCTGCAACGGCAGCTCCGTACGAGCCAATATCATTCGTAAGATGATTGACTGTCTTTTAAGTGTGTTTGCATGTATTTGGGTGATTTTAATGAAGTAGTTAGTTTTGAGAGCAGTACACTTTTCAAGAATGCACAGTGGCCCTTTTTCAGAATTAGCACGCATAAATTCAAAATATTTTTTCTCTTCTTTTGAGTAAAAAGTAGTCTAATCGTGTGCAAAACATTCCAAACTATCCGATGGTGCCATTTTTACCTCCTAAAAAAATAATTAACTTTGGTAAA
The DNA here is from genome assembly GCF_019059575.1 of Amphibalanus amphitrite. Lineage (NCBI taxonomy): Eukaryota > Metazoa > Arthropoda > Thecostraca > Balanomorpha > Balanidae > Amphibalanus > Amphibalanus amphitrite. The sequence goes on from NW_024882085.1 coordinate 404,663, forward strand.
ACTGACCGCAAAATCGAAGTTTGTCGAGAGCCGCGCAGACACCACTGGCGGACCCTAAAAAGTAGGGTGAGATGAACATCAATTTGTAAGGCTTTCGGTGAGAAAATGTTAAAAATTAGTGGCATGGCTGTGAAGCTGAGTTTACGTAGAAGCCCTAGAAACCACAATTTTCATTGTATAAACTTCAATAGACCACTTTTGCCGAATATTGTGGACACAATAACAGGACAATTATTAACTGGAGATGGCGGCATACAATTGAAGCTTTATGTTAAGTAGCACACTCTGGAACATGTCGTATTATACATCGTTCAAATCGCCGATCTCTTCTGACCATGTCTACCAAAGGGCATCGCGCCATTTTGCGCCATTTTGCTTCTACGGTGGATAATGTGAGCCAGTTCAGTCCGCGAGCGGCTGTGGCTCCTGTTCGATACGACTAAGCTCATTGACCTGGCTCGAAGCTGGTGTCACCTGGTGTGCGCCTAAATGTGGCTTGACTTTTGCCATAAGATGTGCTAATTGAAATTATACTAACGGTGGCTGGCAACAGCTGTAGCTGCGGTCACGTGACGCCCTGGGGCGTCCTGGCGGTCAGTGCAGCGCGGTCGGCTGGCGGGCTCGCCACACTTGCGTTCGGAGCGGCCTGGCCGGCGGGCGAGCCGTGCGAACGTGCGCCAAATCTTGGCCCGAGCGGCCTGTCGCTGTTGGGCCGAATCTCCTTGGGCAGTTCGTTTCTTTTCTTCTCTTTGCATTGGCAGGGAATACGTCCTTGATCACGTGGTGATGTCTTGCACCACTTTCAGGTATTGTGGGAATTAATGCGTGCTAATTCTGAAAAAGGGCCACTGTGGAATGGCGTGTTGCTCGCCCTCTGTCCTCCGTATCGCACGATCAGACAATGCGGATAGACGGCAAACATTTTACATTCGGCGTTTGTAAGGTGCCCCCATAGCCGGATGACCCGGCTGTTGGCCGATTTCATTTCACATGAAAAGTGATCGATTCACTGACATTTATACAGAATGCCCTATTGCATTTTAGAAAGCGGTAACGTCTGCAATACAGTATGCACACCAGTCTTTAAAAGATTAAACATGAAAGTGCAAAATGCATACGTCAATCTAAATACAAAGAACTGCTGAGGCCCCCATTCTTCCTGCCCAGTCCTCAACGGCCTTCTGGGTCAGGAGTCAGCTCAGTCGTCCCTTGAACCCTGACGTGAATGTGAAATCCAAATATTCGGTGAATATCATGGTCGGAGGGGCATGCTCACTCAGACCGTGCATGCATGCTCGCTGCCGACATTCCTCCTTTATCTGCGCTGTTTCAAGGAGCGGCACCCTCATATGCTAATTGAGGCGGACATCTGCACCTACTCGTAATCAAATTCATACGACAGGCTATTCAATGAGGTGCGATTGTAATTCGGTTGTAAATTGCAGCGTGAAATGTGATGCATTGACCCGCTTCAATGGTTGAGGTGTATAATGTCCCCGTCCTAGGGCACTACGCCTCGTCCTGCTCCCCTAGCAACAGGCTCGGTAGAACCATGGGGCAGCGAGCCGATACCTAGCTATAATAGTAATGCTCTGGGATGTCACATTTTCTTTGCTATATAGGATGCCCAGCTGTTTCCCACCTAGTAATAACGCAGGAGCCGTGGCGACAACAGACACCGGTTCAAGAGGATATGGTATCCCACTGGGATACTATATCCTCTGGGATAATCCCATAATCCTCTGAGATAATCCCAGTCTAGTATATATTCTAACTGTCCTGATGATCGTAGTTATCCTGTCAGATGTGGCATTTATCTCGCGTCGAAGCGCAACTTTCCTCCTAATTGTCCGGCGCCTAATGAAGTAACCTGAAGTCTGAACAGTGAACAGTAAACAGTCAGGTCTATGACTTATACAAAAAATCACACCGCCGTATCCCCTCTGCGATGCTCAGCCTGCCGTGGCGTGTGTCTGACCGTCCCGTGTCTGCCGTCCTCAGGAAGCCGGAGCCGCTCTACCGACCGGTGCGTGCTGCCGAGAACATTACGCGCGCGGCCCGCCAGCGGCGTAACGCTGACCTGGCGCTGGCTATCCCTGACGGCGCCGTCATCGGCATCCTGCCCAAATTCGGCTGGCTTCTCTACGAGGGACACAGCCACGAAGGTGAGAGACACAATGTCAGCGCGGCGACGGTGATTTATGGCGCAAAACTTGCCAACCAACATTGGTTTCTCTAAGTTCTCGGGCATTTCACATGGGCATTGGGCTGGGCATGCCCTCTGAAGCCGCTTGGATGTCTCAGTGGCCCAAGTTTGGTTTATATCCTGGTTCCCACATAGAGAGAATAGCGCGTTGTGGCTCATTAAAACGAGAGCCGGTCGCGGCGCGATCTTATCTCGCCACCTGCCGCCGGGACTGGGACACGGACCACGCCGGACGCTGCTCCCGTGTCGCCGCACCGGGAGGGGCTGAAGACGGACCACACTGCTGCAGTGGCGGGTATCAGCGGCTGGTGGGGGCAAGTAGTAAACACCAGCAGACAGCAATCCGCGGGCCGGGGTACCGCGCCGGACGCCGGAGCGCCGAGGGGTCTCATTTTCGGCCGAACTGGACGGAGTCGGGCATTCCTGGCGGGACTGTGGCCATCGGTCCGAGTCTGATAATTGTGTCCGAGTGCCACAGCCAGAGACAAACGAGAAGCAGGTTTTATGGCGGAGAAATGAGCGCAGGGAACTGGGGCACGGTCCAAGATGCTGATGATATTGACGTTTTCGAAATTGTTCCGATTTGATATGATAAGCTTTCATAAGAAGTATTGATCTCGGAACGTTGTTTCACCAAATGCAGATTGATTATCTCCGTGTAGTTGTACAGGGTGACACAAAAAAACGGTCATCACCAAATTTCGAATAACTTCGGAAGTTTTATTCCGATCATCACCAAACTTCGGCCACTTAAGGTCACACCTATGTAGCATACATCCACCAAGTTTCAAGTCCTCACTACGAACACTTTTAGTACAGTGTGTGTTTTACTGACGCTCCACAATGTGCTCCAGGTGAGCGCCACGGCGCTGCAGGGCGTAGGCACACTTGCATCCGGCGGGCAAAGTTGTCGATAACCCGATGGCTGTGCACTTTACAGAGTGCAATGGCCTCTGGAGACAGTGCTCAGGGGGTGTGCTACCCCTGAAACGTTATTCTTATCGGGTTATCGGCAACTTTGCCCGCCGGATGCAGGTGTGCCTACGCCCTGCAGCGCCGGGGCGCTCACCTGGAGCACATTGTGGAGCGTCCGTAAAACACACGATGTACTAAAAGTATTCGTAGTGAAGACTTGAAACTTGGTGGATGTCTGCTACATAGGTGTGACCTAAAGTGGCCGAAGTTTGGTGATGATCTGAATAAAACTTCCGAAGTTATTCGAATTTTGGTGATGACCGCTTTTTTTGTGTCACCCTGTATCATCACAAGTGTTATTAGAGAAGTGAAAAGTTTACAGCTCACCCTTTCCACGGGCACAAAAAGTGATGGAAAAGTGAACGATGGTAGTATTTACCTAGAAAATTATATTATCTTGGGGAGCCAATTCTTAGCCTGATACTAAGCAGCCCGTCTGTCCCGAAAACGGATCTAATTTCTCTTCTTTCAAAAACGAATATTAATCGGAATGGATTAATTAATTCTTTTTCGAGGGGCACCGGTAGTATCGCATTGGAGGCACGGCAAACCTCTCATTACCAGTTACTACCAGCACCACATTCCTTTCCTTTGTAAAGCATACCACTCTCTGTAGGACAGCCGAGCTGTTCGCGGTCCGTTCGTACATTCGTCTCCCGCCTCACGGTCTGGCGTGCCTGCACGTCTGCCGAGACAGCTCACTTGACTCGGCCATCAAACCACGCCCCGGCCCGTGTCTGTCTGTGACCTCTGACCCGGCTCGCGTCTGTCTGTGACCTCTGACCCTGCCCGTGTCTGTCTGTGACCTATGACCCGTGTCCGTCTCGGACCTCTGACCTGTCCCTCCCCGGCCCGTGTCTTTCTGTGACCTCTGACCCGGCGCGCTCCTCTGTCGCTTCCAGAGCTGGACTTCCGCCTGGAGACAGAGTTTTTGTACCGTTTCCCGCGCTCCAGGGCGTCCAAGGTGAGTGCATCACGTGCCTCGGACACGATCAGCTGACTGGGCTGAGACGAGGCCACTAAACGGTGTCCGGGGCCGCCGCTCAAGGCTGGGCAGGACTTTCACTTGTCTCACGGGTTACACGGGATGGTCAGCTGCGCTTTGTTTGTATTGGACATTCAATGTCTGCGTTGCATATGTTGTTACGAATTGATTCGGGAAGGTATCCATGACCATTCAATGTCTGCGTTGCATATGTTGTTACGAATTGATTCGGGAAGGTATCAATGACCATCCTATGAGTCAGCAGTAGGACAAGATTCTCTCTTTGTAATTCAGCTTGTTTTTATCAATATCGAAATATAACTCTGTCTCCATTAGCAATAGCGATCTTTAATTGTCATGAAAAAAAATAAGACAGGCGAGAAGTTAATCGGACATCCATTGAGGCGAGCTGGGAGCCGTCGTGGTCGGGTGTCCACCCCGAGTCTCGGACCGTGTGCTGAACACTCCCCCTGACCCCTCCCCCCTCGTCAGGTGGGTCTGGAGCGTGCCGACTACTTTGGCGAGGAGACGGGCAACTACTGGGAGTCTCCCCACATCCTGCAGCGCAAACGGCGCGAGGTGCGCGACAACCGTATCATCCGCGACAAAAAGATGATCTACAAGGGCATGATGAACATGTTCCGCAGGTGCGTATTGGGATGTAATGTAAGGGATTGCATTGCTCGAAGCCCAGCCAAATAGCCTGGGCGATGGGTGGTCAATTCAAATTGAGTCACAGGCAGGACTCGATAAGTCATGCATCTTATAAGACTCTGTAAGCCTTGGCAGATGCAGTGACATTATTGTAGTGATGATGTATGAACTGATCGCTCATTACCCGTCAGTTGGTCTTGTTTTGCCCCTTTTCATACTGCGGCCCGAAGGTTTGGACTTTGAATTGTGAAAAACGCCCGCCCGCCGCAAAACGCAAACACCGCAAAACGCGCAAAACGCACGCCCGAAACGCCAACGCAAACGTGGCAAAAAAACAATAAACATATATTAGCTGCACCTTTTTCAAGCAGTTGCAGGCTGCTGTTTGGTTGTTTCGTGTTTCGCCCAGTTCCCGACGATACCGATGTCTAGGCGTGCTGTTCCATTGCAGGTTTGGTATGGACGGCAAGCTGTGTCTGATGAAGACGGTGTGCGAAATCTCGTCGTCGCCGCTGCTGTTCGATGGCCTAGTGGGGGAGCTGCTCAACATCGCACTCATGTGAGTGACCGCCCGGGCCGGGATGGCGCCTCACAGGCAGCGCTATACACCGGCCACGGGTGCTGTCATTGAACCAGTCGGCATTCTGTGCTAAGCATTATAGCCTCATATGCTTTATGAAAAACCCAAACTGATTTTTATTTTCATAATTATTAATTAGACCGCTTAGTTGTCATTTTATTTCATTATTCCGAAGCATATTTATTATCGTTTCCTTCTGTTGAAAACAATTGTTCCATCACATATGCAATGCGACAATGCATAGACAGAGGTCCCGACCGCTTGTTTTCGGTCCGGGCTGCTATGCTCCACTGACCTCATCACACCAGTGTCCAACGCCACCAGTGACGCCACCACCTCTGTCCCCGCAGCCCGAGTCACAAGCTGGGCTCCGGCCCCGGCCTGGACGACTACAGGGACGCGGAGAAGCTGGGCGCCGAGGGCGGCGACTGCGCGGCCGCCTACTCCGAGTGTCCAGTGTCGCTGTTCCGCAGCCGGAAAATCGCGTAACGTCGCACCGTAACGCGTCACGGCGCCGGTACAAAGTGTTGTTACGGTGTCACGGTTGTTACGGTTGTTACCGTGTGACGGGCTAACCTGTACGACACAGAGACGCCAAGTTGTTACGATGCTTTGCTCAGCTAGTTGTTAAAACTAATTGTTACGATGTTTTGTTGCTAGTAAATAGGTGTGCGCTGTTGTTCGCATTCCGTTTAACGGGAATGAGTATGTTATGAGAGTCGTCCAGCATACATATGTCGTGGCTATTTATTTCTTTCGCTTGCTCTTTGTGACCAGACTTATTCGGAGGCATCTGGGGCCCACGGACGTCTCGACATTCCAGTGCGTTGTCAAGTCGTATTGATTGCGTCGCGTTTAATGACTACCCGGAGTTGTTTGTTTATGGTGCGTTCGGTTCAAAGTGAGCCGCCTCACCCATGCGTGACGCGTTGAGCCATCCATTTACGGTCACGTAAGAATGGCCAGTCTATCCGGGCCTGCTATTCTTGTGACTGTCAGGACGTCTCTCGGGGAGGGGCGGCACTTTCCCTCTGCCTTCCAGGGACCGTCCTCAGCAAAACGGATCTCTGAAAAGCAACAACGTCGTGGCCTCCGATGCAATCCAAAAAAGTCTGTTAACTGTACCGATTTTGGGACATTTCTCGATAAACTTTAAAGTGCCAAGCACAATGTAAAAAAAAAAAAACACGAGTGTGGTGACCTCACCCAGCGCCATCTTTGGGCTGACACAGTGTTACTGATGTTAAATGTCATCATGTTGTTAATGTTATCATATGTCATCAATAACAATACATATGAATACAATTTCGGATGTGTTGTTTGCCTTCCATACATCAGTCACGCTTCCATTAACCCTCGCCTGCCGAGGGGGGGGGCGGGTGCCGCCCCCCCCATAGGGTTTTTTCGCGATAGCTCCGAACACGCTGGCGATAGAGAGCTGAAACTTGGCATACCTGACCTTTGATCCAAGCCGGATCTTTTGACACCAACCGCATTTTTGGGTCAGGTCAGGTCACTGACCTATGACGTCATAAGTGAACCTCTGCACGGTCTTCAGATGTCGCAACTTCGCAACGCCCTCACTGCCAGAGGAGATGTCACAGGGAAATGAAACTTGCAGGATCTAGTATCCATTATGAGTCCCACAACTTGTATATCTCGGATTTTTCCTAAAGGTCATATGAGGTCAGGTCATTTTCGTTACCTCACCATTATAAGTCAATGGGGAAAAATTCAAACTGCTATTCTGGCGCCGGGAACGATCTCCAACTATCTCAAGCACACAGAATCGTGATTTGATGCACTCCTTGCAAGGTTAGATGCGTCACTTTTGCAATGTTGACCTTGCGTGACGTCATTTATGACGTCATCAAGGTCATATTAGTTTTTCGTCAATAACTCTTGATCAAATTGAGCTAGCGAGTCGGGAAAGCCACCAATGGACTCAGGAAGACCTGCCGAATCGAATGATATGCGACATGACCTCTTTCGACCAACTTCGTGACCTGGGGGTGCTGACCTGACCTTGACCTGAGGTCAACACCCCAAGTTGACCTGACCCAGACGAAAAGTATATCATTCGACGCGCCTGAGCGAGACGAACACGATGCTGCCAAAATCGGCGCTCTGCGGCCGTTTTTTGCGAAGTTATTCACCAAAAACTGAACCGTACCTTGGGGCACTTGACCTGACCTCAGAGGTCACCGGTTGACCTATGTAGGACCTTAAAATCGGGTACCAATCTCTGCGTCTCGTAACGGCGCACACGCTCGTTTTTTCCGCGACGCGCTAGCTCCACCAGGGGCGAAACGGCGAGGGGGGGGGGTCGTACCCGCCCCCCCCCCCCCTCGGCCGGCGCGTATGTAGAAAACCAATAGGTCCGGCGAGGGTTAACCCGCGCCCCACTGGGGGGGGGGGCTATTTATAGCCCCCCCTCCCGTTTTTCTGCAATAACTTCCAAACCACTTGACGTATCGACGCCAAACTTTCAGTACCTTCGGCTGCATCAATTTGACACCTTGTGTCAAACTTTGAACTTCGTACCTACCATAGGTCGGCTGAAAATGACGTCAGAGTGACGTCATGTTCGGCCGATTTCGACGCAAAACATTGAACCACGGCAATCGCTCCCAAGAGCTCAGTTTTTAAGCTAGATCCAATTTCTTTGCATGAGAGGACTCAAAATAGACTGTGCTATCAAACTGCCATCTCGGATTTTCAAAATGTTGAAAATTTCGAAAATTTTATATAATAAAATTCAAAATTTATATTCTTACATTCTTTTTCATTTTTTTTTGACTTTTCGAAAAAAAACGGAATATATGTGATAGAACGCATTATTATGACTAACTCTAGCAAGTTTTAGCTAAATATCTTCAGAAATGGCCAAGTTATACGCATTATTGCAAAAAATTAACAATTATTAATTTTTCAAATCAATTTTTTCAGCACCAATTTGACATCGTACGCCAATATAAATAGCACCATCGTGTTCCTGAGCTCAAACTGCATCCAATAGACACCTTTTTTGTTGAAAAATTATAACTTCAAAATTTGACCTTTTTGACCTGAAAGTGACCTGACCTAAGCTAAATTTGACTCAAAATGACCTAGAATGACACAGACGACATCAAATTCGAAATGTTTGGCCTAAATGGACCATAAAACATGTGTCACGTGACCGACGGATGATATAATATTTTCGTGACCTGTGATGACCTGACCTTGACCTGAAAATCGAAGTACAAGTTTGGTACCCTCAGAGTATCTAGAGCATCTGTTCACGAGTGTGTGAACCAAAAATGAGCCTGATCTGACTTGTAAGACGGCGGCCAGAGCCCAAAACGTGAAGAAGCCAAAATGCTAGTAGTTTTTACTTTGACCTGACCTGTGACGTCATCGGTGACCTCGAGGTCAATGAAATTAGGTTTCGCTCGACAGTTTTACCGGGGCTATCAGACGCCGGTGGGGCGCGGGTTAACCCGCGCCCCACTGGGGTCTGTGTATAACACGCCCTACTGGGGGGGGGGGGGCTATTCATAGCCCCCCCTCCTAACTCCGAAACTACTGGGCCGATCGTCAAAATTCAAACGGCGTCTGATAGCCCCGGAAAAACTGTCGAGCGAAACCTAATTTCATTGACCTCGAGGTCACCGATGACGTCACAGGTCAGGTCAAAGTAAAAATTATTAGCACTTTGGCTTGTTCACATTTTGGGCTCTGGCCGCCGTCTTACAAGTCAGATCAGGCTCATTTTTGGTTTCCACACTCGTGAACAGATGCTCTAGATACCTTGAGGGTACCAAACTTGTACTTTGATTTTCAGGTCAGGGTCAGGTCATCACAGGTCACGAAAATATTATATCATGCGTCGGTCACGTGACACATGTTTTATGGTCCATTTAGGCCATAGATTTCGAATTTGATGTCGTCTGTGTCATTTGAGGTCATTTTGAGTCAAATTTAGCTTAGGTCAGGTCACTTTCAGGTCAAAAAAGGTCAAATTTTGAAGTTAACATTTTTCAACAAAAAAGGTGTCTATTGGATGCAGTTTGAGCTCAGGAACACGATGGTGCCATTTATATTGGTGTACGATGTCAAATACGTACTGAAAAAGTGATTTGAAAAATTAATAATTGTGAATTTTTTGCAATAATGCGTATAACTTGGCCATTTTTTAAGATATTTAGCTAAAACTTACTAGAGTTAGTCATAATCATGCGTTCTGTCACATATATTCCGGTTTTTTCGAAAAGTCAAAAACTTTTTGAAAAAAATATAAAAATATAAATTTTGAATATTATTATATAAAATTTTCGAAATTTTCAAAATTTTGAAAATCCGAGATAGCAGTTTGATAGCGCGGTCAATCCTGAGTCCTTTCATGCAAAGAAATTGGATCTAGCTTAAAAACTGAGCTCTTGGGAGCGATTGCCGTGGTTCAATGTTTTGCGTCGAAATCGGACGAACATGACGTCACTCTGACGTCATTTCCGGCCGACCTATGGTAGCTACGAAGTTCAAATTTTGACACAAGGTGTCAAATTGATGCAGCCGAAGGTACTGCAAGTTTGGCGTCGATACGTCAAGCGGTTTGGAAGTTATTGCAGAAAAACGGGAGGGGGGGCTATAAATAGCCCCCCCCCAGTGGGGCGCGGGTTAATGATATTGCTTAAAACTGCAGTTGCTGAACTTGCCATGACCTCACATGACCTCACGTGGTCCACGTTATGCTCCTGCAAGAGCATAATGTGAGTTCACATATGCATTAAATATCCTTCACAGGTACACTATACATATACTACAAACCAGGGATTTATTTATTTATTTCACATCATAGACCCATTCCACACAAGCGTGGCTATTCTAGGATCAGGGTAACAATTAAAAAATAAGGATAGTTGGTCACACACATCGTACACGAATTCATTCTCACAAACGCACACCCAATCACACTTCCCGCGAGCGGGTCACTAGCCGGCATCGGTCTGTTGCTGGAGCAAATACCTCCGCAGCTCTCTTTTAAATGGGCTCAGGCCTAGGTCGCGAATCGTTTGTGGTAAGTCATTAAAAGCGGTCACGGCTGAGTATAAAAAGCGTCTCCTACCGGATTCTGATCTAATGGTAGGCACATTCAGCAGCTCGTTCTGTCGCGTGTCGCGCTGATGAACATGTCGTCGAAGCGTGAGGCTGGCGGATAACGTCTCGGGCTGAGAGGTAGACAGAATGCGCTTTAACAATGTCAGCGTGTGAAAAACATGTAAATTGCGCGCCGAAAGCCACTGCAGTTCATGAAGGACGTCACTCACATGATCAAATTTTCGACGCCCGGAGATGACGCGTGCTGCGAAATTCAACACTTTATGTAGCCGACCAGTTTGTGTGGTGTTACAGGTTCCGTAGACACTAAGACAGTAGCGAATAAGTGATACGACTAGAGATTGGATGTAGAGTTGTGAGCGTCGCAGAAGGTAAACTATGACGGCAGTGACTCAAACCGATTAAAATACCTGTGCAGCGCCGAACCACATCGTCAATGTGCGCGGTAAAAGTCATAAATTGGTCGAATACGACACCCAGGTTTCGCACCATGAGAGAACCGGAGACAGTCGTGCCCATGAACTTGATAGAAATGGTTGGTACCTGTCGAAGATTTTGTCGAGTGCCGAGAGCTATGAGCTGTGTTTTTTTAGCGTTGATTTTCATGCCATTTTTGCCAAACCAGTGAGCAAGTTATATGTATATGTATATGTATATTGTATTAGCGAAGCATTCCAATGATGGATTAGTGTCAGCTTCTAGTCAATGACAATAGTAAAAACATATAAAACACAAGCACACACACGCATACACATTGTGCTAAAATACCAAAACGCTAGTCACATGTCGAGTTTAAAAGTCGTAAAAACTCCGCTTGTTGCGAAAGATTACGTTCCATGGAGCTAACAAGGGCACCAATGTCTCCGGGCCTGCCACTCACGAGAACCTGAGTGTCGTCCGCGTACTGCACTATGCACGCGTCATCAGCATACAGCGGCAAGTCGTTGGCGTAGATGCTGTACAACAGCGGACCGAGCGCTGACCCCTGGTAAGTTCCGATCGGGTTCGGCAGAGGCGACGACAGATCACACGAGCCTCGCTGGCTCCCAGCTACTACTTGCTGGTAGTGGTCCGCCAGGTAGCTCTTAAACCAGCGAGTGTCTACACATTGTACAGCTCCAATTTTCTCAGAAGTCCATCATGAGGTACAACATCAAAGCACTTTGATAGATCTAAAAGGCACAGAAGGGTGATCTCTTTCCGGTCCATGGCCTCAAACACTCTGTCAGTTACAGTGAGTAACGCTGTGTCGGTCGAGTGGTTCAATCTAAAACCGTGCTGACTAGAGGAGAAAAGGTGATGGGTTGTAAAGTACGTAAAAAGCTGTTCATAAACGACACGTTCGGTTATTTTGGCGATGGTTGGTAGGATTGATATGGGACGGACACGGAAATTGGATAGGTCAGTGGATTTGGACGACTTCTGGATAGGATGGACTAGGGCTAGTTTCCATGATGTTGGGACGGTGTGGGAGTTGATGCTGGTGTTGACAATGTGGGTGATGAAAGGGCAGATGGAGTCGAAACACTGCTTGATGAACCGCGCACACAGTCCGTCCGCCCCGCACGACGTGCTGCTCGCCATCCGGCCGATAACGCGCCGCAGCTGCTCCGGTGTAACAGGCGCTACCTGGAACCGGCCGGTGCTGACACGCGGCAGGCGCGGGGATGCGGAGCCGTGGAAATTTCAAACGGCTCCGGCTCCGGCTCCGGCTCCGGAGAAAAAAATCGGCTCCAGCTCTGGCTCCGGGTGAAATGTCATGGCGGCTCCGGCCTCCGGCTCCGGCTCCGGCTTCAGTACTGAGTACATCCCTTATGCAATTATATACGGGTGGAACAAAAAAGACGATGGGATTGGTACACGTAGCTTCTGTATTTGCATAACAAGGCTATTTTGAATACCACATGTACTGTCACTGCCTTGTAAGTGCTGTCAAACCGAACTACGTCAATCATTTTTTCCTCTAAAAAAAAAACAGGAGCCGGAGTCACCCCCTTTTTGACGGCTCCGGCTCCGGCTCCGGCTCCGGGCAAAATATGCCGGCTCCGGCGGCTCCGGCTCCAGCACTAGCTACGGCTCCGCAGTCCGCACCCCTGCTACGAACGCCACAAACACTACAAATAAGGGTCAACAATAACATAAGCATCTAAAATAGCAAAAACTAGGGTGACCCGCGTGCTCCGCAACGCGAAAAGGGATATTTTCGATCGGCGGGTGTTCGGTTGTTCTTGTGTCGGTTGGGTTATTACGAGCGAGCGAGCGCAGCGAGCGAAGCGAAGTCTTTACGAGCGAGCGAGCGCAGCGAGCGAAGTGAGTCTTTTCAATATAACGGAAAAATCTCAGTATGAGCGGCCCGGCCCGGCCCGGCCTGTAACGCTTTTGAGAGGCTTATATCTCAGCAACCGCTGGACCGATTGGCCTGCGGTCTTTTTTGTTGGGTAGCCCCATCCCTTCTACCCCGTAATTGACTACTTTTGATACATCTCAGTGGCCGTTGTGGCACGTGCCACGTGAAAAGTCAAGGGTGTTCAAGCTGTTTTGCAAAAGTAGTGATTTTGAGAGGCTCATTTCTTAGCAGCCGCTTGGGCGATTGACTTGCGGTAATTTTTGTAGGGTAGCAGCATCCCTTCTACCCAAAATAGGATACTCTCGATGCATGTGGGTCACCCCCAGTGCACGTGCAAAATACAACAATAAGAGGTGCCAAATTTGTTCCCATTTCAGTAACTCGGTAATTACTGGGGCGATTTCGCTGAAACTTGGCATACAGGTAGGCACCCAAAAGGCAATGCATTCCCATGTGTTGCGGTTAGGGTGCTACTGCACGTGCGCACGTGCAGGGGGCGTTTCCAGATCTCGAGAACGGCTGGGCCGATTGCGCTCAAATTTGGCACACGGTTGGGGACCAGTTAGTAGGGTGCCGTGCAAAAGTCATTTTGGACCCCGTTTGCACGTGCGCACGTGCAGCATGCCGCTTCCAGATCTCAGGAACGGCTGGGCCGATTGCGTTCAAATTTGGCACACCGCTAGCGACCAGTTAGAAGGGTGCTTTGCGCAAGCCCGTTGGAATCACCCTCTCGCCCTTCCGCACGTGCAGGGCTCACTACCTCGCTCGCTCGTTCTTCGCCCAAAAGGCGTTTTACTGGTCTATCCATTTCGGTCGAATGCTTTTTGACGGCTAAATGTTTTGGTTTGTGGAAAAAATATCCACCGCATCGAGGTGCCCGTGTCTGATAAGCATGCTTTCCACAATTCAGAATCTGTCAAATGTGCTTTATAATTTAGGCGCGTAGTTTTATGACAAATTAAAGGCGTAGATAATTTTCACTAAAAATCGTTTTGCAGAGGTTTGAAACATTTATATTTTTAAGAATACTGCTGCTTGTCATGCAAACGTGATGATTGGATCTTGGAGAGAATTGAATGCTCTCTCCAATGATAGCATTTTCAATTGTCAAACGTATCAGGTTAAGCAGCAAAATCCGTGTAATTATTTAGTGGCACATTTTGGACAAATACCATTTAATTCAGCGATTTTTTCCACATTGTTTTTGATCAATTAGCTTTTCACAATTTTTCCATGAGAGACGGTACATTTTTATTGCTAATAGCCGCTGTTTCAACTCATTCCGTCTGACGATCACCTGAAATTAATATAAATTCCAAAATCCGTCCAAAACGTCCATTTTTCAAAAGAAAGTGTCCTCCCCGGTGCACGTGGCGCGTGCCAACCCCTGCACCGCACACCATTCGATAGCCCATTCGATTCTCTACACGATGCTGTTTTCCCCGTACAGTCGTGTACAGGTTGATGGTCCCCTACTCTTTATCCACCGGGTTCCTATGGCTCAGCATTGGCAGCAGCCGCCTGGTACCAGTAGGCTGTGCCGCATGACCCGAGAGTGAAGCGGCACAGTCTACCCACGCCGTTTGACATCGGCTCGGGTCGCCGGGTGGAGCGCTTTGTAGACCAGCTGTCACGTCAGACCAGCGCGGGGGGAGGGGCTCGTCTCGGTGGTTGGCGTGGGCTGGGGAGTGGTGTGGGGAGTGTTGGTGGACCATGGGGGCTGGGCGGGTTGTGTGGTCACTTGCTGCATTGCACATTTTGCGTCGCTTAAAAATTGCATTCCTGTTTTTGCTAAGCACAATGCACGGAAGACCCAGAAAATATAATTTACTTGTGCATTGTGCAAAACGTGATTTCAGGCACAGTATCGAGGCAACCATAGGTCTTGTGCCACATATATGCATGATATTTAGGCAATACGCTTATGAAAATGGTAGATTGATCGGATTGATCCTGGATGTCAATTCGTATGCTAAATGTCGACATGTAATAAATGAACGAATGAATGAATGAATAAATCAATCGACAATCGACATGTAGATATAAAACCGTATAAATGGCTCGCAACCACTAAAATCAAACCAGATCCTAACTCGGAAAAGTAGCCGGAGCCCCGATGAGGCTCGAACCGGGACTCCACGTTGAAGTTTTTCCAATGATCCATCATCATTCCACCAAGCTAGAGCGACCGGCACCCGAAATCACAAAAACGGGGGCGTTTCCAGATCTCGAGAACGGCTGGGCCGATTGCGCTCAAATTTGGTACACGGTTGGGGACCAGTTAGTAGGGTGCCGTGCAAAAGTCATTTTGGACCCCGTTTGCACGTGCGCACGTGCAGAATGCCGCTTCCAGATCTCAGGAACGGCTGGGCCGATTGCGTTCAAATTTGGCACGCTGCTAGCGACCGGTTAGAAGGGTGCTTTGCGCAAGCCCGTTGGAAGCACCCTCTCGCCCTTCCGCACGTGCAGGGCTCACTATCTCGCTCGCTCGTTCTTCGCCCAAAAGGCGTTTTACTGGTAATATAGACAAGCGGCTGCGCCACTTGCTTCGCGGCGTAGCCAGAAAATGCGGGAACAGCCAATTTGCTTTCGAATGGTCTTTGATTTAAATTGATCTGTCGTCTGGAAACAGAGATATGGACGGAAACGTGCAGAGGAAAACTTTGAACATAATAACTATTCTGAGAGCTTAGTTGGATGAATTAGGGTCATACGGGGTCAAGTCAGGTCAGGTTGGTTATCCCTGGTCACACTGGATCAGGCCAGGTCACCTTCGGTGAGGCCAGGTCGTATAGGTCACCACGTCACATTGGATCGGCCTGTACCACACTTCTACTACTTCTACTTCTACCAAAACCTAAGATACATACGAGTACTTATATGCTTTGCATAGCAATCCTGATATTTGAGGCCATAGTATAAATTTTCGAAGCATTCACTCAAGCGGGGACGTATAGATCCTAATAATTTCCGCTGCGCCGTGGGAAGATGATAGGTTTATAATACATTATGTTCTATTCTTACATAGGCTTTATCAACTACCTATCGGCATCCATTTTTAGAAATAATGGCGTTGATTTGCTGCCAGTGTGTATCCAGAAGCCGCCGAGCTGTCCGAGGCTCACTGGGTGGCGCATGTTTAGGATCCTCAGTTCGTACACCTCCTGGCTGCGTGTCACCGCAACACCACCGGCATCCATCACCACCCATAGCCGCTCATTAGCAAAACGACCCGAATGACGCCGTTTTCACACCCCGTATTAGTCTCGATTTGAGTGAAACTTACAAAACACCCTGGTGATTTATTCCATCAGAACACATCCCCAGCGGCCGGAATACGTCAGCCACCCGGCTGGAGTAGGTATCTGAGCCGCCGCAGGCCATTTGGCACAGCTTGTCCCGAGATGGGAGTGCCCTGACAGGAATGGCAGGTGCTGAATCCATCACTGGGCGCCGCGGAATATCACCGACCGTTGTCACGACTGAGACAGTGGACACCCGGTCACGATGGAAGTCAATCAGATCGAAGGGCGGACGTCAATGACTGCCAGACATCTGCTAGGACGCCGAGACGCGACCCCAGTATGGATGAGCTGCAGAGGGGTACGGCCGCTATCAGAAGGCGTATCTGTTACCATGTGAGGCGTGGCCACGCCGCACTCCAACGCATACATTTGGGTACGAGAACAGGCTTATTTCTGCACCCGGATTTCACGTCGTGCTACCGTGGAATGTTGAAAGTGTGCCGGATGGAACGCTCATGAATGAAACGACTTTGATGGCCTTCAAGGCATGTGTGCATCACTCCCCCTAGCTCTTTAGCTCTCTCTCTCTCTCTCTCTCTCTCTCTCTCTCTCTCTCTCTCTCTCTCTCTCTCTCTCTCTCTCTCTCTCTCTCTCTCTCTCTTTCTCTCTCTCTCGTCATTAATACCTATCATTTGTCGTCAGCCTCTCCGTCAATGCTGCACCGCCCACCGCTGTGACCTGAGGATCATCGATTGTTGGTCCGGTGGGGGAGGGGGCAGCGGCTGCGCTGTGGCTCGTCGGTGTCGGCGGGGCTGTCCCTGGCCCGTGTGGTCTCCGTCAGTACAGCATTGAGCTGCAGAAGCTCTGGAAGCCAGCAGAGGTGTGATAGCAGCCATACTGGGAGTCTGTCCCAATCCGGATAGACATTTTCATATCTCCGGTAGCCGTATCTCGTAAAGGCTCTGTCTAATCCTCTACCTGTTACTTCCTGGATTTCTTCATGGCTCTAATTAAGACTAAATAACCGACAAGACTACATAACTGACACCAAGCCTCTCAGAGCGATGACGCCGCCTTCCTGCACGGCTGAGCAGCCGCTGTCCGCTGGTGACCCCTGCTCTGAGGAGTGGTCCTCATCCCGCGACCCGAGGTCAGAGGTCGCGCAGGAGTCGGACCGGGCTCACCTGTGGGTGTTTGGGTACGGCTCGCTGTGCTGGAAGCCCGGCTTTTCGTACCGGGAGCGCCGGATTGGCCGTGTGGAGGGATTCAGCCGGAGGTTCTGGCAGGGCAGCGTCACCCACCGCGGGACACCCCAGCAGGTGAGATCAGCTGACAGAGGGATATGTGAGCTCTAAGAGGGGCAGGTGAGCTAACTGACCAACATAGAGACTTGGGGAGCGTCACCCACTGCGGTACACCCCAGCAGGTGAGATCAGCACCGACGGAGGGACAGGTAGGCTCTTACCGACAGACCGACATAGTGAGCTCTGGCCGACAGATCGACAGACTGACAGAATGTCAGCCCTGACTGACAGACCGACAAGAGTGAGCTCTGAGCGACAGACCGACGTAGTGAGCTCTGACCGACTAGACAAATGGCCGTTACCAGGCTCGAATACTCTGGAAAGCTATACCTACCCGCCGATTTCCCTACCTCAGTCCAATTACCTACATCGTGTGGTGCCTTATTGCAACTTCCGTCAGTTTTGAATTGCACGACGCAATCTGATCTAGGAGTCGGACAGTGAAGTGCAGGTTGGGCTTACTTGCTCCGGCACTTGCCGATAAAGCAGTGGGCTGCTAAGTGAAAGCAGACGTAAATATATTTACTCGTATATACTCAGTCTCACACCCACTGGTGCAGTTTTTATAATTACCTTTTTCACTAACGCATTCGCCTGCGCTCACTATGTGTGGTCTCTGTTTTCAGCCGGGCCGAGTCGCGACTCTGGTGGAACACAGTCAGGTGAGGCGGCGGGACACAGACTCGGGACGGGGACGGAGGGACCGCGACTGCCGGGACGGGGACGGAGGGACACCCACTGCCGGGACGGGGACGGAGGTGGAGGGACACCCACTGCCGGGACGGGGACGGAGGCGGAGGGACATCCACTGCCGGGACGGGGACGGAGGGACATTGACTGGGGAACAGAGGTCTGCTCCCTTATCGGTCATTTACGCACCTAAACAACTACCCCGACTGCTTACTAGCCATTTAGTTACCTATCTACCTTTCCCTGAGAAACCTGAGGAGATGCGAGAACAACTATATCTTTTTTATTGGATTACATGGAACACGAGAACAAAACGTTTTATACAACAAAACGTTTTATACCAATTCCGTCCAGTAAATCTTGTCTGATTGACTCAATGACTAATTAGGCACCCACTGAATTAATTCCTTACTCAAAAGTAATTAATGCAATTTGGAAATACAATTACTTTGGAAGTGTTCGAATGGCTCCGATGTCTTATTGGGACTGTCGGGTGCTAATGGTACCGAACAGGTGCTCCATAACATTTCCATCAGCGCACTCCTTCGCATGACCCCACTATAGCTGGTCCGTGCTAATGAAATATGCACACTGCTTGCATATCGACTAAGCTACACTCAGTCAGGCAGCGATACTTACCTTGCAGTCACTAACGATTGCTCTTTGCCGAACGTTGCCTTGTACTAACAGATGTTAAAGGAAACGTTTAGGTCTACCTAAACGTTTCCTTTAACATCTGTTAGTACAAGGCCTACAGGTCACAAAGTAAATGCTTATTGTTTTTATTTACCTCCGAGTATATGTATTGGAGCATTTACAAAAATATCGAGGCACTGTTTAGTGCCTATAGCGTTTCATTCAAGGAAACGTCCCACTAGTTCAGCTCGGAGGAATCGTCTGCACTGCGGTGAATATCCACAAGTTTCCCCGCGGCCACTGGAAGGTAGGCCACCCGCAGCACTCCGGAGTCCGGCGGCACAGCATACCCACTCAGGCAGGCGCCAGGGTTATTGAGGGACCAGGCGTTGCAGTCTCTCGCCGCCAGATCTACATTTGCAAACTGAAATGCGACGGGACGACCATAGAGTGCCGTTGTCGGCTGTTGCAGGAGCTAGGAACATAATCAATATACACGTATTTTTAACGGTAAAGATATTGATGTCATTTAGGTATAGGTTACCTGATGCAGTGACAGTCGCAGACTATAGATTTTATGGTTAGGTATTCGTGGCAGAATTAATTAGGTATTAATGCCCAAACATTGCTACATTATGCCAATTTTTAAGTCACGTTTCTGTATGCATCTTTTGTAGTCTTATTTGTTCTTCACCCCGAAGCAGTTACCTACTACATATGTAGTTATTCGTCATTAGCTAGACGGAATACTACCTACATGCATAGAGTTCCCCCCACGCACCGTCCCCGGCCCGGAAACAAAGTGAGCGGTCAGCTTTAGTACCCGATCAGTTTCCCACCGGGGAGCATACGGCATGCAATAATTGGTTTGTATTGTCACGCACGTCGCACAAGGACCATGGCCCTGTCGGTACATACATACCGGAACCCTCACGCACGGAAGGCATGTCGGTCAGCGAGTGGGTATACCCAGTGGGTATACCCCGTGGGTATACCCATGTGTGCGCTCTATAGAGCGCACACATGCATGGGGTCTTTATATGCATATCCATTACTAATAACTGGCACACCATGTGTGCCATCCAGCGGCTTGGCTGTAGGTGGGGTTCTTCATTAAAAGGCGGCTTCATCAGGTATGACCGTGCTGGTCCTATAATCGCTCTTGGGTCTTGGGTCATTTGTGGCCAGAAACTAACGATAGAGCGATGGGGAACATGACACGGGGTTTAACGCAGCATAAACACGTTCTGTTTGGCAAGTTAACGAGCAGCAAAGGCTGAGTGATCGATATGACATCGCCAAGTGGCACCAGGTCTCCTTCGAAAGACTGGAAAATAATGCACTAGGTTCCGAACTTGCGCTTTTCCTGCACGGCACTACATGGGGCTACGCGACCCTGAAGTGATCCTAAGCACTGCCTGTCCCCCAGGGCACCACGTGGGGCTGCGCGTTCCTGGTGACGGACCGGGCAGCGCTGCGCTACCTGGATGGCCGAGAGGTGGTGCTGGGCGGCTACCAGACGCGGCGTGTGGCGTTCGTGCCCCGCGAGCCGGGCCGGCCGCCGTTCGCCGTCACCATCTACTTGGCCACGGAGCGGAACCCGCTGTGGCTGGGGGAGGCGCCGCTGGCCCGACTGGCCGCCCAGGTGGCCGCCGCCAGAGGCAGGTGCGGCCCCAACGCCGACTACGTGCTCCAGCTGGTCAGATTCATGAAACGGTGAGCGCGCTGCGAGGGGTAGAGGGCCATTATCTGGTATGTGGTATGTGGTTCTCTTTTGTTGGTTTGTTGGTTTGTTTGTTCATTTATTCATTTGTTTGTTTTTATCTTTGTTTAGTGTTTGTGTGCTTGTTTGTTGATATTCAGGGACCGAGTAGCACGAGTTCAGTAAAACTGCACCCGGCTTTAGTCGCTTGACACTTACCTACTCATGCGTCAAACCTCAAATGGGTCAAATGGTCCTATTACACGTGCATATTAGTTATTATCCCGCGCCGTGCTGGTGGCCTGAACTTTCCGCCGAGTGCTGGGGGGGGGGCGTTTTCACGCCCCCCCGTCTAACTCGGCTCCTGGGCCACGTAGCGACACGCGGTAAGCGGCAATCGAAAGAGCGTCAAAAATAAAGACGAAAACACTTCGGTCATTTTTTGGGTCAGGTCAAAGGTCAGGTCACCAGAGGTCACCAAAGGTAAAATGTTGACTATTTCAACATTTTGGAAACTGCCAACGGCTATCTCGGGAACCGATAGAGCTACAGCGCCGCGGAAAAGCGCATTCGATAGCCCTTTTACAGACCTTTCTGAGTAATGTTCTCAGATTTGACCTCAGGTCAACGGTTTAGCCTCCAGAGGGCAAAAACTCCAAAAATAGCCGTTTTTACGAAAAACGTTTTTTCGTCAATAACTTTTGACTCATAAGCGCCATGACATTACTTTTGCCAGCATCGTGTTCCTCTCGTCGAGACGCGTCGAATGAACTATTCGTTGACCTTGAAAGGTCATTTTGAAAATTTGACCTCAGGTCAAGGTCATGACCTGACCGAAAAGGGTCATGTTGCATATCAGTCGATCCGTATCGTCGAGCTGAACACATCTGACGTGTTTTCACCGCTCTAGCACGTCTCTATCAAAAGTTATAGCCAAAAAACTGCTGGCGACCGTTCATGACCTGAGATGACCTCAGGGGCACACAGAGGGGTCACAGGTGCATTTTTCCTATTCAGTGTGTCATGTTTACCTATGAACCGATGTTTGAGAGCGTTTTGAACGATATTCGTCCAAAAGAGGCGCATTTCAATTTTCTCCCATTGACTTATAATGGAGAGGTCGCAAAATTGACCTGACCTTAGGTCACAGATATCAAAAATCCGAGATATACATTTTATACATACTGTTACTCATATCAATCGCTGAAAGTTTCAAAGTGATCGTTCAGTCGGTGTAGCTATAGCGAGCCTTTGAACGTTTTCTGAGGTAAGGTCACTTGACGTGACCTGGTGACCTGACCTTGAACGGCCTAGGTCTGAAATTTTCACAACATGTGCGGAAATGATGTAGGAACACGTGTACCAAAAACGGCGGCGCTGCGCGCCGCCGTTTTTGAGATATTCGCGAAAAACCTGAGGGGGGGGCGTAAAAACGCCCCCCCAGCACGGCGCGGGTTATAGTACCATGCATAGGATATGGAGTCCGCCTGGCAACTGCCGTGTAACTATGAGCGGCAC
Source organism: Amphibalanus amphitrite (assembly GCF_019059575.1). Classification (NCBI taxonomy): domain Eukaryota; kingdom Metazoa; phylum Arthropoda; class Thecostraca; order Balanomorpha; family Balanidae; genus Amphibalanus; species Amphibalanus amphitrite. Next base: position 426,605 of record NW_024882085.1, read on the forward strand.
TTCCATGATTACGCTGCGCCATGGCGATCACCGTACCACACCACGCACTCGGTAATCAACGCGTGGTCTGTTGGGACTAATGTTCCTGCCCCCCTCCATACGCCCCTCCACCCCACCCCGTCCAATGTGGGTTAATCAGCGGCTGGGTCGCCATGTGGAATGTATAAGCCGGAGCTGCCGGCCTACCTGCTACACGCCACGGACGCACGCGCTCGCCGCGTGCAGGAGCGCAGTGCACTATCCGACCGATGGAAATTACCGATAGTCGTTAGACGTCCATCAATATTCATTGGGTGAATTGATACCACCCGTGTTTTGTACTCTTTGTATATATTGCGACACAACCTTGATGAATGAGCAATTATGAAAGATTATCATTTTTAGATCATAGTCATGCTTACCTTATTTCATTTTCGAGGTCAGATAATAAACGTAATCGGTTTTTGAATGGGTGATTTCGAGCATTCAAGACCATGAAAGTTTCTTTTAATTTGGAGTGAACAAGAATCTTTGAATGATGCATCACAAAAGGTAATTGTAAGGCCAAAGTGAATACATAAAAATTGGGCAGGAAATAAATAGGCTAGGGAGGCATTATTGGGACCATGGAGCAACGAGGTTGGGTTGAGAGAACGAGCCAAATAGAATATCAAATGAAGAAAAGAAACAAAATTTGCTAGTGGGGTGCCTGTCGCTGCGTCACGTAACGTTGCACACTTCCGGCTACATACACCTCGTTTTTCGCGAAACTCTACCTCGGTTAGGGGTGAAATGGCGAGGAGCTCGTATGTACCTGCCTGTCTTTCCTCGGTCAGAGTGTTTAATCAAACCCTATTAGTGGCAGGGGGTTGTTTTCATTCACCCCTCAGGTTTTTTGGGAATATCTCCGAAACCGCTGAAGCTACGATGCTGAAATTTTCTGACTTTTCCTAAAACTAAATTGGGCACATTCCCTGAAAATTTCAAGTTCATACCTTCACCAGGGGCAGCTCCAGAGCACTGGGAATTGGGGGGTCCTATTGGTGAAGCGAGTCATTTGGGCGAAGATCACGATGCTGATGTATTATAACTGTATGCATCAGATTTACGAACAGTGAATGAAAGGTATCATGTGATAACATATACAAAGTTATTGTGCATCCTCTTTCAACACGTTTTTGCTATAATAGGCGGATCCAGGCGTCCAAAAAGGGGGGTTATGTTTTACCTCCCAACATAGGTGCCCTGACACCGCCTATGCATGACCAATACAATTGTAGTCGTTCTCTCATAAGAAAATTGTAACATAACAAGACCATTACCACCGTCCACCCTTTTTAGAAACAGTACCAACAAAAACCTTATTTACTATAGTTTTTGTGTACCCCCAATCTCAATGATCTGTATCCGCCTATGATGTTAGGATCCATGTGAATTCCTGGTTCATTCTCTATCGATCGGCAAAAGTTGCGTTAAGATTGGTTCAGAAACCTGGCCGTGATAAACAGTCTAAATGTATCTGCAATTTGCCCGTTTTTACCCCCCTCTACCCCCCTATTGACATCTTTTAATTTTTATTTTTAGAAATGTAGATCACGTTGAGCAAAATCGAATGCCGTTTGAATTTTGAAAATCGGCCCGTTAGATCTCGAGATATCAGGGAGGGGTCGTAAACAGCCCCCCCCCCCCCCCCTGCCACTAATAGGGTAGCCAGGAGCCTGCCACTAATAGGGTTAAAGAAAGGCGACTCAGGTCCGGCGGGAATTAAAACAGGTCTACTCGTAGAATCATTAACGGCTTGTATTTTTATCGGTTCCGCAGAAACATACCTGAAGAGTGTGATCAACACCTGTTCGACCTGGCTACTTCTGGTGAGGCCGCTGTAGGCGGCTGTACCTCACCAGCTGCAGCTGGCGCCATCTGCCGTCCTACGGTACCGACACCTCACCAGTCCCAGGTGGCACCGTCTGCTCAGCCCTCAGTGGCGCCCCCTCGCGCTAAGCCTGCAACTGCCGGGTGTCGCCGCCGCTGTGGCCAGGAGGGTCCCGAGGATGCCGGAGCGCGGGAGACCGCTCAGGAGCCGCCGGGCCGCTGCCGCTAGGCGGCGCCAGGGTGCACGGGGCGCCTACCGCGCAGCTGTCCTCGTCTGGCCCGTCTGTGATATCCTCTCT